>NC_088229.1:48210364-48522864 GCF_036934945.1 Oncorhynchus masou masou | reverse complement strand
GAAAACAAAACATATTTTACATAGGTTTAAAGATGAACTTCTTGTTATACCAACCACAGTGTCATATTTATAAAATGCTTTTCGGCGAAAGCATACCTAGCCCAGAACATACCTAGCCCAGAACATAGCCCAGTTGACAAATTATTACAAACAGTAACCAGCCAAGTTACAAAACTCAGAAATAGAGATAAAATTAATCCCTTACCTTTGATGATCTTCATATGGTGGCAATCAGAAGACATTCATTTACTCAATAAATGTTCCTTTTGTTCGATGAAGTCTCTTTATTTCCAAAAACCTCAGTTTTGTTAGCCCGTTTTCTTCAGTAATCCACAGGCTCAAACTCAGTCAAAACAATCAGACAAAATCGAAATTGTATCTGTAAAGTTCATAGAAACATGTCAAACGATGTTTATATTCAATCCTCAGGTAGTTTTTTTAGCCTAAATGATCTATAATATTTCAACCGGACAATAACGTCGTCAATATAAAAGGTAAACAAGAAATGCACATGCGCCTGAAAAAACTCTGCGTCACGTTAGGGTTCACTCGTTCAGACTGGTCTTACTCCTTCATTTATAAGAATACAAGCCTGAAACGATTTCTAAAGACTGTTGATATCTAGTGGAAGGCATAGGAACAGCAAATGGAGTCCTAAGTCAATGGATACTGTAATGGCATTGAATAGAAAACTACAAAACCAAAAAAATAACTACTTCCTGAATGGATTTTTCGCAGGTTTTCACCGGCTAAATCAGTTCTGTTATACTCACAGGCACTATTTAACAGTTTTGGAAACTTTATTGTTTTATATTCAAATCTACCAGTTATATGCATATCATATCTTCTGGGCCCGAGGAGCAGGCCGTTTAATTTGGGCGTGCTTTTCATCCAAAATTCCGAATGCTGCCCCCTACCCTAGAGAGGTTAACAAAGTATAGTTTTGGCAAGTCGGTTAGGACATCTACTTTGTGCATGACAAGTAATTTTTCCAACAATTGTTTACTGATAGATTATTTTACTGTCTCACTATTCCAGTGGGTCACAATTTGAGATTCTTCAAAGTAGCCACGCTTTGCCTTGATGACAGCTTTGCACACTCTTGGCATTATCTTAAGCAGCTTCACCTGGAATGGTTTTCCAACAGTCTTGAAGGAGTGCCATCACACGTTCCAGCCCATGATGGCACCAGCAGACCAGTCAATAAGAGGATTGTATCGCTGGAGCCAAGAGAATCCCAATACCACGGGAACCTGAGGAGACTTAGAGCAGGAATTGGATTGTCTCTCTGTGGTTCCTTGACACCTGTAGGTTGATGGGGGTGGTATTGTGGATGACCCTGTCTATAATGCCCGTCCATTGCTCTAACATCCATGGGAATGGAGAGAGGTTGAGTGGGGATGCCCAGCTCGGACAACAGGGTAGCGTCCATAAAGCTCTCATTGGCCCCAGAGTCGATGAGTACCCGGAGAGATTTAGATTGGTTCCCCCACAGCAAAATGGCATGAAAAGGGGTGTGAGTAAGGGGAGAGGAAAAGTTCTCCGTATGGCCCACCAGAGTACTCGCTCCTACCGGTGAGCCTGGTCTTTTAGTGGACAGGTGGAGAAGAAATTACAAGTAGTCCCGCAATACAGGCAGCCTAACTCTGCCTAGTTGCATTGGCTCGGGAAGAGGTGAATCGGCAGACTTCTGAGACTCTCGACGGAACTCGGGTAGCCCCGGATTCTCTCGGCAACGGCTCCTTCGAGGACTTCCGGGATGCCTCGGAGGTGAGGTTGAATCCTTGGGCGGGCAAAATCAAATCTCCTCTTCTTCGTAGTTTCCGGGCTGCAAGCTCATTCTTTACTTCCTCTGAAACTCCGTGCAGGAGCATGTCGAACAGCGCTTCCGGGTTCCAGGCATGTGCGGAAATCCACTGCATTGTCTGCCACACTGCAGGAGTCTTGCCGAAGCTGGAGTAACTTCTGGGCAGCCTCTGTCCCGGACAATGGAGCATCAAACTTTATTTACCTCCGCCACAAACTCCTCCAGACATAAGCATTCGACCAACTGTTGTTCCCATAGTGCCGAAGGCCAGGCGAGAGCACTCGCGGACATTAGCGTGATGAAGTACGCTATCTTAGAGCAGGGGAAGGAGGAGGGCTGCAGCTCAATGATGTCTGCTGGGTTAGTCAAGGTCAGTTCGTACTATTACGTTCTAGGGAAGACCCAGATGCAGACGGTGTCGAAGTAACATAAGTTTATTACTAGAACAGCGGGCCGTCAAAACGACAGGTCAAGGGCAGGCGGAGGTCGGTAGTCCAGATCAGAGTCCAAAGGGTACAGAACGGCAGGCAGGCTCAGGGTCAGGGCAGGCAGAAGTTAATATACTGCCCCCTACCCAAGAGAGATTAAGCACATTTTTACTCTTGAACTGATTTAGGCTTGCCATATCAAAACAGCTTCTCATTTATTTTAATTTTTTACATTTCTAAAAACATAATTCCACTTTGACATTATGGGGTATTGTGTGTAGATCAGTTACACAACACCTCAATTTAATCCATTTTAAATTCAGGCTGTAACACAACAAAAAGTGGAATGTGTTTATACTTTCTGATGGCACTGTAGATAATGAATGGCCTACAAAACAGAAAGACAAAATGGTTTTAAAATAATCTTACAAAACTTCAATATAGGAGCGGGACAATTTGAAGGCAGGCACAAATAAATGTGTTATCAATATTTATATACAGTCAAAGTTGGAACCTAAACTACAGCCTATCATATTTAGGAAGTTAATCTCTACGGAAAGACCATTGCGCGTGCTTCTCATCCATTCATACAGCATACAGGTTTCGTTGAGACCAAACACAGGCACATTTGATCTCCCACACACAACACAATAGAGAAGAGCTAGGTTACAGAACTTGAAGCAAAATTATCCTTTGAGAGTTTGTAAATATTGCGACAAAGAGCTGTTTTTAATACAATAGATAAGAAAGACAACTGTTCTAAATAATCTGTGGGACCCAAAAATATTTTAATCCCAAAGTTATCTGTCTGACCACTCGCTCCCACCCACAGCATGAAAAATGCTGACCACACCACCAGCAGCTCTCTAACTGGAGGTTCCCAGGCCATCAGTGAATGCAGTGCTTCTATCGAGGCTCTGCACTAGTTTGTGCCTCCTCTCTTGTTCCTTCACTTCCATAGCCACTTCTCCAAACAGACCAAGGGATGGAGAGACACTGAAATAGAGGGATAGCAACAAAGTGCTTGACATCTCCATTGCAGACCCCCAGTAGCATTCATCTGATTCCCACTGTAGAGCACATCCTCCTTTAGTATGCATGGCTGTCTTTTCATTACACGCTGAGAGCCTAGCCTGGTTGAAAACAACAAGAACCACAAAAACAACCAACCACAACACAGCATGAGCCATAGACAATGGGTAATGGTGATGATGACGATAATCACCAATCCATCAGTCTTAATAATACTATGTTCTAGTCTTGGATAAATAAGACTTATTTCAGAAGGCCTAATAAAAAGGTAGGGGCAGAACTAATGTTAATCATCATCATGATTATCATCTGCCCCTACCTTTCTATTACCCATTCTAAAATAATTTCTCCTACACTGAAACTTCAGTATGCATGAATGTATGTGACCCTGCTTGTCACTTGCTATCCATGCTGCAGTGTTTAATGACATGCAGCAATAAACTGTCTTTATCTGCAACCCAGTTTATTTGCTAACTGCTATAAACGTATGACACTACCTCTGGGAATTCCCTATTGGTATTCCCAGATCTAATGAGATTCTTGGGAATACCAGGAACCTGGAAGAGTGCATGAATTAAAAGATGCTGAGTGGCCAAGAAATATTGGTCATGAAATGCCCTATGTCTGTCTGTGTATAGATATTTCAATGTTACCTTTTTGACCTTGACCTATTGACCTGTGTGTATGTGTCCTCCTCAGGGTCGTCTCCCGGTGAAGTGGATGGCTCCAGAGGCGCTGTTTGACCGTGTGTACACTCACCAGAGTGATGTGTAAGTACTGTACCTTGATTTTACTCTCTTACACACACAATTCGCTTACTGTTTTAGAAAGAGCAACTCAGCCTCGACTGTGTTCATTTTTCACCCAACGTAAGAAAACCTGTTAAAACCCAGCCGTTTTAAAAAGTTTTCCATTGTGTGCCCAAATGAACACGACCCTGGCCTATACACTGGCTGAAGCTTTCTGATGCAAATGTTGCAGTGAGACTGAGGGGGTAAGAGGTTGGGATGGTGGTGGAGGAATG
This sequence comes from Oncorhynchus masou masou, assembly GCF_036934945.1. NCBI lineage: Eukaryota > Metazoa > Chordata > Actinopteri > Salmoniformes > Salmonidae > Oncorhynchus > Oncorhynchus masou. Next base: position 48,518,573 of record NC_088229.1, on the reverse strand, counting down.
GGTACAGGAGTTTAGTGAGGTGATTTGGTGGTGGCGGAGTTAGGGGTGCAGGGGGATTTGTTTGGGGGGTGGGGTGTGTACTGGCCGGTCTGTGGCGAAAGGGAACGTTTCACACGGCCTGATGCTGTTACTAATCTGCCCGTCTTCAAAGCCTCTGGAAGGGGCCAGAGCCCACCTCCCCCTGCCCTGCACTCCAATTCAATTGTATTTATAAAGCCCTTATTACATCAGCAGATGTCACAAAGTGCTCATAATGAAACCCCAAAGAGCAAGTAATGAGAATATCAGGGGGATATGCAAAAATCACATTTCCAATTCAAATCAAATGCATGTTATTGGTCACATACACTTATTTTGCAGATGTTATCACAGGTGCAGCAAAATGCTTATGTTTCTAGCTGCAACAGTGCAGTAATACCTAACAATTAAAATCAATGCACACAATTAATGCTTGACATTCAGGTACATTTGCCAATGGCACACCGAGACATTGCCAACTGAAAGTTACTGTCCCGTATGAAAATAATTCTGTCCTGGGTCAAGATCTGGCAGAAAAGCAGATGATGCACATGTAATTTCAATAGCAGGTGATTTTATCTTTAATATGGGCTGCAAGTAGCCTACAGCATTCATGCAGACATTTTTATTTAACCTTTATTTAACTGGGCAAGTCAGTTAAGAACAAATTTTTCAATGATGGCCTAGGAACAGGGGGTTAACTGCCTGTTCAGGGGCAGAACGACAGATTTGTACCTTTGTCAGCTCGGGGGTTTGAACTTGAAAATTCCAGTTACTAGTCCAACACTCTAACCACTAGGCTACCCTGCCCTGCTACATTGACAAGTCCATCAGTCTTAACAATACTATGTTCTAGTCTTGGATAAATTAGACTTATTTCAGAAGGCCTAATAAAAAGGTAGGGGCAGAACTAATGTTAATCATTTGCCCCTACCTTTCTATTACCCATTCTAAAATAATTTCTCATACACTGCAACTTCAGTATGCATGAATGTATTTGACCCTGCTTGTCACTTGCTATCCATGCTGCAGTGTTTAATGACATGCAGCAATAAACTGTCTTTATCTGCAACCCAGTTTATTTGCTAACTGCTATAAACGTATGACACTACCTCTGGGAATTCCCTATTGGTATTCCTAGATCTAATGAGATTCTTGGGAATACCAGGAACCTGGAAGAGTGCATGAATTAAAAGATGCTGAGTGGCCAAGAAATATTGGTCATGAAATACCCTATGTCTGTCTGTGTATAGATATTTCAATGTTACCTTTTTGACCTTGACCTATTGACCTCCCCCTGCCCTGCACTCCAATTCAATTTTATTTATAATGCCCTTTGGCAAGTCAAATTCAAGGACCTTCAGGGACTTTTTCCAGTACTTAATTGTAATTTTCATGGACCTACATTTTATATTGAATTGTTGTAATAGCCTTTAGAAAAAAATCTCCCCTCAAAATGTTTGCAAAAAAGTATGCATTACCACATAGAGAATAATGTATGTTTAATTAAGCCTTTCCAATGGCATTATGCGTTGACATTACAAAAACAAATGATATTGGAACATCTTTCTTAACACTTTCCTACCCCTACCGCTGTCTGTCTTCAGTGAGCTGCTTCACGCAACACTCTCAAGCTAGGCTATGTGTGCGGGGTCCGTGTGATAAATAATCGACATATGAACTAACAGCTTCAGGAATTCATTGGTTTCTTTATTAAATTATATAGCCTAAATTATTTAAAAAAATATTTTAATGTGTTTGTATCCGGGGCACTGTCCTCAGATAATCGCATGGTGTGCTTTTGCAGTAAAGCCTTTTTCAAATCTGACACAGCGGCTGGATTAACAAGAAGTTACACCTTATTTTGATGTATAACACATATTTTCAAGAATGTTAAATATATGAATTTACTATTTTTGAATTTCGCGCACTGCAATTTCACCAGATGTTGGCCAGGTGGAACACTACCGTCCAACCAGAAACCGTGGATTGATGGCAGCATTCGCGCAAAACTGAAAGAGCGAACCCCTGCTTTTAATCAGGGCAAGGCGACCGGAAACATGACCAAATACAAACAGTGTAGCTATTCCCTCCAAGGCAATCAAACAAGCTAAGCGTCAGTATAGAGACAAAGTAGAGTCGCAATTCAATGGCTCAGACACGAGAGGTATGTGGTAGGGTCTACAATCTACAGTCAATCACGGACTACAAAACCCATCATGAAGTGCTTTGAGAGATTAGTCAAGGATCATATCACCTCCACCCTACCTGGCACCCTAGACCCACTCCAATTTGCTTACCGCACCAATAGGTCCATAGACGACATTTAACATTTACATTTAAGTCATTTAGCAGACGCTCTTATCCAGAGCGACTTACAAATTGGTACGACGCAATCGCAATCACACTGCACACTGCCCTAACCCATCTGGACAACAGGAATACCTATGTAAGAATGCTGTTCATTGACTACAGCTCAGCATTTGACACCATAGTACCCTCCAAACTCGTCATTAAGCTCGAGCTCCTGGGTCTCGACCCCTCCCTGTGCAACTGGTCCTGGACTTTCTGACGGGTGGTGAGGGTAGGAAACAACATCTCCACCCGCTGATCCTCAACACTGAGGCCCTACAAGGGTGCGTTCTCAGCCCTTTCCTGTACTCCCTGTTCACCCATGACTGCGTGGTCATGCACGCCTCCAACTCAATTATCAAGTTTCCAGATGACACTACAGTGGTAGGCTTGATTACCAACAACGACGAGACGGCCTACAGGGAGGAGGTGAGTGCCCTCGGAGTGTGGTGTCAGGAAAATAACCTCACACTCAACGTCAACAAAACAAAGGAGATGATCGTGGACTTCAGGAAACAGCAGAGGGAGCACCCCACTATCCACATCAACGGAAGTAGTGGAGAAGGTGGAAGGTTTCAAGTTCCTTGGAGTACACATCGCGGCCAAACTGAAATGGTCCACCGACACAGACAGCGTGGTGAAGAAGGCGCAACAAAAAACACTCTCAAACTTTTACAGATGCACAATCGAGAGCATCCTGTCGGGCTGTATCACCTCCTGGTACGGCAACTGCTCTGCCCACAACCGTAAGGCTCTCCAGAGGGTAGTGAGGTCTGCACAACGCATCACCGGGGGTAAACTACTTGCCCTCCAGGACATCTACACTATCCGATGTCACAGGAAGGCCAAAAAGATAATCAAGGACAACAACCACCCGAGCCACTGCCTGTTCACCCCACTATCATCCAAAAGGCGAGGTCAGTACAGGGTCATCAAAGCTGGGACCGAGAGACTGAAAAACAGCTTCTTTCAAGGCCATCGGATTGTTAAACAGCCATCACTAACATTGAGTGGTTGCAGCCAACATACTGACTCAAATCTCTACTGTACCCTATACTGCATCTTGCCTATGTCTTTCGGCCATCGCTCATCCATATATTTATATGTACATATTCTTACTCATTCCTTTATACTTGTGTGTAAAGGGTAGTTGTCAGAATTGTTAGATCACTTGTTAGATATTACTGCGTGGTCGGAACTAGAAGCACAAGCATTTCGCTACGCTACCATTAACATCTGCTAACCATGTGTATGTGACCAATAAAATTGGATTTGACTTGATTATAGTTTTGCCAAGTCGGTTAGGACATCTATGTTGTGCATGACACAAGTAATTTTCACAACAATTGTTTATAGACAGATTATTTCACTTATAATTCACAATCCCAGTGGGTCAGAAGTTGACATACCCTAAGTTGACTGTGCCTTTAAACAGCTTTGAATATTTCAGAAAATTATGTCATAGATTTAGAAGCTCCTGATAAGCTAATTGACATCATTTGAGTCAATTGGAGGTGTACCTGTGGATGTATTTCAAGGCCTACTTTCAAACTCCGTGCCTCTTTGCTTGACATCATGGGAAAATCTAAAGAAATCTGCCAAGACCTAAGAAATATAATTGTAGACCTCCACAAGTCTGGTTCATCCTTGAGAGAAATTTCCAAACACCTGAAGGTACCACATTCATCTGTACAAACAATAGTACATGAGTATAAACACCATGTGACCACGCAGCCATCATACCACTTAGGAAGGAGACGCGTTCTGTCTCCTAGAGATGAATGTACTTTGGTGTGAAAAGTGCAAATCAATCCCAGAACAACAGCAAAGGACCTTGTGAAGATGCTGGAGGAAACAGGTACAAAGTATCTATATCAACAGTAAAACTAATCCTATAGATATAACCTGAATGGCCGCAAGCAAGTTAGAAGCCACAACTCCAAAAGCGCCATAAAAAAGCTAGACAACGGTTTGCAACTGCACATGGGGACAAAGATCGTACTTTTTGGAGAAATGTCCTCTGGTCTGATGAAATAAAAATAGAACTGTTTGGCCATAATGACCATTGTTATGTTTGGAGGAAAAGGGGGAGCTGAAGAACACCATCCCAACCGTGACGCACGAGGGTGGCAGCATCATGTTGTGGGGGTGCTTTGCTGCAGGAGGGACTGGTACACTTCAAAATAGATGACATGATGAGGAAGCAAAATGATGTGGATATATTGAAGCAACATCTCAAGACATCAGTCAGGAAGGTAAAGCTTGGTCACAAATGTGTCTTCCAAATGGACAATAACCCCAAGCATACTTCCAAAATTGTGGCAAAATGGCTTTACCTCTCTAGGGTAGGTGAGATGGTAGCATCCCACCTCTTCAACAGACAGTGAAAATGCAGGGCGCCAAATTTAAAACAGAACTCCCATAATTAAAATTCCTCAAACATACATGTATTTTAAACCATTTTAAATGTCCGATATCACAGTGTCCGATATCAAAAAGGCTTTACAACGAAAGCAAACCAAACGATTATGTTAGGTGTGTGCCTATTCACAGAAAGCACAGCCATTTTTCCAGCCAAAGAGAGGATTTACAAAAAGCAGAAATTTAGATAAAATTAACCACTAACCTTTGATAATCTTCATCGGATGATACTCATAACCTCAGATTTCCCACTTCCTGGTTGAATTTTTTTCTCAGGTTTTTGCCTGCCATATGAGTTCTGTTATACTCACAGACATCATTCAACCAGTTTTAGAAACTTCAGTGGTTTATATCCAAGTCTACTAATAATATGCATATTCTAGCTTTTATGGCTTTGTAGCAGGCCATTTACTCTGGGCATGCAGGGTAGCCAAGTGGTTAGAGTGTTGGACTAGTTTACCAAAAGGTTGCAAGTTCAAATCCCCGAGCTGACAAGGTACAAATCTGTCGTTCTGCCCCTGAACAGGCAGTTAACCCACTGTTCCTAGGCCGTCATTGAAAATAAGAATTTGTTCTTAACTGACTTGCCTAGTAAAATAAAGGTAAAATTAAAAAATAAAATGTTAGGGTGAACATTTATAGAGAATGGTTAGCAGAATCAATTGATTCCATTAATTACAGAATCAATGGGATGATATAGTTACCCTTCAACCCTTTGTTTCTCTGAGCAGTAGCAGTTGAAATTGTGTAAAAAAAAAAAAAAGGTGATACTTCATTGCCATCAATTGTTATCACTTGTATGTATGTATGTATGTATGTATGTATGTATGTATGTATGTATGTATGTATGTATGTATGTATGTATGTATGTATCAATGGATGCATAACATGATAATAGTAATGAAAGCATTAATGTTGAATATGTGTGTTTGTGTTTTTCTTCCCAGCTGGTCATTTGGGGTGCTGATGTGGGAGATCTTCACCCTGGGGGGTTCTCCGTACCCTGGTATCCCCGTAGAGGAGCTCTTCAAGCTGTTGAAAGAGGGCCATCGTATGGACAAGCCTGGCAACTGCACCAATGAGCTGTATAATACTATTTGATTCACTTTATCTCATATACACACACACACACACACACACACATATATATGCAGGCAGACACACACACTCACAAATGTGCACACTCACACACACACACACACACACACACACACAATTGTGCACACACACACAAACCCTCCTGGGGTCCTCACCCTCCATCAGAACCATGATCCTACACAGCTGGCCTGGGCCTGTATCAATGTTGTCATTCACAATGGGCCCATTCCAGTTACACAGCACATAATGTCACTGCCTGCACCGGTATTGTCAGGCCTAATGGTCTCACGCTGTACTGGAAACAGTGAAATCTACAGTGGAGACAGACAGACCTAGGATAGGATTGGTATTGGCGTGCATTTGTCTTAAACGGAGAGTGCAGAGAGGAGTGGGCAGAGAAATAGAACCAGCATAGCTCTGTGTTTGGATTGACTGGTTCATACCTTGACACCTAGGCTCAGATACATTAGTCTTTATCATCTCACCCACTTTTGACAGGCAATTGGACAATGATTTTAGAAATGTGCATCAGTCTGTTGAATGGGTGGCATGGCATGTGTTTTGGAAAGAAAAACAATGAAGTACTTTTACTAACCGTTCATACTCCTTGTTTCTCTCTCTCTTCTCTCTCTCTCAGGTACATGATGATGAAAGACTGTTGGCATGCCATCTCCTCCCACCGGCCCACCTTCAAGCAGCTGGTGGAGGATCTAGATCGCATCCTCACCCTGGCCACGAATGAGGTGAGGGCACAAACCAGAGTCATTCCGCTTCACCTTTTCATATCTAGAATCCGGAGCCAGAGCAATTCACTTTCCTCCAGAGTTGGGGTCAATTCCCTTTCAATTCAGGAAGTAAACTTTTTTTCTGTTGAAAAGCATTGAGTAAACATGGAATTGGAATTTCAGTTTGCTTTCTGAATTGACTGAATTTAAAAGGAGTTGACCACTACCCTGCTGACCTTGCATTCTTGGAAGTGCTTGGTCAATGAGAATTATGATGTAAAAGCAAGTCAGGCTTCTCTCCTAAAAGCTTGGAAAAAGGTGCACACTATACAGGCTCACGGACACTCCAATTGCCAGGGCAAGCAAAGTTGATCAACACTTTTTTTTAACCAAGAATGTTGAAAAGCATTAGATGGATCCTGCGTTGGCTGACATATGACCTTAACAATGACCAGAAAATGGCTGCTTGATTCAAACCAGGCCCCAGAGCTGTGGCCATGGCCCACTGATGTTGCCAAATCATCAAAAGATACTCCTCGCCTCAGAATAATGGCTTGTGTTTCTTTCCGTTCCCCTCCTGTTGTGTGTGATATCCATGCGCGGGGCTGAAGAGGGGCTGTGGATGGAAATATGTCAGGGCTCGTCTGGCTTCAGACTGGGCCGCCATAGATTATGCCAAAAGCTCCAACTTCAGTGTTTCAGTGTTTGAACTTTTGAAATGTAATAAAGCGCCTTCCTTTTTTTTAAACCGCTCTTTAGTAATGTGAGACGCCTTGTGTTGAGCTGAGAAATGGAAGCCAGCATTCGTTTTTATAAGAATGCTCAAACACCAACAACGCTTCTCTTCTTCCTCCCCACTCACTCAACTATTTCTTAACCTCACAACTATTCCAATAACTGACACAAAAGACAAGAGAAAAAGGAGAGAGGAGGGTGCAGGGATGAAGATGAAAAGAGCAAAAACAACTGCAAAATGCTTGTTCAAGTTTTTTTTACAACTAACATTAGAGATTCTCCAGTACTTTTGTGCCAATTTTTTTGAAAATAAACTTAAGGGCCAAAAATGATCCCCGAAAATGGTTACTATGTCACATATGTGCAGATATATGCACCATGTCATTGCTCTCTCTTCTCACTCTGCTGTGTGTGCATCTTGCTAGCTGCCACTCAAATGGCCAGGAGCTGAAGCTCATTGGCTAGAACTCGAATTGCAAGGGGGCTGGCACACATGGGGGAAAATGTAGGGAAAATGGCACAGCACAGCTTCCAGAAAAACCCTTGCTTTCAAATGTTGTGGCTAATTGAGGTAAAACAGTCATTCTGATCATAGATTATGGATGTATGAACTACAGATTGGCACATCCAGCTCAAAGCAGGAGGTTTAAAAAATACTTAGTAGTTGCCAAAGTTCCGGAGCATATCTTTAATAACAAAATGTATGTTTATCTTTTCCTTGGCTTTTGGGATATTCTTTTTCAGTCATTCTCCTACTGCGCTCAAAACCACGTTCCAATTTCAGATGTCAGGTTTGTTCTAATTGTGCTGGGTAGTGCCGTGAAGCAGAGCGGTATAGATGAAGCCCAGGGTTGGGTATCCCTCGCACAGTCTCTCTCTCTCTCGCTCTCTGGTCTCCCTCACACTCTCTCTGCCCCCCCCCCCCCTTCTCAGTTTGAACACTCTCTGGTCTCTTATCATTTTTCTCTCTCTCTCGCTGTCTCTGGTCTTTTCCCTCTCCGGTTTCTCTTTCTCTCTGGACTCCACACCCTCTCTCTACTTCTCTCTCCCCCTTTCTCACTGGTCTCTCTTTTCTCTCTCTGGTCTTCCCCCTCTCTTTCTCGTTCACTTTCGCTCGCTCTCTCTGTCTGGGTGTTCTTCCTCGCCCGCCCAGACACATTGAACCATTTTATACTGAGACTAACAGCAACCAGGTCAGCATTGCTCTATGTGAACTGTGCTGGACAGTTCCCCTCTCTCTAGCCCACACCCCATTTATGAAGTATTATTCATCCACATATTTTCATATGGATCCGGTATCAAATCGTTTGCTCTCCTGGAGCCAACATTTTTCATAAATCCGTCCTGCGTGATTTGGGAATAGTTTATATTTTGCATAAATAAAATAATGAAAATGATACTCTCCACATGTCCATCACTGTCCTCCTGAAACTGTCTTCATGCCTGTCTCTATTTCAGTATTTTCCATTTGTCTCTCTCTCTCCGCTCTCTCACTCCTCTAAACCTGTGAGTGTAATAGTTCTACCTTCTCACCCTGTCTGTGTATAGGAGTATCTGGACCTGTGTGCCCCAGCCGAGCAGTATTCTCCCAGCTTCCAGGACACACACAGCTCCTGTTCCTCCGGTGACGACTCTGTGTTCTCCCATGACCCCCTGCCAGACCAGCCCTGCCTCCCTAAGTACCAGCACATCAATGGAGGCATCAAAACATGAGCCCTCCCCTCCTCAATCCCCCCCATCCAGCTCCAGCCTGACCCCCCCCCCCCCACACACACACACAAAGTGACACTTCCATAGAGAGAAAATTAGATATACCCCCACCATCAACCCCACAAACCTCCTGGCCCCCAACCCCCCTCTGGCTCCAAATGGACTAACGGACCCAGATGGGACTTGGCTGGTGGCAGTGCTGCTTTTAGAACTGAACACACACACACATTTGCACACACATTCATACACATGTTCAAGGTCTTAAGAAGAGGACCGGGACCCTTCATCAGTGTTCCTCTTGTCTGACTGAATGAATATCTGTTCCCAAGGGTCCACCTCCTCTCCTCTCTTGCTGTTTTATTTGTTCCGGTTGTTTTCTACTAGAGTTTGGAATTTACTAGTTTTGCGTTTCATGATTCCATTCCGTTGGCTGGCATTCCAAGACTTTTGCTTGTTCCCAGAGGGAAAATATGGACCGTAATGAATGAAAAAAACGAGGGACTCAAAAAGAGGACGACAAAATAGGAAACTGAAAGGACTGAAAGAAAGAATCAACTAACAAAAACAGATGAATAGGAGAAGAGCGCATACAGACAGACACTGCCTCTTCTTTATATTTTGTAATATTGTCTTGTTTCTTTATACTTTCTCTTGATAAGTCCACACACTTATTATTATTATGGAGAAAAATAATATACAGTATATAGGGCTGGGTATATTTGTAAATATATTCAAATATGTATAAATATATATTATATATTTACAGTGAATTATTTTTTGTATGGACTCCAGAATTATCCCCCCTCTCCCCTCCTCCCTCATTGGGTTTGAGACCGGTGTGTCATCACCCAGGTTATGTTTCTGTTCACTTGTGTTCTTTTAAACACAACACACACAAATATAGGCATGCACACACATATACGCACACACACAAAACACAGACACTCTCATTCAATGACACAGTGGAGTATTGGCTTTCAGGGAAAGAGGTAGCTTGTTAATTTATTGATTTTTTTTTTTTACGAAAAAAAAAAGATTAAAAAAAATAGAAATAGTAATAAAGATATGCTATTAATGATGCTGATATTAAATAATAAATAATCCATTATGTTTATGTTTAATTTAAAATTCTCTTTCAGAGGTAACAGAAACAAAATCTATTTTTAGTAGTGTACTGTACATTTTGTCTGCTAATCCCTTATGTAGATAATGCAGTTTCTATCCAGTCATTTTACTCTTAGGTTTGCATTCGAAATTATATGATGTCTGGATATTTATATATGATTGAAAAGAAAATGATTTTGGAACCACCCACTAGCAATCTGTAAGATTCCAAATTCACACCAGAGGGTTCACAGCTGAAAAACAAAGTATTAAATCATTCAAGTATTTTTTTTTCTACTGGACCAAGTTTAAGATGTTCTTTGCTAGTGTTCTTGACACATTTGCAAAATTAAAGATGGAAGTGTGTTGATTTCTATTTTGTGTAATCACACTATTCAGTCAAACGTTACTAGTTTCTGCTATCTTGTCATGTCCTTGAGAGAGAAAAGAGGTCTGAGAATGGCTATATTTATTATCAATTTAATTGATAATGGCTGTGTTCATATAGTTAATGTCACTGTATTCTTATAAGCAAAGAAATAACATTAATAGCAACATACAGCAAGACAATGGCATAAAAAAACTGAGAAAAAAAGTGACCAAATTAATTCAGCTTTCATTAAAATGTATGATAATTTTGCCTGCCAGTCTATAGGAGGCATGGGGGAATGATGTGTCTAGTTGTAGGGCCTGGAATGAAGTTAGGAAAATTGGCCAGAACAGGGTTCGCTGGAGGTGCACTGTTGAGGCCCTTTGCTCCTCTAGGAGCTAAAAGGATTAAGGGCTCGATTCAATCTATATCGCGGAAGATCTGTGGTTTGGCACGATTTAAACGTATAAATGCAATGTTCCTGCGTTCACAGAGACTACATTCACGGTACATGCTGCATATATCGCCTCAATTGGATTGAAACAAGCCCTAAATCAAGTCAAGTTGGAAGGCCAGCGATTAAGAGTAGACATTTACAATTACATTCTTTAGAGTAAATCTTAATTCCCTCACCCTTAGTAACCACGTGTTGACTTGTCTTGCTCTGAGAATCTCAGAGTGCACTGCACCCTCACCCCTGTGACTCGATGGCTCCTTCTTCCACTCGACGTGTTCTCTCATGCCCCTGTAACCTGAGAGGGCTTGGAGGGAAAAGTGGGGAAAAACATTTAGCTTTTTCCACCGAATAGAGGGAAACACTGAAAGGCCAAGAAGAGCCCTGTAGGATTGGAGGAGAGAAAAAGTGGCAGAGTTTAACCACAGCGCCGAACACCCTTCATTATGGGGTGTAGAGAAAGAGAGAAAGGCGGTGGTGTTGGCCGGCTATCCACACTGGCTTTAGCTCACTGTTATCAGCACCAAGGCTCAGCCGCTCTCCATTGTCCTGTGGGCTGGCTATACACAGTCCTGGAGAGGCCAGGGTGGGGTGAACTCACTCCAATGAGGAGGTTGCATATTGAGACTGGAGAGAGTTTAGAGTGCTCCCTATACACAAGTTCAATGCTACCCATAATGAAACATTTTTTCCCGAAGTTAGTGACTGAGATTGAAAGAAGTTGTTATTTTAAGACCACACACACAGATAAAGTATACAGACATTTCCTTGCAATGTATATACTACGCAGTTACTGTACCTTTAGTTTCTTCCCACAGCCTCTGCATGGAGCTCCATGAGTGGCAAACGAGACTAATGTACCTTTCAAAAAACACAATTCTAGAACTACATTATTTTATAATATTATTCGGAACATTCTGTGAATTTATTGATATCACATGTATTATTTTGGTGAGGTATTCATATATTGTTTTATTAAACTGCATCCCAGGGATGATTGCAAAATAGGACTTTCTGGTTTAGAGATTATCTTACATGCTGACCACCACACCCAGACAAAGTGTTGGCTATCCCATAGAGGGGGCTACAATGTTAACCTTGGCCAACATCTACGGAGACAAGGCGGCAGCCATTGGCAACCTATGGGCAATAAGGGTCCAATTCAGACTCAGGAAATGTATGCCTTTCCTACTCACTTGCCAGTAGTTGGTATTCAGACTAAACTTCATGCGACGAGCAATCCCGGATCCGGGATCTTATTTATAGCCTCAAGCTCATTAGCATAACGCAACGTTACCTATTCATGAAAATCGCAAATGAAATGAAATAAATATGCTAGCTCTCAAGCTTAGCCTTTTCTTAACAACACTGTCATCTCAGATTTTCAAAATATGCTTTTCAACCATAGCAAAACAAGCATTTGTGTAAGAGTATTGATAGCTAGCGTAGCATTTAGCGTAGCATTTAGCATAGCATTTAGCGGGCAACATTTTCACAAAAACCAGAAAAGCATCAGATGTTCATCAGATGTTCAGATGTTTTCAATGAGGAGACTCTCAGTTAGATAGCAAATGTTCAGTTTTTCCTGAAAGATTCTTTGTGTAGGAGAAATCACTCCGTTTTGTACATCACTTTTGGCTACCAAAAAAAAACGAAAATTCAGTCACCAAAACGCCAAACTTTTTTCCAAATTAACTCCATAATATCGACTGAAACATGGCAAACGTTGTTTAGAATCAATCCTCAAGGTGTTTTTCACATATCTCTTCATTGATATATCGTTCGTGGAAGTCCGCTTTCTTCTCTGAATTAAATGGAAAAATACTTGCAGCTGAGGTTTACGCACCAATTTCGACGCAGGACACCGGGCGGACACCTGGTAAATGTGGTCTCTTATGGTCAATCTTCCAATGATATGCCTACAAATACGTCACAATGCTGCAGACACCTTGGGGAAATGGCAGAAATTGTGGGCTCTCTCCTTGCGCATTCAAAGGAGAAATTGGAAAACAGCGCTTCAAAAATTGTGCTCATTTCCTGTTTGAAGTTTCATCTTGGTTTCGCCTGAAGCATCAGTTCTGTGGCACTCACAGATAATATCTTTGCAGTTTTGGAAACGTCAGAGTGTTTTCTTACCAAAGCTGTCAATTATATGCATAGTCGAGCATCTTTTCGTGACAAAATATCTTTTATATCCAAAAATGAAATACTGCCCCTAGAGTTCAAAGAGGTTAATGCAGGCGCATAATGCGGTCTTCAGATGTCACTACCTTGCACGCATTGGATACATTTAATTATACTGCTGAAATCCCTCCCACTTGCTGGCAAACAGACTTTGTCATGGAATTTTTATCATGGGTTATCAGGTCATTTATCGTTAGCCATCACTTTAAATACAGTTTAATTTGAATTTTGTCAGACTCAGTAGAATACATTGAGAGAATGGCTTCAGAATATAGGGGTCGATGAAAGAAAGTCATCTAAATAAACTCCCTTTTCAGTACCCTGTCTTTCAAAGATAATTTGTAAAAATCCAAATAACTTCACAGATCTTCATTGTAAAGGGGTTGAACACTGTTTCCCATGCCTGTTCAATGAACCATAAACAATTTGTGAACATGCACCAGTGGAACGGACGTTAAGACACTAACAGCTTACAGACGGTAGGCAATTAAGGTCACAGTTATGAACTGTGGATACTAAAGAGGTCTTTCTACTGACTGAAAAACCCCAAAGAAAGATGCTCAGGGTCTCTGCTCATGCCTTAAGCATGCTGCAAGGAGCCATGAGGACTGCAGGGCAATAAAATGCAATGTCCCTACTGAGGGACGTCTAAGATAGCGCTACAGGGAGACAGGATGGATAGCTGACCATCCTTGCAGTGGCAAACCACTTGTAACAACACCTGCACAGGATCAGTACATCCGAACATCACAGCGGGACAGGTACAGGATGGCAACAACAGCTGCCCAACTTAAACCAAGAACCCACAATCCCTCCATCAGTGCTGACTGCCCACAATAGGCTGAGAGAGGCTGGACTGAGGGCTTGTAGGCCTGTTGTAAGGCAGGTCCTCACCAGACACCACCAGCAACAACGTTGCCTATGGGCACAAACCCACCGTCGCTGGACCACACAGGACTGGCAAAAAGTGCTCTTCACTGATGAGTTGCGGTTTTGTCTCACCAGGAGTGATGGTCGGATTCACGTTTATCACCGAAGGAATGAGCATTACACGGAGGCCTGTCTCTGGAGTGGGATCGTTTTGGAGGTGGAGGGTCCGTCATGGTCTGGGGCGGTGTGTCACAGTATCTTCGAACTGAGCTTGTTGTCATTGCAAGCAATCTCAACGCTGTCAGAACCCCACTACGAATCCAGTCAGGCCATCCTGCACCTTCAACAGAGTTTGATCTTGGTCGGAACAGCCGACTTGTACCGCCTTTCAATGAAAAGGAGGTGGACGTATATTTTACTGAGTGGATTGACACATTCCTAAAATGGCCGTGAGACTTTTGGTCACTGCTCCTCCAAAGTGTTCTTGTGGGATAGGCTCAAAGTATATGCCGCTTTCATCTCTTGACCAGAGTCCAGATTATGACACTGCTGAAGCTGCTCTCAAATCGGGCTTAAGAGTCTGTAAGAAAATGATGCCGAAAAGTTAATCCATGCAATTTTTTTAAATGTATCTGTTATTTTACCAGGTACATTGACTGAGAACACATTCTCATTTACAGCAACGACCTGGGGAACAATTACAAGGGAGAGGAGGGGGGTGAATGAGACAAATGTAAACTGGGGAATATTAGATGACCGTGATGGTTTGAGAGCCAGATTGGGAATTTAGCCAGGACACCGGGGTTAACACCCCTACTCGTACGATAAGTGCCATGGGATCTTTAATGACCTCAGAGAGTCAGGACACTCGTTTAACGTCCCATCCGGAAGACGGCACCCTACACAGGGCAGTGTTCCCAATCACTGCCCTGGGGCATTGGGATATTTTTTAGACCAGAGGGAAGAGTGCCTCCTACTGTCCCTCCAACACCACTTCCAGCAGCATCTGGTCTCCTATCCAGGGACTGACCAGGACCAACCCTGTTTAGCTTTAGAAGCAAACCAGCAGTGGTATGCAGGGTGGGATGCTGCTGGCTTTTGTCACTTATAGATCAGAAAACTGCAATGCTCTACTTTCCGGCTACCTGGATAAAGCACTAAATAAACTTCAGTTAGTGCTAAACACGGCTGCTAGAATCTTGAACCAGAAAATGTGATCATATTGCTCCAGTGCTAGCCTCTCTACACTGGCTTCCTGTTAAGGCAAGGGCTGATTTCAAGGTTTTACTGCTAACCTACAAAGCATTACATGGGCTTGCTCCTACATATCACTCCGATTTGGTCCTGCTGTACATACCTACATGTGCGCTACGGTCACAAGACGCAGGCCTCCTTATTGTCCCTATAATATCTAAGCAAACAGCTGGAGGCAGGGCTTTCTCCTACAAAACTAAATTTTTATTGAATGGTCTGCCTGTCCATGTGAGAGACCAGACTCGGTCTCGACCTTTAAGTCTTCATTGAAGACTCATCGCTTTAGTAGGTCCTACGATTGAGTGTAGTCTGGCCCAGGGGTGTGACGGTGTACGGAAAGACCCTGGAGAGACAAACCGCCCTTGCTGTCTCTGCCTGGCCGGTTCCCATCACTCCACTGGGATTCTCTACATCTAACCCTACTACGGGGGCTGAGTCACTGGCTTACTGGTACTCTTACATGCCGTCCCTAGGAGGGGTGTGTCACTTGAGTGGGTTGAGTCACCTTTGTGGGCTATACTCAGCCCTGTCTCAGGGTAGTAAGTTGGTGCTTTGAAGATATCCCTCCAGTGGTGTGGGGGGCTGTGCTTTGGCAAGTGGGTGGGGTTGACCCAATGTGGGTCCTTTGAGCTTGCTGAGAGAGAGGTTGTTGCAGGGCAACACCTTAAACCACCATTGCAGGTTTATAATCTGGATTACATTGCCACATCAGAGCGCAGGAGAAAAACTAGGCTGTGTCATGTCAACATGTTGAAACCATACTTCACCCGCTACGATTTGGCGGCAAAGTCGGTGGAAACCGGTAGTGATGTTCTCCCTCTGGCCACTGCTGTCACCAATGGCTATAGTCTTCCTCAAGGGTACGAGGAAAACCCAATACACCCTGTGCCGGTTGAACGGTTGAGTACCTCGGAGATTCTAGAAAACCTTGATGACTTTTTTTGCACTTGTCTCCAGAGGAAAAAGGTGACATTGTTGCACTGCTTTTAGAATATCAGAAGACTCATGTAACGACTTTCCTCTGTTGAAGAAGGAGCGGACCAAAATACAGCGTGGTGGTTACTCATGTTTAATGATGGAAAAATGACTTGACATGAAAATACCGAAATGTACAAAAACAACAGACGGAAACGTGAAAAAACTATACAGCCTATCTAGTGAAACTAAACACAGAAACAGGAACAATCACCCAGAAACACTCAAAAAATATGGCTGCCTAAATATGGTTCCCAATCAGAGACAACGATAAACACCTGCCTCTGATTGAGAACCACTTCAGACAGCCATAGACTTATCTAGAACACCCCACTAAGCTACAATCCCAATACAAACACACCACATACAAAAACCAATGCCACAACCCTGGCCTGACCAAATAAACGAAGACAAACACAACATACTTCGACCAGGGCGTGACAGTGAGAAATCTGAGGTTGGTATATATTCAACCCATTCCCTATTGAAATCCCCTTGGGATATGAATGAAGATGCACTTCCTAGGGCTTCCACTATATGTCAACTGTCTATAGAAATTTGAATGAGGCTTCTACTGTGTTGTGGGACTAAATGAGAGGGGAATGAGTCAGACTACTGGCAGAGAGCCAGTTCCAGGTCACGCGCATACCGCATGACATCTTCCTGCATTCCGTTCCTCCTCAAGACACAAAGGAATTCTCCGGTTGGAACTTTATTGAAGATTTATGATAAAAACATCCTAATGATTGATTCTGTAGTTAGTTTGAAATGTTTCTTCTACCTGTAATATACCTTTTTGAAGATTTTGTCCGAAAAAATGGTTGACCTGCACCAGCGTTTGGATAGGTGTACCAAACGCGCTAACAAAGGTAGCTACTTGGATATAATCGAACAAATCAAGCATTTATTGTTGACCTGGGATTCCTGAGAGTGCATTCTGATGAAGATCATCAAAGGTAAGGGAATATTTAGCATGTAATTTATGGTGACGACAACATGGCGGCTAATTTGACTTGATTGTTCTGAGCGCCGTCTCAGATTATTGCATGGTTTGCTTTTTTCGTAAAGTTTTTTTTTTTTATCTGACACAGCTGTTGCATTAAGGACAGGTATATCTTGTATTATCATCTACATTTATGATGAGTATTTCTGTTGAATCGATGTGGCTATGCAAAATCACTGGATGTTTTTGGAATTAGTGAATGAAATGCGTCAATGTAAACTCAGATTGTTTTATATAAATATGAACTTTTTCAAACAAAACATACATGTAACATGAAGTCCTATGAGTGATGAAGATCATCAAAGGTTAGTGATTCATGTCAGTGATTCATTTTATCTCTACTTGTGCTTTTTGTGACTCCTCTCTTTGGCTGTTGAAAATGGCTGTTTTTATTGTGGTTTGGTGGTGACCTAACATAATCGTTTGTGGTGCTTTCGCTGTAAAGCCTATTTGAAATCGGACACTGTGGTGGGATTAACAACAAGACCACCTTCAAAACGGTATAAGATACATCTATGTTTGAGGAATTATGAGATTTCTGTTGTTTTGAATTTTCACTGGCTGTTCTCATATCATCCCGTTAACGGGATTGCAGCCCAAATTAAATGGAAGAAGTTTGGAACCACCTAGCTGGCCGCCCAGCCAAACTGAGCAATCGGGGAGAAGGGCCTTGGTCAGGGAGGTGAACAAGACCCCGATGGGCACTCTGACAGAGTTCTTCCTCTGTGGAGATGGGAGAACCTTCCAGAAGGACAACCATCTTTGCAGCACTCCACCAATTAGGCCTTTATGGTAGTGGCCAGATGGAAGCCACTCCTCAGTAAAAGGCATATGACAGCCCGCTTGGAATTTGCCAAAAGGCACCTAAAGGACTCGGACCATGAGAAACAAGATATTCTGGTCTGATGAAACCAAGATTGAACTCTTTTGGACTGAATGCCAAGCGTCACGTCTGGAGGAAACCTGGAACCATCCCTACGGTGAAGCGTGGTGGCAGCATCATGCTGTGGGGACTGGGTGACTAGTCAGCATCCAGGGAAAGATGAATGGAGCAAAGTACAGAGCGATCCTTGATGAAAACCTGCTTAGGACCTCAGACTGGGGTGAAGGTTCACTTTCCAAAAGGACAACAACCCTAAGCACACAGCCAAGACAATGCAGGTGTGGCTTCGGGACAACTCTCTGAATGTCCTTGAGTGGCCCAGCCAGAGCCCGGACTTGAGCTCAATCATACATCTCTGGAGAGACGTGAAAATACTGTAGCTGTGCAGCAACACTCCCCATCCAACCTGACAGAGCTTGAGAGGATCTGCAGAGAAGAATGGGACAAACTCCCCAAAAACAGGTGTTTCAAGCTTGTAGCATCATACCCAAGAGGACTCGAGGCTTCAAAGGTGCTTCAACAAAGTACTGAGTAAAGGGTCTGTATACTTACGTAAGACTTTTTATACATTTGCAAAAATTTCTAGACCTGTTTTTGCTTTGTCATTATGGAGTATTGTGTGTAGATTGATGAGGGGAAAAAACGATTTAATACATTTTTGAATCAGGCTGTAACATAACACAATGTGGAAAAAGTCAAGGGGTCTGAATACCTTCCGAATGCACTATATATAACAGTTGACCAATGGGACTGCCGTATGGTCTATCTGTCATGCCTGCATGCTCAAACGTACCATTTGTATTGAAGAGAAGATAATGACTGGTTCAACGCTGGGTCAATGGCTACAGAAAGAAGGGAGAGCTCTAGTTGTTTTAAGGTTTGCAAGGCACCATGCCTGGTTCTACATGGAAGGGTAAACAAATTGACTGTGATTGTGGGAGAGTGCATGTGTGTGGTTTGTTGCCAATTGGGGTCCTCCGATACATTTGCTAATGGCACAATTGTGACGGAGCAGTTGTAATTCAGAAGACTAAAAGGCCTTACAGTTTCATCAGCTGCGGTCTTTGGTATCACTTGAGAACTATACAGTTTGAAGTAAAATAATAATCTCCATGAAAATATACTGAACAAAAATATAAATGCAACATGTAAAGTGTTGGTCCCATGAGCTAAAATCCCAAATCCCTGAAATATTCCATATGCATAAAAAGCTTATTTCTCGCATTTCTTTTGCACAAAATGCTCTTCTTCGTTGGGCGCTGGCTTGCTGCAGATGTGTGCTCTTTAAGGATGAATCCCGGATTCAACTGTATCGGGCAGATGGCATACAGCATGTATGGCGTTGTGTGGGCGAGCGGTTTCCTGATGACAAAGTTGTGAACAGAGTGCCCCGTGGTGATGGCGTTATGTTATGGGCAGGCATAAGCTATGGACAACGAACACAAGTGGCATTTTATCGTTGGCAATTTGAATGCACAGAGATGCCTTGATGAGATTCTAAGGCGTGCCATTCGGCCACTATCATCTCATGTTTCAGCATGATAATACACAACCCCCAGGATCTGTACACTATTCCTGGAAGCTATAAATGTCCCAGCTCTTCCATGGCCTGCATACTCACCAGACATGTCACCCATTGAGCATGTCTGGGATGCTCTGGATAGACGTGTACGAAAGCGTATTCCGGTATCCAGCAACTTTGCACAGCCATTGAAGAGTGGTACAACATTCCACAGGCCACAATCAACAACCGAATCAACTCTATGCAAAGGAGATGTTGCGCTGCATGAGGCAATTGGTGGTCACACCATATACTGACTGGTTTTCTGATCCACGCCCATATCTTTTTTTTAAGGTATCTGTGACCAACAGATGCACCTCTGTATTCCCAGTCATGCGAAATACATAGCTTAGAGGTAATGGATTTATTTCAATTGACTTATGTCCTTATGAACTAACTCAGTAAAATCTTTTGAAATTGTTGCATGTTGCGTTTCATATTTTGTTCAGTCTGTCAGCACCTAAATTGAGTGCCTTCAGAAAGTATTCATACCCCTTGACTTATTCCCCATTTTGTTGTTACAGCATGAATTCAAAATGGATTCAATATTTTTCTCACCTTCTACTCACAATACCCCATAATGATAAACAAGTTTTTATAAATGCTTGCACATTTATTGAATATGAAATATAGATATAATTCCATTTGCATAATTATTCACACACCTACGTCCATATGTGTTAGAATCACCTTTGGTAGCGATTACAGCTGTGAGCATGTCTCAGCTTTGCACACCTTAATTGTACAATATTATTTTACAAATTCTAGTTCTGTCAAGTTGGTTGTTGATCACAGCCATTTTCAAGCAGGTTTAAGTCAAAACTGTAACTAGGCCACTCAGGAACAGTGTTTATTTGGCCTTGTGTTTTAGGTTATTTTCCTGCTGAAAAGTGAATTTGTCTCCCATTGTCTGTTGAAAAGCAGACTAAGCCAGGTTTTCCTTCAGGATTTTGCCTGTGTTTAGCTCTATTACGTTTCTTTTTATCCATAACTCCCCAGTCCTTGCCAATGACAAGCATACCCACAACATGATGCAGCTCCACCATGCTTAAAAATATAAGAGTGGTACTCAGTGATGTGTTTTGATTTGCCCCAAACATAATGTTTGTATCCAGGACATAAAGTAAATTTCTTTGCCACATTTTTTTGCACAGTGCCCTATCCCTCAAAGCTCATAATTTAAGCTTTAGGCCCCGGGTCTGAACCCTGCCCTGTCCAACTGGGTCCTGGACTTCCTGATGGCCCGCCCCAGATGGAGAAGGTAGGAAACAACAACTCTACTTCGCTGATCCTCAACACTGGGGCCCCCACAAGGATGCATGCTCAGCCCCCACCTGTACTTCCTGTTCACCCATGACTGCATGGACACGCACGCCTCCAACTCAATCATCAAGTTTGCAGAAGACACTTTAGTAGACCTGATTTCTAACAATGACGAGACAGCCTACAGCGAGGAGGTGATCAATTATCAATCAATTATCAAATCAAAATTATCAACCCTTGGAGGTCTGGATTTGGAGTCACACTCAAAATTAAAGTGGAAAACCACACTACAGAATGATCCAACTTTGATGTAATGTCCTTAAAACAAGTCAAAATGAGGCTCAGTAGTGTGTGTGGCCTCCACATACCTGTATGACCTCCCTACAACTCCTGGGTATGCTCCTGATGAGGTGGCGGATGGTCTCCTGAGGGATCTCCTCCCAGACCTGGACTAAAGCATCCGCCAACTCCTGGACAGTCTGTGGTGCAACGTGGCGTTGGTGGATGGAGCAAGACATGATGTCCCAGATGTGCTCAATTGGATTCAGGTCTGGGGAACGGGCGGGCCAGTCCATAGCATCAATGCCTTCCATCTTGCAGGAACTGCTGACACACTCCAGCCACATGAGGTCTAGCATTGTCTTGCATTAGGAGGAACCCAGGGCCAACCGCACCAGCATATGGTCTCACAAGGGGTCAGAGGATCTCATCTCGGTACCTAATGGCAGTCAGGCTACCAGACGTGACGCTTGGCATTCAGTCCAAAGAAATGCCACCCCACACCATGACTGACCCACTGCCAAACCGGTTATGCTGGAGGATGTTGCAGGCAGCAGAACGTTCTCCACGGCGTCTCCAGACTGTCACGTCTGTCACATGTGCTCAGTGTGAACCTGCTTTAATCTGTGAAGAGCACAGGTCGCCAGTGGAGAATTTGCCAATCTTGGTGTTCTCTGGCAAATGAAAAACGTCCTGCACGGTGTTGGGCTGTAAGCACAACTCCCACCTGTGGACGTCGGGCCCTCACACCACCCTCATGGAGTCTGTTTCTGACCGTTTGAGCAGACACATGCACATTTGTGGCCTGCTGGAGGTCATTTTGCAAGGCTCTGGCAGAGCTCCTCCTGCTCCTCACTGCACAAAGGCAGAGGTAGCGGTCCTGCTGCTGGGTTGTTGCCCTCCTACCGCCTCCCCCATGTCTCCTGATGTACTGGCCTGTCTCCTGGTAGCGCCTCCTTGCTCTGCACACTACGCTGACAGACACAGCAAACCTTCTTGCCACAGCTCGCATTGATGTTCCATCCTGGATGAGCTGCACTACCTGAGCCACTTGTGTGGGTTGTAGACTCCGTCTCATGCTACCACTAGAGTGAAAGCACCGCCAGTATTCAAAAGCGACCAAAACATCAGCCAGGAAGCATAGAAACTGAGAAGTGGTCTGTGGTCACCATCTGCAGAACCACTCCTTTATTGGGGGTGTCTTGCTAATTGCCTATATTTTCCACCTGTTGTCTATTCCATTTGCACAACAGCATGTGAAATTTGTTGTCAATCAGTGTTGCTTCCTAAGTGGACAGTTTGATTTCATAGAAGTGTGATTGACTTGGAGTTACATTGTGTTGTTTAAGTGTTCCCTTTATTTTTTTGAGCAGTGTATATTGTTTCATTTGTGTGTAAAGGGTTTGCGAGCCAAATAAAAAAAATAATATTCGAGACACAGCAAAAAAAATACATGTAATAAAATTTAAATATCAACACTTTTATTGTGGGCCAAATCATATCATCCCTGTCACATAGACTTATTTATTGGTTTCAAGCACGTCGCTAATGCCACATAAGAAGATATTTAGTTCTTAACTAAAACCACTTACAGATAGGGGGCAGTATTTTCACTTTGGATGAATTGCGTGCCCATAGTGAACTGCATCAAAATCTGTCCTAAAATCCTAATATATGCATATTATTATTAATATTGGATAGAAACACTCTGAAGTTTCTAAAACCGTTTGAATTATGTCTGTGAGTATAACAGAACTCACAGGGCAGGCAATCTTCCAAACAAGTTTTGAAATCCTGAAAGTTGGGGCAACTTTGACGTCATCGCCCCCTCCCTTCCCAACAAGTTATGGATCTGGAAACACTTCCTACGTCTTCCACTAGATGTCCTCATTCAGTAGAAAGTGTAATGGAGCATTTGCTGTGAACTTCAATCAATCAATCAATCAAATTTTATTTGTCACATACACATGGTTAGCAGATGTTAATGCGAGTGTAGCGAAATGCTTGTGCTCCTAGTTCCGACAATGCAGTAATAACCAACAAGTAATCTTACTAACAATTCCAAAACTACTGTCTTATACACAAGTGTAAGGGGATAAAGAATATGTACATAAAGATATATGAATGAGTGATGGTACAGAGCAGCATAGGCAAGATACAGTTGATGGTATCGAGTACAGTATATACATATGAGATGAGTATGTAAACAAAGTGACATAGTTAAAGTGGCTAGTGATACATGTATTACATAAAGACGCAGTCGATGATATAGAGTAAAGTATATACGTGTACATATGAGATGAATAATGTAGGGTATGTAAACATTATATTAGGTAGCATTGTTTAAAGTGGCTAGTGATATATTTTACATCATTTCCCATCAATTCCCATTATTAAAGTGGCTGGAGTTGAGTCAATGTGTTGGCAGCAGCCACTCAATGTTAGTGGTTGCTGTTTAACAGTCTGGTGGCCTTGAGATAGAAGCTGTTTTTCAGTCTCTCGGTCCCAGCTTCCTGTAACATCGGGTGGTGTAGGTGTCCTGGAGGGCAGGTAGTTTGCCCCCGGTGATGCGTTGGGCAGACCTCACTACCCTCTGGAGAGCCTTACGGTTGTGGACGGAGCAGTTGCCGTACCAGGCGGTGATACAGCCCGCCAGGATGCTCTCGATTGTGCATCTGTAGAATTTTATGAGTGCTTTTGGTGACAAGCGGAATTTCTTCAGCCTCCTGAGGTTGAAGAGGTGCTGCTGCGCCTTCTTCACGATGCTGTCTGTGTGGGTGGACCAATTCAGTTTGTCTGTGATGTGTATGCCGAGGAACTTAAAACTTACTACCCTCTCCACTACTGTTCCATCGATGTGGATAGGAGGGTGGGGTGTTCCCTCTGCTGTTTCCTGAAGTCCACAATCATCTCCTTAGTTTTGTTGACGTTGAGTGTGAGGTTATTTTTCTGACACCACACTCCGAGGGCCCTCACCTCCTCCATGTAGGCCGTCTCGTCGTTGTTGGTAATCAAGCCTACCACTGTTGTGTCGTCCGCAAACTTGATGATTGAGTTGGAGGCGTGCGTGGCCACGCAGTCGTGGGTGAACAGGGAGTACAGGAGAGGGCTCAGAACGCACCCTTGTGGGGCCCCAGTGTTGAAGATCAGCGGGGTGGAGATGTTGTTGCCTACCCTCACCACCTGGGGGTGGCCCGTCAGGAAGTCCAGTACCCAGTTGCACAGGGCGGGGTCGAGACCCAGGGCCTCGAGCTTGATGACGAGCTTGGAGGGTACTATGGTGTTAAATGCCGAGCTGTAGTCGATGAACAGCATTCTCACATAGGTATTCCTCTTGTCCAGATGGGTTAGGGCAGTGTGCAGTGTGGTTGAGATTGCATCGTCTGTGGACCTATTTGGGCGGTAAGCAAATTGGAGTGGGTCTTGGGTGTCAGGTAGGGTGGAGGTGATATGGTCCTTGACTAGTCTCTCAAAGCACTTCATGATGACGGAAGTGAGTGCTACGGGGCGGTAGTCATTTAGCTCAGTTACCTTAGCTTTCTTGGGAACGGGAACAATGGTGGCCCTCTTGAAGCATGTGGGAACAGCAGACTGGTATAGGGATTGATTGAATATGTCCGTAAACACACCAGCCAGCTGGTCTGCGCATGCTCTGATGGCGCGGCTGGGGATGCCGTCTGGGCCTGCAGCCTTGCGTGGGTTAACATGTTTAAATGTTTTACTCACCTCGGCTGCAGTGAAGGAGAGTCCGCATGTTTTCGTTGCAGGCCGTGTCAGTGGCACTGTATTGTCCTCAAAGCGGGCAAAAAAGTTATTTAGTCTGCCTGGGAGCAAGACATCCTGGTCCGTGACTGGGCTGGTTTTCTTTTTGTAGTCCGTGATTGACTGTAGACCCTGCCACATACCTCTTGTGTCTGAGCCGTTGAATTGAGATTCTACTTTGTCTCTATACTGACGCTTAGCTTGTTTGATTGCCTTGCGGAGGAAATAGCTGCACTGTTTGTATTCGGTCATGTTTCCAGTCACTTTGCCCTGATTAAAAGCAGTGGTTCGCGCTTTCAGTTTCACGCAAATGCTGCCATCAATCCACGGTTTCTGGTTTGGGAATGTTATAATCGGTGCTATGGGAACGACATCTTCAATGCACGTTCTAATGAACTCGCACACCGAATCAGCGTATTCGTCAATGTTGTTGTCTGACGCAATACGAAACATATCCCAGTCCACGTGATGGAAGCAGTCTTGGAGTGTGGAATCAGCTTGGTCGGACCAGCGTTGGACAGACCTCAGCGTGGGAGCTTCTTGTTTTAGTTTCTGTCTGTAGGCAGGGATCAACAAAATGGAGTCGTGGTCAGCTTTTCCGAAAGGAGGGCGGGGCAGAGCCTTATATGCGTCGCCGAAGTTAGAATAACAATGATCCAAGGTTTTTCCAGCCCTGGTTGCGCAATCGATATGCTGATACAATTTAGGGAGTCTTGTTTTCAGATTAGCCTTGTTAAAATCCCCAGCTACAATGAATGCAGCCTCAGGATGTATGGATTCCAGTTTGCAAAGAGTCAAATAAAGTTCGTTCAGAGCCATCGATGTGTCTGCTTGGGGGGGAATATATACGGCTGTGATTATAATCGAAGAGAATTCTCTTGGTAGATAGTGCGGTCGACATTTGATTGTGAGGAATTCTAAATCAGGTGAACAGAAGGATTTGAGTTCCTGTATGTTTCTGTGATCACACCACGTCTCGTTAGCCATAAGGCATATGCCCCCGCCCCTTTGACCTAATGGGAAGGAAAGTAGTTGGTGTCGCAAAAGAATTCAATTTTGTTGCGTTTGTCTTTGAGTTCTTCGGCTGTTCCAATCAGCCCCAGATGAAAACGAATGATCCGGTTGGAATGCTATTGGATATATATGATTATAACATCCTGAAGATTGATTCTGCACTAAGTTTGACCAGTTTCTTCAACCTGTAATATGTCTTTTGGAAGTTTTGGAAGTCTTCATGCAAAGTTATCCTGGACCAGAAGTAATCTTTGTTGAACTAGGACTCCTTGCACTACATTCTGAGGAAAGATCATCAAAGGTAAGGGAATATTTATGTTGTAATTTTGTATTTCTGTTGACTCCACCATGGCAGAGAAATATTGTTACGTCTGAGCGCCGTCTCAGATTATTGCAATGTTAGCCTTTTTCCGTTACATTAAAAAAAATGTGACACAGCGGTTGCATTAAGAACCAGTGTATCTTTAATTATATGTAGAACATGTATCTTTAGTCAAAGTTTTTGTTATCTGTTATCGTTATCGTATTTCTGTTATCTGGCGTAGCTTTCTATAATTCCTCCGGATATTTTGGAGGATTTTCTGAACATGGCTTCAATGTAAACCGAGATTTATGGATATAAAATGCATATTATCGAACAAAACATAAATGTACTGTGTAACATGTCATATGACTGTCATCTGATGAGGATTATCCTACCGATCCTTGACTTCGGCGATGTCATTTACAAAACAGCCTCCAACACTCTACTCAGTGAATTGGATGCAGTCTATCACAGTGCCATCAATTTTGTCACCAAAGCCCCATATTTTTTAACCTTTACTTAACTTGGCAAGTCAGTTAAGAACATATTCCTATTTTCAATGATGGCCTCGGAACAGTGGGTTAACTGCCTGTTCAGGGGTAGAATGATAGATTTGTACCTTGTCAGCTTGGAGATTTGAACTTGCAATCTTTCGGTTACTAGTCCAACACTCTAACCACTAGGCTACCTTGCCGCCCCGTATAATTCCCACCACTGCGATCTGTATGCTCTCGTTGGCTGGCCCTTGCTTCAAATTCATTGCCAAACCCACTGGTTCCAGGTTACCTATAAGTCTTTGCTAGGTAAAGCCCCGCCTTATCTCAACTCACTGGTCACCATAGCAGCACCCACCCGTAGCACGTGCTCCAGCAGGTATATTTCACTGGTCACCCCCAAAGCCTATTCCTCCTTTGGACGCCTTTCCTTCCAGTTCTCTGCTGCCAATGCCTGGAACGAATCCTAAATCACTGAAACTGGAGACTCATATCTCCCTCACTAGCGTTAAGCATCAGCTGTCAGAGCAGCTTACCGATCACTGCACTTGTACATAGCCCATCTGTAAATAGGCCATCCATCTACCTCATCTCCATATTGTTAATTATTTCTATTTCTTTTTTTGCTCCTTTGCACCTCAGTATCTCTACTTGCACATTCATCTTCTGCACATCTATCACTTCAGTATTTAATTGCTAAAATACTTCGCCACTACGGCCTATTTATTGCCTTACCTCCCTAATCTTACTTCATTTGCACACGCTGCATATAGATGTATTTTCCTATTGTGTTATTGACTGTACGTTTGTTTATTCCATGTGTAACTCGCACTCTGTCACATTCTGACCTTAGTTCCTTTGTTTTGTCTTTGTTTTAGTTGGTCAGGGCGTGAGTTGGGTGGGCAGTCTATGTGTCTTTTTCTATGTTGGGGTTTTGAGTTCGGCCTAGTATGGTTCTCAATCAGAGGCAGCTGTCAATAGTTGTCCCTGATTGATAAACATAGACTGGGTTTCACTTTTGAGTTGTGGGTGTTTGTTTCCGTATGAGTGTTTGTTGCCACACGGTACTGTTTCGATTTTCGTTCACGTTTATTGTTTTGTATTTCATAGTGTTCAGTTTATGTCTTAAAATAAGCGTTATGGACACTTACCACGCTGCGCATTGGTCCTCCGATCCTTCTCGCTAAGAATGCCGTTACACACTGCTTTGCTCTATCTTGGCCAGGTTGCAGTTGTAAATGAGAACTCAACTGGCTTTCCTGGTTAAATAAAGGTGAAAGAAAATAAAAATAAAGGAAAAACCCTTGAATGAGTAGGTGTGTCCGAACTTTTGACTGGTAACTTTTGTACATACGTTGTTCAACTAAGTGTAGAAGTAGCCTATGACAAATTATTTGAAATTAAATGAACAGTGAAATGATGTATACACATGACTAGAAAAACAAAGGAATAACGTAAGGCAAGTTTTAAATGGGAGAAAATGAAAAGGGGACTATAGAAACAAGGAGGAGTGGATCAGCAGTGAGTGAGGTGTTTGCACATGCTCAAATGCTTCATTGTGTGTGTGGGTTTGCCTCCAGCTTTGTCAGGCTGACTGTTTCTATAATCCAAATGATTGATTGCCATAACAATGCCATGGTGATAGACGTGGGATATAAATCACGGTGTATAACCCTCCTACATACATCTCTTTTTCCAAGCTAACAAGCAGCCCAGTGTTTCTCTCAATACTATAGCTGCTCATTTAACATAGGCGTCTCTTTCTCCCAGTCAATTTCAAATATGTTTCAAAGTTTTCTCTCTCTCTCTCGCTCTGTCCCCTGAAAGCCTAGGTACTGTTTCTTCTTTCCCAGGGTAGTTGTGTGTTGCTGATTATTTTGAGGGCAGGTAAAGAGAATGCCTCTGAATGTCTTGGCCTGCGTTCCAAATGCCACCCATTTCCCTATATGGTGCACAGCTTTTGATCAGAGCCCTATGGCTTGGCCTATGGGCCTTGGTCAAAAGTAGTGCCCTATAAAGAGAATAGGGTGCAATTTGGGACACACACCAACTATATACAGTAGGGAGGAGGTAATTAAAGAAAAGCGTTCCCTCAGTACCTACCCGCCCGCCCTGCTCCAACTGAAACCCGCTCTGTCTTGCCCAGGCAAGAGGTAATTACAGTTTGACTTAAATGCTCACCTTCAAGCTCTTCACTTCATTCTCTCTCTCTCTCTCTCTCTCTCTCTCTCCCCATCTCTCCCTTTCTTGCCAAGAGTCAAGATTTGTAACTTTGTGGAATGTTACTTTTTAAAATCATAGATTAGGTTAGGTTGGGAGAGATCAATACAGTAGTTCTGACATGTAAAAAAGCAAACAGTGCAAGCAGCGCTGGAAGCTATGCTTAGAGATAACCTTAACATTTATTTTAAGGTTATTAATAAGATCCATGTTAAGGGCTCCTGAGTGCTGCAGCGGTCTAAGGCACTGCATCTCAGTGTTAGAGGTCTCACTACAGACCCTGGTTCAATTCCAGGCTGTACCACAACCAGCCGTGATTGTGCGGTGCACAATTGGCCCAGCGTCGTCCGGGTTAGGGTTTGGCCAGGGTAGATCGTCATTGTAAATAAGAATTTGTTCTTAACTGACTTGCCTACTTAAATAAAGGTTAAACATGACTACTACATATGTCTCAAAGGTGTGTGTATGCAAAGTAAAGCAAAGTATTAATGAAACAGTATGTTTTTTGCACAAACCATTAGGAACAGAGGTTCTCTTTTCTAAACATTGTTGTACAGTATTCAAACATACATCTTACAGCATATCCATATTTTCATTTAAGTGTCTGTGGCCCTTAAGCCAAAGAGTTAGGGGGGAAAATATGAATGTGAAATCCTGAACCTCAGCCCATTTTTCTGCACTGAAAGCATTCCCTCCCAGGCTTTATGAGGTGACTGGACCCTGGCTGAGGGGAGAGAGGGTGAACGGGCCCCTGAAAAGGTACTTTGTGCAGGGCTATACTCTGGCCAGCTCAACTCCATCAGAGGTTGTGGTTCTAGGCCAGAGGCCAGGTGCTCAGACCCCCTCCTCTGGCACCAGCGGAGCCACCATCTAGGCCAAGGGGGTGATGGATTGGCCCTCCCTGAGCAGGTCCGTCCACACCGAATCCAATCCTCCAGTCCTTCAGCCCTGCATTTCCATTCCCATGGGAGTGTTCCAGACTTCGAGAATGCTCCACGCGGAACTTACAGTGCCTTGCAAAAGTATTCATCCCCTTGGTGTATTTCCTATTTTGTTGCAATACAACCTTTAAATGAATTTTTAAATGAATGAATTTTTTAAATGAATTTTTATTTGGATTTCATGTAACGGACATAGACAAAATAGTCCAAATTGGTGAAATGAAAATAAAAAAATTACTTTACTTAAAAAAAAAAAAATTTAAACGGAAAACTGGTGCGTGCGTATGTATTCAACCACTTTGCTATGAAGCCCCTAAATAAGATCTGGTGCAACAAGTTACCTTCAGAAGTCACACAATTGGTTAAATGAAGTCCAATATAAGTGTCACATGATCTGTCAGTGTATATATACACCTGTTCTGAAAGGCCCCAGAGTCTGCAACACCACTAAGCAAGGGGCACCACCAAGCAAGCGGCACCATGAAGACCAAGGAGCTCTCCAAACAGGTCGGGGACTAAGTTGTGGAGAAGTACAAATAAGGGTTGGGTTATAATAAAATATCTGAATCTTTGAACATCCCACGGAGCACCGTTAAATCCATTATTAAAAAAGTTGAAAGATTATGTCACCACAACAAACCTGCCAAGAGAGGGCCGCCCACCATAACTCACGGACCAGGCAACGAGGGCATTAATCAAGAAAAGCAACAAAGAAACCAAAGATAATGCTGAAGGAGCTGCAAAGCTCCATTAGCGGAGATTCAAGTATTTGTCCCTAGAACCACTAAGGCGTACACTCCACAGAGCTGGGCTTTATGGAAGAGTGGCCAGAAAAAAATGTCATTGCTTAAAGAAGAAAATAAGCAAACACATTTGGTGTTCGCCAAAAGGCATGTGGGAGACTCCCCAAACATATGGAAGAAGGTATTCTGATCAGGCGAGACTAAAATGTAGCTTTTTGGCCATCAAGGAAAATGTCTGGTGCAAACCCAACACCTCTCATCACCTCGAGAACACCACCCTCACAGTGAAGCATATTGGTGGCAGCATCATGCTGTGGGGATGTTTTCATAGGCAGGGACTGGGAAACTGGTCAGAATTGAAGGATGGTGCTAAATATAGGGAAATTCTTCCAGAGATTTGAGATTGGAATGGAGGTTCACCTTCCAGCAGGACAATGACCCTAAGCATACTGCTAAAGCAACACTTGAGTAGTTTAGGGGGAAACATTTAAATGTCTTGGAATTGCCTAGTCGAAGCCCAGACCTCAATCCAATTGAGAATCTGTGCTATGACTTGAAGATTGCTATACACCAGTGGAACCCATCCAAGTTGAAGGAGCTGGAGCAGTTTTGCCTTGAAGAATGGGCAAACATCCCAGTGACTAGATGTACCAAGCTTATAGAGACATACCCCAAGAGACTTGCAGCTGTAATTGCTGCAAAAGGTGGCTCTACAAAGTATTGACTATGGGGGGGTGAATAGTTATGCACGCTCAAGTTCTGTTTTTTTGTTATATTTCTTGTTTGTTTCACAATACAAAACATTTTGCATCTTCAAAGTGGTAGGCATGTTGTGTAAATCAAATGATACAAACACAAAAAAAATCTATTTTAATTTCAGGTTGTATTTTAATTCCAGGTTGTAAGGTAACAAAATAGGAAATATTCCATGTGGATGAATACTTTTGCAAGCCACTGTAGAACACTTTAACCTGACCCATACACACATTTCGAATTCATTAATTGTATTTCTGTAACCATACATAGGTGATGTTCCAATAAGTTCTATGCAAGGTATTGGGCATGCATTCTGAGTTTTGGTTCGGTAAAATAAAGTTTAAAAAACAACTCAATATGACATGGCAGGGGAATGATTATGTTCGGTGACTCGTTTTAACTCAGGTTCCTCCATTTGGCTGTCTGCTGCTATATCCCACATCTGAATATTACAAAAGCAAGTGGGAAGATTGAGTATCATCAAATGTGATTTATAATTTTCTATTCAATGCTTGCCTTGGATGTCAACATTGTGGGCGAGCTGAGGAGCTCAATGATCTGCGCACCACTTGGTCGAGAAATGCTGCAAGCACAATTAGGTCTGCTTCCCAAATGGCACCCTATTCCCTATATAGTGCACTACTTTTGACCATGGCCCATAGTGGTGCAGTTCTCTTGATGTTCTCAGTGGAGGCCCACTGTCTTGACTTTGAAAACACATGTACTAGACCATTAGAGAAGTAGTGAAGTGGATCCTAAGACTAGCTGAGAACTTGAACAGAGCACTGTAAAGTGAAGAGGGAAGAAACACACATAGCTATTCTGTGGACTATGCCTAACTCCCTGGAATTCTTGGAGACAGGCCAAGCCAAACAAATTATTGGACAAAATGTTTTTAATTTAAACTCTGTCACGCAAAAACATCACTAAGCTCAGTCCCTCGCTTCTGGAACGGACTCCATACTTTTATCCTGTTCCTGGGAGCAGAGCCTTTGTCCTGAATCCTAGAAGAGAGAGAGGGTAGAAGAAAACAAACAGAAGATAGAATGAGAGAAAGTCAAGCATTACGATCTTTTAATTTATTTAAGGCAAGCAAGAAACACTTATGTCAGGCTAACCATAACTGGTTGAATGAATGAACGATTCATTCTAGTTTAAATGAATTAATATTGTTGCCCTTGCCAAATCATGGTTGAGTTAACAAAACCTCTCACTATGTAGCTGTGAGATGGCTAGCTAGTTAGAGTGACATCATTGATTGACCAAACTGTATTTCACACCTTGTGATTTATGAGGGGGGAGTGTCCGGAAGTAATCAAAATAGGTAATTTGGTTGTAAACATCCAGTTTGTGGGGGATTGATTTGGGGGTTGGTAATTAGGTTGTTCTCCTGTGGCTGTGGGCTTTAGTTATGATAATTAAGACTCTTTAAATTAGGTTTGTGTGGGTGTTGTCTGTGATTGATGTCTGTTTATATCAAATGACATAATGTCCGGTAGAACCTGACCCGGGAGTTGTGACTTATGATCTCAGATGTTAAATCTGTGACTAGGGACTGATTTCTATAGAAGGGTATTTGTACTTACAAGAACATAATGTTACACGTAAAAGGTTATCAGATTCAATTTGTAAGGTATTATATCCACTGATGCTGCAAACAACACTTTCAAGAAGTTACATTGGTGATGGAAAATGTGAGATATTCAAAGACATACATCATCACTTGTGCAATATGTCACATTGCAGTCAGTGAAGCTTATGATAGGAACTCAGTCCTGCCAGTGATCAAATGACAGGGCTTAATCAAATCAAATTTTATTTGTCATATACACGTGTTTAGCATATATTGCAGTTGTAGCGAAATGCTTGTGATTCTAGCTCTAACAGTGCAGTAATATCTAACAATACATAAAGTTAATGGAATGGAATTAAGAATATATACATTTTTGGAAGAGCAATGTCAGATCGGCAAAGACTAACATACAGTAGAATAGGACAGAATACAGTATATACATATGAGATTAGTAACGCAAAATATGCAAACATTATTAAAGTTACTAGTGTTCCAATTATTAAAGTGGCCAATGATTTCAAGTCTATGTATTTAGAGAAGCAGCCTCTAATGTGCTAGCTATTTAACAGTCTGATGGCCTTGAGATTGAAAAATTGCTTCTGTCTCTCGGTCCCAGCTTTGACGCACCTCTATTGACCTCGCCTTCTGGATGATAGCAGGGTGAACAGGTAGTGGATCGGGTGGTTGTTGTCCTTGATGATCTTTTTGGCCTTCCTGTGGTTGTTGTCCTTGATGATCTTTTTGGCTTTCCTGTGACATCAAGGGGTGCTGTAGGTGTCCTGGAGGGCAGGTAGTTTGTCCCCAATGATGCGTTGGGCAGACAGCATCACTCTCTGGAGAGCACCACGGTTGCGGGCGGTGCAGTTGCCCTACCAGGGGATGATAAAGAACAACATGATGCTCTCAATTGTGCATCTTTAAAAGTTTGAGGGTTTAAGGTGCCAAGCCAAATTTCTTCAGCCTCCTGTGGTTGAAGAGGCGCTGTTGCGCCTTCACCACACTCTCTTTGGGTGGACCATTTCGGGTTGTCTGTGATATGTATGCCAACGAACTTGAAGCTGTCCACCTTCTCCGCTGCGGTCTTGTCAATGTGGATAGGAAGTCCACGATCAGCTCCTTTATTTTGTTGATGTTAGGTGAGAGGTTATTTTCCTGGCACCACACTCCCAGGGCCCGCACCACCTTGCCGTAGGCTGTCTCGTCATTGTTGGTAATCAAGCCTACTGTTATGTCATCTGCAAACTTGATGATTGAGTTTGAGGCTTGCGTGGCCACGCAGTCATGGGTGAACAGGAAGTACAAGAGGGGGCTGAGCACACATCCTTGTGTGACCTCAGTGTTGAAGATCAGCGAAGTGGAGGTATTGTTTCCTACCTTCACCACCTGGGGGCAGCCCATCACGAAGTCCAGGTCCCAGTTGCACAAGGCGGGGTTCAGACGCAGGGCCTCAAACTTAATGATGAGCTCTGAGGGTACAATGGAGTTGAATGATGCGCAAGAGTCAATGAACAGCATTCTTATATAGGTATTCCTCTTGTCCAGATGGGATAGGGCAGTGTGCAGTGTGATGGCGATTACATTGTCTGTGGATCTGTTGGGGCGGTAAGAACATTTAAGTGGGTCTAGGGTGTCAGTTAAGGCAGAGGTGATATGATCCTTGACTAGTCTCTCAAGCACTTCATTATGACAGAAGTGAGTGCTACAGGGCGATAGTCATTTAGTTCAGTTACCTTTACTTTCATGGGTACAGGAACAATGGTGGCCATCTTGAAGCATGTGGGGACAATAGACTGGGATAGGGAGAGATTGAATATGTTCATAAACACTCCACTCATTTCGGCCACGGAGGAGGCGAGCCCACAGTCCTTTGTAGCGTGCCGAGTCGGTGGCACAGTGTTATCCTCAAAGTGGGCGAAGAAGTTTAGCTTGTCCAGAAGCAAGGCGTCGGGGTCCGCGACGTGGCTGGTTTTCCTTTGTAGTCCGTGATTTTCTGTAGACCCTGCCACATACTTCTTGTGTCTGAGCCGTTGAATTGCGACTCCACACTGATGTTTTGCCTGTTTGATTGCCTTAAGGGGGGAATATCTACACTGTTTGTATTTGGCCATATTCCCAGTCACCTTGCCATGGTTAAATGCGATGGTTCGCACTTTCAGTTTTGCGCGAATGCTGCCATCCATCCACAGTTTCTGGTTAGGGTAGGTTTTAATAGTCACAGTGGGTACAACATCTCCTATACACTTCCTGATAAACTCAGTCACTGTATCAGCATATGTGTCTGTTGTTTTCTGAGGCTACATATCCCAGTCCGCGTGATTACAACAATCTTGAAGCGTGGATTCCGATTGGTCAGACCAGCATTGAATAGTCCTTAGCACGGGTACTTCCTGTTTGAGTTTCTGCCTATAGGAAGGGAGGAGCAAAATCGAGTCGTGATCAGATTTGCCGACGGTAGGGCCTTGTAGGCATCCCGGAAGTTGAAGTAGCAGTGGTTGAGTGTTTTAGTAGATTACTACAGTCAATGTGTTCGGTAACGTTTTCCTCAAATTTGCTTTGTTAAAATCCCCAGCAACAATAAATGCGGCCTCAAGATATGCGATTTCCAGTTTACATAAAGTCCAGTGAAGATCTTTGAGGGCCATCGTGGTATTGGCTTGAGGGGTAATATACATGGCTATGACTATAACCGAAGATAATTCTCTTGGGAGGTAATATGGCCGGCATTTGGATGAGGTATTCTAGGTCGGGTGAACAAAAGGACTTGCGTTCCTGCATGTTATCACTATCACACCATGAGTAGTTAACCATGAAACATACACCCCCTGCCCTTCTTCCCAGAGATATTTATTCCTGTCTGCGCAATGAACTGAGAACCGAACTGGCTGAATGGACTCAGACAGTATATCCCGAGAGAGCCGTGTTTCCATGAAACAGTATGTTACAATCCCGATGTCATTTTGGAAGGAAATTCTTATCCCTGAGCTCATCAACTTTATTATCTAGAGACTGAACATTAGAAAGTAATATACTCG
This sequence comes from Oncorhynchus masou masou, assembly GCF_036934945.1. Classification (NCBI taxonomy): domain Eukaryota; kingdom Metazoa; phylum Chordata; class Actinopteri; order Salmoniformes; family Salmonidae; genus Oncorhynchus; species Oncorhynchus masou. Next base: position 48,482,475 of record NC_088229.1, on the reverse strand, counting down.
GAAGCGGTGGGTGGTGTGCGCGCCTCCTGAGTCGGACAAAAAGTACGCTCTGAGTGCCTGTTTTCCGCTGGGTAAGTTTTGGAACAGCCTCTAGGATCAGTTCAATTGTGTGTAAGCGATCCTTCGTGATCTTAAAAATCTGATCTAATAATATTTGAATAGTGCTACTGGTATTTGTGTATACACATAAACTTACATGCATTTTACCTTTTGAGGTTACATCATTAATCAATTCTATGTGAACCCATATTTAGAGGTTATCAACATTAGTAACATCAGACAATATCCAGTTTAACATGTCACCCCCTTTTTCCCCATTTACATCTACCACCCAGACTCTCAACCAGGCTACAGCTACAAGTCCAGACACACCGCTCCATATTTACAAAGGGGACTAGAGAGGGCCTGTCTTGTCTTAAAAACACAGTGAGTCAACAATGTTTATGCAGATTTGAACCTTTGCAAAGGCTTCTGGGGTGATCTACTGTGTCCCGTGAGTGAAAAGACTGTTCAAAAAAGTATGACAAACTCCCCTGTATCAATTCTTTCCAAAATCCCCCCCCCACCCCTGTTGTGATAAATTGTCCATTTACTTGCTTGTTCACAGGGAGTAATATAGTATAGCAATGACACTGATGGATATGACTGCTGTGCTTGAGCTCTTAGGAAACTATGCAGTATTTTGATGTGTAATTTCTTACGTTATTAGCCCAGGAGTTTTTTTGTGTTACTGCATACAGCCGGGAAGAACTTTTGGATATTAGAGCGGCGGAATACGACTTTCCTGAACCCGATCCTTTATTTGTATCTCCCAGGGCAATTGAACATCATTCTGTCCACCGATGCGGCATACATCAGTTTTCTAGTATTAAGGATTATATTTTTTTATCCATTGCACTAATATTAGTAATTTAAGTACAGGTTGCAGTAGCGTGGTGGTAGTTGAACTGAATTCTAATCTAGGTAGTTGTAACGGCGTTCTTCGTTTGTCGAAAGAGAGTCGGACCGAAATGCAGCATGTTGGTTACTCATGTTTTTAATAGAACAAATGACGATACACAAAATAACAAAAACAACAAACGGAACGTGAAAAACCTATACAGCCTGTCTGGTGAACACTAACACAGAGACAGGAACAATCACCCACGAAATACAAAGTGAAACCCAGGCTTCTTAAGTACGGTTCCCAATCAGAGACAACGAGAATCACCTGACTCTGATTGAGAACCGCCTCAGGCAGCCAAACCTATGCAACACACACCCCTAATCAGCCATAATCCCAATAACTAAAAAACCCCACTAAGAAATACAACAAACAAAAACCCATGTCACACCCTGGCCTGACCAACTAATTAACTAAAACACAAAATACTAAGACCAAGGCGTGACAGAACCCCCCCCCCCTAAGGTGCGGACTCCCGAACGCACCTCAAAACCATAGGGAGGGTCCGGGTGGGCGTCTGTCCATGGTGGCGGTTCCGGCTCGGGACGTGGACCCCACTCCATAAATGTCATAGTTCCTACCCTTCGCGTCCTGTGATGATCCACCCTCGCCGCCGACCATGGCCGAATGGTCCTCACCCAGAACCCCACTGAACTGAGGAGCAGCTCGTGGCTGAGGGGCAGCTCGGGACTGAGGGGCAGCTCGGGACTGAGGGGCAGCTCGGGACTGAGGGGCAGCCCAGTACTGAGAGGCAGCCCAGTACTGAGAGGAAGCCCAGTACTGAGATGAAGCCCAGCCAGGCAGTTGAATCCGGCAAATCCTGACTGACTGGCAGATCTGGAAGAGTCTGGTTGACTGGCAGATCTGGAAGAGTCTGGCTGAATGGCAGATCTGAAAGAGTCTGGCTGAATGGCAGATCTGGAAGAGTCTGGCTGAATGGCAGATCTGGAAGAGTCTGGCTGACTGGCAGATCTGGAAGAGTCTGGCTGACTGGCAGATCTGTAAGAGTCTGGCTGACTGGCAGATCTGTAAGAGTCTGGCTGACTGGCAGATCTGGAAGAGTCTGGCTGTCTGGCAGATCTGGAAGAGTCTGGCTGACTGGCAGATCTGGAAGAGTCTGGCTGTCTGGCAGATCTGGAAGAGTCTGGCTGTCTGGCAGATCTGGAAGAGTCTGGCTGTCTGGCAGATCTGGAAGAGTCTGGCTGACTGGCAGATCTGGAAGAGTCTGGCTGACTGGCAGATCTGTAAGAGTCTGGCTGACTGGCATCTCTGGAAGAGTCTGGCTGACTGGCATCTCTGGAAGAGTCTGACTGACTGGCAGATCTGGGAGAGTCTGGCTGAATGGCAGATCTGGAAGAGTCTGGCTGTCTGGCAGATCTGGAAGAGTCTGGCTGTCTGGCAGATCTGGAAGAGTCTGGCTGTCTGGCAGATCTGGAAGAGTCTGGCTGACTGGCAGATCTGGAAGAGTCTGGCTGACTGGCAGATCTGGAAGAGTCTGGCTGACTGGCAGATCTGGAAGAGTCTGGCTGACTGGCAGATCTGGAAGAGTCTGGCTGACTGGCATCTCTGGAAGAGTCTGGCTGACTGGCAGATCTGGAAGAGTCTGGCTGACTGGCAGATCTGGAAGAGTCTGGCTGACTGGCATCTCTGGAAGAGTCTGACTGACTGGCAGATCTGGGAGAGTCTGACTGACTGGCAGATCTGGGAGAGTCTGGCTGACTGGAAGATCTGGAAGAGTCTGGCTGACTGGCAGATCTGGAAGAGTCTGGCTGTCTGGCAGATCTGGAAGAGTCTGGCTGTCTGGCAGATCTGGAAGGATCTGGCTGACTGACAGAACTGGAAGAGTCTGGCTGACTGGCAGATCTGGAAGAGTCTGGCTGACTGGCAGATCTGGAAGAGTCTGGCTGACTGGCAGATCTGGAAGAGTCTGGCTGACTGGCAGATCTGGAAGAGTCTGGCAGACTGACGGCTCTGGCTGCTTCATGCTGACTGACGGCTCTGGCTGCTCCATGCTGACTGGCGGCTCTGGCTGCTCCATGCTGACTGGCGGCTCTGGCTGCTCCATGCTGACTGGTGGCTCTGGCTATTCCATGCAGATTGACGGCTCTTGCGGCTTCTTGCAGACTGACAGCTCTGACTGTTCCATGCAGACTAACAGCTTTGGCAGCTCCTTGCCGACTGGCAGCTCCTTGCAGACTGGCAGCTCCTTGCAGACTGGCAACTCCATGCAGACTGGCAACTCCATGCAGACTGGCAACTCCATGCAGACTGGCAACTCTAGCTGCTCCATGCAGACTGGCAACTCTGGCTGCTCCATGCAGACTGGCAACTCTAGCTGCTCCATGCAGACTGACAGCTCTGGCTGCTCCATGCAGACTGGCAGCTCTAGCTGCTCCATGCAGACTGGCAGCTCTAGCTGCTCCATGCAGACTGGCAACTCTGGCTGCTCCATGCAGACTGGCAGCTCTAGCTGCTCCATGCAGACTGGCAGCTCTATCTGCTCCATGCTGACTGGCAGCTCAGGCTGCTCCGAACAGGCAGGAGGCTCCGGCAGCGCTGTAGAGGAGGAAAGCTCTAGAAACGCTGAACAGGCGGGAGACTCCGACAGCGCAGGAGAGGGAGAAAGCGCTGGCTGCGCTGAACAGGCGAGGCGCACTGAAGGCCTGGTGCGTGGTACTGGAACTGGTGGTACTGGATCGAGGACACGCACAGGAAGCCTGGTGCGGGGAGCTACCATCGGAGGACTGGTGTGTGAAGGTGGCACAGGATGGACTGGACCGTGAAGGTGTACTGGAGAGCCTGAGAGCAGGACTGGCACAGGACGTGCAAGGCTAGGTAGGTACACAGGAGGCCTAGTGCGTGAGGCTGGCACATTTTTCACCAGCCGACTAACACGCACCTCAGGACTAGTATGGAGCGCTGACCCAGGTGCCATTAAATCCCGACACGCTCCGTCGGACGAATCTTATACCTAAAGCACCAAACTAGCAACTCCCTCATTACTCTCTCCTCCAATTTCCCCATTAACTCCTTCACAGTCTCTGCTTCGCTCACCTCCAACAGCGGTTCTGGTCTCCTCCTTGGCTCCTCACGATAAACAGGGAGAGTTGGCTCCGGTCTGTCTCCTGACTCAGCCACTCTCCCTCTGAGCCTCCCCCCAAGAAATTTTTGGGGCTTCGCTCTGCGCCGCCGTGTCTTTCTTTTCGACTCCATTCTCCTATAGCCCTCTTCGCACTGCTCCAGCGAATCCCAGGCGGGCTCCGGCACTCTCTCTGGGTCGGCCGCCCACCTGTCTATTTCTTCCCACGTCGTATACTCCAATACTCTGCTGTCCATAATGTCCTCCCTTCGCTGCTCCAGCTGCCTGTTAACACGCTGCTCGGTCCGTGTGTGGTGGGTGATTCTGTAACGGCGTTCTTCGTTTGTCGAAAGAGAGTCGGACCGAAATGCAGCGTGTTGGTTACTCATGTTTTTAATAGAACAAATGACGATACACAAAATAACAAAAACAACAAACGGAACGTGAAAAACCTATACAGCCTGTCTGGTGAACACTAACACAGAGACAGGAACAATCACCCACTAAATACAAAGTGAAACCCAGGCTATCTAAATACGGTTCCCAATCAGAGACAACGAGAATCACCTGACTCTGATTGAGAACCACCTCAGGCAGCCAAACCTATGCAACACACACCCCTAATCAGCCACAATCCCAATAACTAAAAAACCCCACTAAGAAATACAACAAACATAAACCCGTCACACCCTGGCCTGACCAACTAATTAACTAAAACACAAAATACTAAGACCAAGGCTTGACAGTAGTGTTTTCAGTAGTTAATTATTTTTGCTCCCCATGTAGCGGTGTAGATAACTACTGAAACTACACACTACTTTTTTTATTGCAACAATAACATGTGTGAAGTAGGAAAGAATTTCCTTTATCTTTCGGCATCAGAGCTGCCCAATTTTCACACTTGACTCCAGAGTGAACTGTTCTTGCAATTTGTAGTCTATGACATATCTGATATGATAATGTATCACAAAGTACTTGATGTAGTGTTACTTTTCCTAAGTAACTTTTCCTAAGTAACTTTTAGTCAAATGTATTTTTCTTAACCTAACCTTAACTTCTTCCAGTGTGAAGCAATTGGTAGTTTGGTAACTATATTACATGACTCTCTCACAGACCTTCTCAAAGGCTCTCAACTTATCATACTTAATTCCCTGCTGATGGTTGATGGGCTCCTCATTGTATTCAAAATGGGGTTGGGTATGTTCAGGCCCCAGAACATTCACACCTACCCAAATGAATCAACAAGCAGTTATCTAAACTTCACAGAGCCTTGGAAGGTAACAGAAAAGCAACACAGATTAAGGTTATTTATGAAACGTATTTATATAACCGATATGATATCCACATTGTGTCAAAAGATGTCGATATATATTGATATAGATTTTCCATATCCATCCCAAATACTAGTCAATTTAAATCTTCTCACATACTGTTGTTGCTGATGTGATACATTTTTTCCCGAACATATGAAATTAGGTTATTCTGTTTAACCCTCATACTACCAACTGGGTTCATTTTGACCCCAGAGGCATATTTTTTTATCATAGTCCAAAGGTGGTTTATTAAATTGTTCACATTTTACATGACGTTGCCAATCAAATCTCTAGCCACTTTAATAATTAAAAATTGGATGTAATAAATGTATCACTAGTCACTTTAAACAATGCCGCTTTATACAATGTTTTCATACCCTACATTACTCATCTCATATGTATCTTGCCTATGCCGTTCGGCCATTGCTCATCCATATATTTCTATGTACATATTTGTATTCATACCTTCACACTTGTGTGTATAAGGTAGTTGTTGTGAAACTGTTAGATATTACTGCATGGTCGGGAACTAGAAGCACAAGCATTTTGCTACGCTCGCATTAACATCTGCTAACCATGTGTATGTGACCAATACAATTTGAATTTATTTGTTTTAACAAATATAAATCATTGTTTAGTGTTTCTATATCAAGTCCTTTGGTGTCATTTTGACTCCAGCGAAAATACACCTAATTACGCCTATGGTAATTTGATAAATAGGACCTTTATTTCACTCTAGGTTTGTCTGGAGACATAATTCAAACAAATAGATGAGAACTTCTATGTTGGATTTGCCATAATGAACACATGTTACTTTATTGTATTGCTTTTTACAAAACTAACCCATTACTAATTGTGTTCAGATGTTTAACCAGCATTGTTTTCTTAAACCCTAGATGTAAATAATGCAGTTGAACATTGTATTATTATACTACGTAATGTTGTCTTACATTTTATGTCGATAGCACATCCCACCAAAATACAAAGTTTGTTAAATATTTAACAATCAGATTACGTTGAGACAAATATACACCATATGTACAAAAGTATGTGGACACCCCTTCAAATTAGTGGACATGGCTATTTCAGCCACACCCATTGCTGACAGGTGTATAACATCGAGCACACAGCCATGCAATCTCCATAGACAAACAATGGCAGTAGAACGGCCTTACTGAAGAGCTCAGTGACTGTCAACGTGGCACTGTCATAGAATGGGTGCGTGCCTGCGTGCGTGCATGTGTGTTGAGACAGAGAGCGAGGAAGGGGGGACACTTAAACGAGAGAGAAAAGAGGGATACTTAGATATTTTTTTCTTTCTCTTTTCTCCCTCAGTTTTATTTCATGACACCTTGTAAAAAAGGGTTTATGACTGTCAGAGTGGAGTGGTGGGTTCTGGGAGTTTTCAGTGGGATTTAAAAGTCCTTTAGGGCTAGTGCTTAGTCCAAGTGACAAGAAAGAATCTCCAGAGAGAGCTACCCCGGTAAATGTGAAACTCTTTAATCCAACTCCTTCCTCTCTCGCTTGCACTATCTCTCTCTCCGTCTCCTTTCTCTGTCATAATAGCTCTCTCTAAATCCCTTCACTTGATTCTACCTTCTCTTCTCCTCTCTCAATATATCACACACACCAACACCCATGCACTCTTCAAAGTGTTCACAATTGCAAATACATGGACAGCCATCAATTTTCCCGCATAGTGTTTTGTGAATCTGGGTTACGTGGCGTAGTGGAGGCGATACGCAGGTGCCAGGTGCCGAATACCAACTTTTTTCAGTGGTCATTGCGTATACTCACTTCTATCAAAGTAGTGTAGTGGAGGTATAACATTTATCAATGATTTACAACAAGAGATATCATGCACACAATCGCAAAGCACGTGAAATATATTCACAGTTTCACAGTTTCAGCAGAAGATCATCTGCAGGTAGCAAGAGCACACAGCTCTCAACTGGTTTTGTCATGGAGCAGCTCACAGAAGAATGTAATCCATAGCTGGTAGGTAGGAAAGACATTTCAATTTATGATATTTACCAGTAAATGCTAACTAAGGCAACAGTGGGTGTGCAAACCAGGTATTAAAAAGTTTAGTCTGAAGTCTTGGTTAGTATGCTATTTGTGATGTGCAATTCCGTCATTATGCAAAGTTTGCGTCAGGGGCGTAGGGATGAGTGTGTCAGGGTGGACACAGGCCCAACCCAATCAGCGACACGGGCGGCAGGGTAGCCTAGTGGTTAGAGCGTTGGACTAGTAACTGGAAGGTTGTGAGTTCAAACCCCCGAGCTGACAAGGTACAAATCTGTCGTTCTGCCCCTGAACAGGCAGTTAACCCACTGTTCCCAGGCCGTCATTGAAAATAAGAATGTGTTCTTAACTGACTTGCCTGGTTAAATAAAGGTAAAATTTAAAAAAAAAAGAATTAAAAAAAAATGTAATACATTATTTCAAAAAACAGTTCCATGATGATCATTTGAAACAACCCTTTCCTGCAGTCAATAACCAAAGTCTCCTCTTCGGCAGAATGTAATTAATATTTTTAATCTCATAGTTAATCAAGATTACAAAAAAACTGACAAATCTGGTGTTTCTATGTCAAACAGGTTTGTTATATTTCAGTCTTCTTTGATGTATATAAAGTGTAATATTGGGATGCAAACCATTTAATATATATATATATATTTTTCAACTCTATATCTGACATGGTACAGGTGTCCATGTCAAGCCCTCAACCATGTGTGTGAGGTGTATACTTTTGTTTCAAAGTAGATTTGGTTAAGAATACCAAGAATCACTCTGTCACCTCTGATTTAGCCCAATGCAGTAAAAGGTTAAGTTCTTGTTGAAAGTAGTTCTTGAAAAGGGAGAAGCTAACAAATTAGCAACAACATCCTTTTTGATAACACCTGCTGCAGCCACTGCAAACTAGCCTACAACAAAAGATTGCTAGCTAGACCATGGAAAAACTACTGCTTGCTATTGTGCAGTGACCTGTTGGCCTTTGAGAAGGCAGAAGTTTCCATGCAGTTTCTGTAAAAACCTTCTCACCCATTTACAAGTCAAAATGTGTGTGGTTGATTCCACAGTCACTAAACAATGTTGCCCTAATACAGTTGAATGACAGATGCTTTCTATCTAGCTTCTGATGGCCTAACCAATGGCTGACTTAGCTAACCAGATTTATCTCCCCAGAGACTACTAAATGATATTTTATTCTCTTCAGTGTTAATCCTTTTCTTTCCACCAAAAACTGAAGGGATTAAATCAGAACATCATTGGGCCTCCCAAGTGGTGCAGCGGTCTAAGGCACTGCATCAGTGCTAGAGGTGTTACTACAGACCTGGGTTCGATCCCGGGCTGTATCACAACTGGCTGTGATCGGGAGTCCCATAGGGCGGCGCACAATTTACCCAGCGTCGTCTGGGTTAGGAGAAGGTTTGGTCGGGGGGGCTTTACTTGGCTCATCACGCTTTAGTGACTACTTGTGGTGCCTCCGTGGCCTCCTTAGAGCGGCGACCCTCGCCGCAGACCTCGGACTTGGGACCCAAGCCATGGGTCCCGAATGGAAGGGCGATTCCTGCAGCGCCGGACAGGCAATTCTGGCAGCTGACGGACAGCTCTGGCAGCTCCTGACTGACAAGGCGGCTCTGGCAGATCCTGACAGATGGGCGGCTCTGGCAGCTTAGGACAGACGGGAGACTCTGGCAGCTCAGGACAGACAGGAGACTCTGGCAGCTCAGGACAGACGGGAGACTCTGGCAGCTCAGGACAGACAGGAGACTCTGACAGCGCTGGGCAGGAGGAAGACTCTGGCAGCACTGCACAGGCGGGAGCACCTGTAGGGAGGAGACGGAGAGACAGCCTGGTGCGGGGGGCTGCCACTGGAGGGCTGGTGCATGGAGGTGGCAGCGGATAGACCGGACCGTGAAGGCGCACTAGAGGTCTCGAGCACCGAGCCTGCCAAACCCTACCTGGCTGAATGCTCCCCGTATTAAGGCCAGTGCGGCGAGGTGGAATGGCCCGCACTGGGCTGTGCTGGCGAACCGGGGACACCAAGCGTAGGGCTGGTGCCATGTACAACGGCAAGAGGAGACGCACTGGAGACCAAATGCGCTGAGCCGGCTTCATGCCACCTGGTTCGATGCTCAGGTACATCGTGTTTCCACTCTAGCCCGGCCGATACGAGGCGCTGCTATGTACCGCACCGGGCTATGCCTGCGCACCGGGAACACCGTGCGCCTCACGGCATAACACGGTGCCTGCCCGGTCCCTCTCTCTCCACAGTAAGCACGGGGAGATGGCGCAGGTCTGCTACCTGACTTCGCCACACTCCCCGTGTGTCCCCGCCAATACATTTTTGGGGCTGTCTCTCAGGCTTCCAACCGCGCTGCCGTGCTGCCTCCTCATACCACCGCCTCTCGGCTTTTGCTGCCTCCAGCTCTGCCTTGGGGAGGCGATACTCTCCCGGCTGTACCCAGGGTCCCTTGCCATACACAATCTCCTCCCATGTCCAGGACTCTGGAGATTGCTGCTGCTGCCCATTACCACCCTGCTTTGTCCTTTGGTGGTGGGTGATTCTGACGAAGAGGAGCAGTAGGATGGATCGGAGGACCAATGCGCAGTGTGGTAAGTGTTTGTATTGTTTAACTTCTTATGGTATAGGGGACGCTTGCGTCCCACTCTGCCAAAAGCCATGGAAAATGCAGCGCGGAAAATTCAAATAAATGATATAAAAAAACTTTAATTAAATCACACATGTAAAATACAAAATTAAAGCTACACTCGTTGTGAATCCAGCCAAGATGTCAGATTTTAAAAAGGCTTTTCGGCGAAAGCATAGGAAGCTATTATCTGATGATAGCACAACAGTAAACAGAGTAGCATATTTCAACCCTGCAGGCGCTACACAAAACGTAGAAATAAAATATAAAACATGCCTTACCTTTGACGAGCTTCTTTTGTTGGCACTCCAATATGTCCCATAAACATCACAATTGGTCCTTTTGTTCGATTAATTCCGTCCATATATATCCAAAATGTCCATTTATTTGGCGCATTTGATCCAGAACGAAACAGCTTCCAAATTGCGCAACGTCACTAGAAAATATCTCAAAAATTGCCTGTAAACTTTGCTAAAACATTTCAAACTACTTTTGTAATACAACTTTAGGTATTTTTAAACGTTAATAATCTATCAAATTGAAGACGGGTCTATCTGTGTTCAATACAGAAAGACAACAAACCAAGCTACTTTTCAACTCTCTACAGTGTTACGCAGTTCCTAGATTGCCGTACATCTTCATTGCACAAATGAATAACCTCAACCAAATTCCAAAGACTGGTGACATCCAGTGGAAGTGGTAGGAACTGAAAACAAGTTCCTAAGAAATACCGTTTCCCAATGAGAAATTTGAACAGACAGAGAATTCTGAACAGACAGAGACCTAAAAAACAAAATCTGAACGGTTAGTCCTCATGGTTTTGCCCGCTACATAAATTATGTTATACTCACAGACATGATTCAAACAGTTTTAGAAACTCCAGAGTGTTTTCTATCCAAATCTTGGCATGAGTAGCAGGAAGTTGAAATTGAGCACGCTATTTATTCTTAAGGCATAGCCCCCTATACCTTTAGAAGTTAATAAGAATTATGAACACTGAACAAAACAATAAACAACAACGTGAAATAACAAAACCGAAACAGTTCCGTGTGGAACAAATACTGACACGGAAAATAATCACCCACAACTGAAAAGTGAAACCAGGCTACCTAAGTATGGTTCTCAATCAGGGACAAAGATTGACAGCTGCCTCTGATTGAGAACCATACCAGGCCAAACATTAGGTTCCAGTGCATTTTCTTTAAAAAATGTATATAGCCTATCAATGTGTAGGCATACTGTGTAATAAAATCGATAATTGTGTACTAAAAACATGAATGTGTTTTTTCAGAGCAGACAACCATGCCGACAACTATCCATGGAGATCGGTGGACAAAAGGCTGGACATGGTTCCACACAATACCAACTGGGATGGATCCCGAGGCAAATGTGGCTTTTTCATCAACATCTTTTGGCTTCGTTAATTAAATAATGATAAAAATACTCTTTCAAAATGCAGATGTTTATTTCATTATTGATTCATAATGAATTACTATGGGAATAAATATCACTGAATGTCAGAAATTTTGGAACAAAGTAGGATAATGAAGGTAAGCAAATTGTTCCTTACTGGAAAATACTATTTCAAAATTAATGAAGAGGCAAGGAGGAAAAATGTTTTCAAACACTTGTTTTTCACAAGGGCTAATAGAAGGATAATAAACACGATGTGGTCCCAAAAAACATATGTCTGACATAGGGTCCAGGATATATCTTGATACACACACAGTAATGCGGGTTAATGAGTTCCGAGACCCAATCTGTTATTCAACGATTAGTTTAATAGCCCGGCTACTGGATGTGTGAAAATCCCCCCCAACAAGCAATACCCTACCCAGCATGTGGTGAACTATTTCAGCACCGTTTCATGCTGCTCTGAGACAAGTAAGACTACTTAATAAATATTTTAAGTTTTTTTAATTAACTCTGCATAATAATTGTGTAAAAACTTTCAAAAGCATTCATGAATGAATTCCCTTTAGCCGACATGTTACAGTTCATGGGGCGGCAGGCAGCCTAGTGGTTAGAGCTTTGGACTAGTAACCGAAAGGTTGCAAGAACGAATCCCTGAGCTGACAAGGTAAAAAATCTGTCGTTCTGCCCCTGAACAAGGCAGTTAACCTAGGCAGTCATTGAAAATAAGAATTTGTTAATAAGTTATTAACTGACTTGCCTAGTTAAATAAAGGTATAATTAAAAAAAGGATTGACTCAATCTATAAGCCCAGGACAATAGTAAAACTGGTAATAAGATACACTACAAGAAAGGGAACACATATAAACTCAACAAAAAAAGAAACACCCCTTTTTCAGGACCCTGTCTTTCAAAGATCATTCGTAAAAATCCAAATAACTTCACAGATATTTATTGTAAATGGTTTAATCACTGTTTCCCATGCTTGTTCAATGAACCATAAACAATGAATGAATTACATTTTCCTCAACAATCTACACACAATACCTCATAATGACAAAGCAAAAACATTGTTGTTAGAAATGTTTGAAAATGTATTAAGGATGAATAATTCCGTAAGTATCCAGACCTTTTGCAACGAGACTCGAAATTGAGCTCAGGTACATCCTGTTTCCATTGATCATCCTTGAGGTGGAATTATTGTAATCAAAAGGAGAGGCTTAAGATTTCTTCAAAACAATCAAACTTTATTATTTAATTACTGCATTAAATGGGGCTGGTCGGTAATCACCCCTGAAGGTGATCACTGAAAACTCAACGAGCTGGTTTGAGCCACAGAATTTCACAAGGTTAAGCTTTCTGTGAAAGATACTTATAATTCACAGCAGACAGTATCTGCTGTAAAAACATGAGAACTCATTGTGTAGAGACCAGTGTCTGGCCCCCCAACTCTATACTGGAGCCATCTCTTCCTGGTACTGCATAGAACAGAAACATGAACTCATGCTCTGGAATGCGGTATCCCCAAAGACATCGTAAATCTTCCAGAGGCCCATCCTCAGTAGAACACACAGATGAGCATTCGAACAACCCCTTATTCTGTTGCATAAAACAACCATTTGATGCAATAACAGCATTATAAAAAATATTGTAATTTCCCCCATAGAGTCTACGTAGGGTCATTTCAATTCATTGGACATGATTTGGAAAGGCACACACCTGTCTATAAGGTCCCACAGTTGACAATGCATGTCAGAGCAAAAACCAAGCCATGAGGTTGATGGAATTGTCCGTAGAGCTCCGAGATAGGATTGTGTCAAGGCACAGATCTGGGGAAGGGTACCAAAAAAATTGCATTGAAAGCCACCAAGAACACAGTGGCCTCCATCATTCTTAAATGGAATATGTTTGGAACCTCCAAGACTCTTCCTAGAGCTGACCGCCCAGGCCAAACTGAACAATCAGAGGATAAGGGCCTTGGTCAGGGAGGTGACCAAGAACCCGATGGTCACTCTGACAGAACTCCAGAGTTCCTCTGTGGAGATGGGAGTGGTCAGATGGAAGTCACTCATCAGTAAAAGTCAAAAGACAGCCCACTTGGGGTTTGCCAAAAGGCACCTAAAGAATCTCAGACCATGAGAAACAAGATTCTCTGTGTTGATGAAACACTTTGGCCTGAATGCCAACCGTCACGTCTGGAGGAAATATGGCATCATCGCTACAGTGAAGCATGGTGCTGGCAGCCCCATGCTGTGGGGATGTTTTTCAGTGGCAGGGACAGGGAGTCTAGTCAGGTTTGACTGAAAGATGAACGTAGCAAAGTACAGAGAGATCATTGATGAAAACCTGCTCCAGAGCACTCAGGATCTCAGACTGGTGTGAAGGTTCACCTACTAACAGGACAACGACCGTAAGCACACAGCCATGACAATGCAGCAGTGGCTTCGGGACACGTTCCTGAATGTCCTTGAGTGGCCCAGTTAGAGCCCGGACTTGAACCCAATTTAACATCTCTGGGGAGACCTGAAAGTAGCTGTGCAACAGTGCTCTCCATCCAACCTTTTCATTGGATGGAAGGCAATAAATAGGCCGTAGTGGAAAGTAATTACAATTTAGCAATTAAACACTGGAGTGATAGCTGTGCAGAAGATGAAAGTGCAAGTAAAGATACTGGGGTGCAAAGGAGCAAAAACATAATTAAACAAATAACAATATGGGGATGAGGTGGTTGGATGGGCTATGTACAGATGCAGTTATCGCTGAGCTGCTCTGACAGCTGATGCTTAAAGTTAGGAGAAAGGCGGCCAAATGAGGAATAGGCTTTTGGGGGAGACCAGTGACATATACCTGCTGAAGCACGTGCTACGGGTGGTTGCTGCTATGTTGACCAGTGAGCTGAGTTAAGGCAGAGCTTAACCTAGCAAAGATCTATTGATGACCTAGAGCCAGTGGGTTTGGCGACGGATTTGAAGCAAAGGCCAGCCAACGAGAGCATACAAGTTGCTGTGGTGGGTAGTATATGGGGCTTTGGTGACAAAACGGATGGCACTGTGATACCCAAACATCCATACAAATTGGATGCAGTCTATGTTTGGCAGCATGAGTGAAGGATGCTTTGTTGAGAAATAGGAAGCCAATTCTAGATTTGATTTTGGATTGGTGATGTTTAATGTGAGTCTGGAAGGAGAGCTTACAGTCTAACCAGACACCTAGGTATTTGTAATTGTCCACATATTCTAAATCAGAACCTTCCAGAGTAGTGATGCTGGACGAATGGGCGGGCAGGTGCGGGCAGCGATCGGTTGAAGAGCTTGCATTTAAGAGCAGTTGGAGGTCATGGCATGGAAGGAGAGTTGTATGGCATTGAAGCTCGTTAACCTCTTGAAACTCCCCATCCCGGATCCGGGATCGTGACTAAAGCCTCAGGCTCATTAGCATAACGCAACGTTAACGATTTCTGAAAATCGCAAATAAAATGAAAATAATGCGTCTGCTCTCAAGCTTAGCCTTTTCTTAACAACACTGTCATCTCAGATTTTCAAAAAATGCTTTTGAACCATAGAAATTGACTAATTTGTGTAAGAGTATGCAAAGCTAGCTTAGCATTTTGACTATCATTTAGCACGCAACATTTTCACAAAAACCAGATAACCAAATAAATAAAATCATTTACCTTTGAAGAGCTTCGGATGTTTTCAATGAGGAGACTCTCAGTTACATACCAAATGTGCAGTTTTTCCTGAAAGCGTCTGTGTGTAGGAGAAATCGTTCCGTTTTGTACATCGCATCTGGCTACCGAAACGAACCGAAAATGCAGTCACCTACAACATCAAACTTTTTCCGAATTAACCCCATAATATCGACCGAAACATGGCAAACGTTGTTTGGAATCAATCCTCAAGGTGTTTTTTCACATATCTCTCCATTGATATATCGTTCGTGGAAGCTTGCTTTCCTCTCTGAATCCCATGGAAAAATACTTGCAGCTGACTTTTGCGCACCAATTTCGGCGCAGGACACCGGGCGGACACGTGGTAAATGTGGTCTCTTACGGTCAATCTTCCAATGATCTGCCTACAAATACGTCACAATGCTGCAGACACCTTGGGGAAACGACAGAAAGGGCAGACTTACTCCTCTCGCATTCACAGCCATATAAGGAGACAATGGAAAACAGAGCCTCAAAAATCCTGCTCATTTCCTGGATGCCGTCTCATCTTGGTTTTGCCTGAAGCTCACGTTCTAGGGCACGCACAGAAAATATCTTGGTAGTTCTGGACACGTCAGAGTGTTTTCTTTCTATCAATCTATCAATTATATGCATAGTCTAGCATCTTTTTGTGACAAAATATCTTGTTTAAAACGGGAACGTTTGTCATCCAAAAATGAAATAGCGCCCCCAGAGCATCAAGAGGTTAACACAGTGTCCAAAGAAGGGCCAAAGTATACAGAATGGTGTTATCTGCGTAGAGGTGGACCAGAGACTCACCAGCAGCAACATCGATCACATTGATGTATGCAGAGAAAAGAGTCTGCCCGAGAATTGAACCCTGTGGGACCCCCCAATAGAGACTGCCAGAGGTTCGGACAACAGGCCCTCCAATTTGACACACTGAACTCTGTCTGAGAAGTAGTTGGTGAACCAGGCAAAGCAGTCATTTGAAAAACCAAGGATGTTGTGTCTGCCAATAAGAATGTGGTGACTGACAGAGTCGCCTTGGCCAGGTCGATGCACAGCATTGTCTTTTATTGATGGCGGTTATGATATCGTTTAGGACCTTGAGCGTGGCTGAGGTGCACCCATTGACCAGCTCGGAAACCAGATTGCATAGCGGAGAAGGTACGGTGGGATTTGAAATGGTTGGTGTTGGTCTGTTTGTTAACTTGGCTTTCGAAGATCTTAGAAAGGCAGGGTAGAATAGATATAGGTCTGTAACAGTTTAGATCTAGAGTGTCTCCCCCTTTGGATGACCCCGGCAGCTTTCCAATCTTTGGGGATCTCAGACAATACGCAAAAAGAGGTTGAACAGGCTAGTAATAAGAGGTGCAACAATTACGACAGATCATTTTAGAAAGAGAGGGTACAGGTTGTCTAGCCCAGCAGATTTGTAGCGGCCCAGATTTTGTAACTCTTTCAGAACATCACCAATCTGGTTTGGGTGAAGGAGAATTAAGGGAGATTTGGGCAAGTTGCTGTGGAGGGTGCAGGGCTGTTGACCGGGGTAGGGGTAGCCAAAAAATGCTTATTGAAATTCTCAATTATCGTGGATTTATCGGTGGTGACAAGGTTTCCTGGCCTCAGTATCAGTGGGCAGCTGGGAGGTGGTGCTCTTATTCTCCATGGACTTTAGTGTCCCAGAACTTTTGGGAGTTTTTGCTACAGGGTGCAAATTTCTGTTTGAAAAAGCTAGCCTTTGCTTTCCTAACTGCCATGTACATTGGTTCCTAACTTTCCCAAAAAGTTGCATATTGCGAGGGCTATTCAATGCTAATGCAGTACACCACAGGATGTGAACCAACGGCTATATCTGTTCCTGATTCAAAATGTACTTTTTTTGACAGTTGAGAAGATCTGCAGAGAAGAATGAGAGAAACTCCTCAAATACAGGTGTGCCAAGCTGGTAGAGTCATACCAAAGAAGACCCAAGGCCCTATTTGCTGGTAAAGGTGACCCATTTCAGGAAACTAGGCATATGTCACGGGTCACTACTTCATAAGAGAGCCTTTTGAACGTAAACTTAGTGGGCTGGACATGCCGAGAGATGATTTTAGATTGGTTTGCCATATAGCACGCTTCCGTCGATTTGAGCTGGTCAGTATGTCTTGGTAATCCTCTCTAATGTGGCTTTTTTATATATCCCGTAGTAAAGTTAAAGTGTACTGTCAGCTAGCTAACGTTACGTGTATGCTCTCCACCTTCTGGAGGAACGTGTTTTGAAAATCAGTTTAATTCGAGTATGATAGCTAAGGAGATGGAGACAACACCTGTCTCCGGATTACATCTTCAAACTAATCTGGCTGACTCGCTAGCTAACATTACGTGATCTTATTATTCGTATCTCAGACCCATTTCCTTGACTAGTTATAGCCGAATGTTAGCAAGCTAACATTGAACCTGGTTGGTTAGCTACATGCAGATTCATGCAGGGTAGTAATGTCATGTGTTTGGATTATGGTTCATTGCTTACCTAGCTAGCTGGCTACATGTCTTAACAAAAGACTCTCGTCTGAGTGTGCAGAATAACTAATGAATGCTCATCACCTGTTGAATATGGCCGGTGTCAGTAAACGTCGGCAAAAAAAGCGTCATTAAAATTTTGCCAGCAGCACCGTTAGTCACCAACACTTTGGATAACATGAAAACAGCCTAACCAGCTCTGCTAGGGCGAGTAAAATGGTCAGAGTGTGGCGTTCTCTCAAGCATGCCAATGTTCGCCTGTTAGCTTGGGTGCTTGACTGCCATTGTGAGATCAGAATGCTTGGATCAACCCTAATCCTCGGCCAGAGCGTCCAGTGTGCCCTTGAACGCTCTGAAAGCGAAACGCTCTGAATTTACAAATGGACGATCTGACAGCACAGTTGCAGTCGCTAGGGCGAGTAATGTTTAGTGAGCTGTTCTATCATTTGTGTCAGGAAGCAGCTACCAAGTTAGCTTGGTTGTCTGACTGCCTTTTCTGTTATTATTATTTTTATTAACAAATATACAAACAAGATTACATAAACCAAACAGACAGGGTTATTACATATCGAGATACATTGTCAAAGTTTTATGGTACATATTGTTTTTACACTTACTGATACTTTCAAAATAGTATTTCAATTCTATCTTAATCTTGATACTCCCCACCCTGGATCCGGGATCGTGAATAAAGCCTCAGGCTCATTAGCATAACGCAACGTTAACGATTTCTGAAAATCGCAAATAAAATGAAAATAATGCACCTGCTCTCAAGCTTAGCCTTTTCTTAACAACACTGTCATCTCAGATTTTCAAAATATGCTTTTGAATCATAGCAAATCACTAATTTGTGTAAGAGTATGCTAAGCTAGCTTAGCATTTTGAGTAGCATTTAGCACGCAACATTTTCACAAAAACCAGATAACCAAATAAATAAAATAATTTACCTTTGAAGAGCTTCGGATGTTTTCAATGAGGAGACTCTCAGTTGCATAGCAAATGTTCAGTTTTTCCTGAAAGAATCTTTGTGTAGGAGAAATCGCTCCGTTTTGTACATCACATTTGGCTAACGAAACGAAAATTCAGTCACCAAAACGTCAAACTTTTTCCGAATGAACTCCATAATATCGACCGAAACATGGCAAACGTTGTTTAGAATCAATCCTCAAGGTGTTTTTTTCACATATCTCTTCATTGATATGCAGTTTGTGGAAGCCTGCTTTCCCCTCAGAATCGCATGGAAAAATACCAGCAGCTGAAAAAGACGCACCAATTTCGACAGAAGACACCGGGTGGACACCTGGAAAATGTAGTCTCTTATGGTCAATCTTCCAATGATATGCCTACAAATACGTCACAATGCTGCAGACACCTTGGGGAAACGACAGAAAGGGCAGGCTCATTCCTCTCGCATTCACAGCCATATAAGGAGACAATGGAAAACGGAGCCTCAAATCCTGCTGATTTCCTGGTTGCCGTTTCATCTTGGTTTTGCCTGTAGCTCCCGTTCTAGGGCACCCACAGACAATATCTTTGCAGTTCTGGAAAATTCAGAGTGTTTTCTTTCCAAAGCTATCAATTATATGCATAGTCGAGCATCTTTTTGTGACAAAATATCTTGTTTAAAACGGAACGTTTTTCATCCAAAAATGAAATTGCGCCCCTAGTTTCAAGAGTTAAACTATGTGAAGAGGAATTTGTTCACCGCCCACTTCATTTTATGGATAATGAATCTGCCATGAAAAATAAACAAATTTACAATGAAAGTTAAATCAGGGTCCATATAATTTGGATCAAAATGAAACATCAATTCAGAGTCTTTCAAACTAACATCAATAGTAGTTTAAAAAAAATCAATATAATCTAACATAAAATAACCTTAATAAAAATCTTCTGACATAAGAACAGTCCCAAAATAAATGGTCAAGAGTCTCTGGGTCACAACAACAAAATTACACATTTGCTATCAATAGCTACTTTGAATCTGTGTATAATATAGTTCTTTACAGGGGTGCTTGACTGCTGCTGTCACTACAGAATGCTCGGATCAACACTTAAAGAGATGGGTGGGGCTAAAGCTTAAGAGCGTGTGAACGATGCTGAATGGGTGTAGACAAAGAATGGCTCTCCAGTAGTAGTACCAAAACATTCAAAGGCGAGATTACAAGTTTATCAACTTTCAAAGCAAAATTACTTTCCCATTGTTCCTCAACTGTAATGTATGGTATACCATTTTTCATTTTTTTAAACATTTTATCCAATGTAAAAAACACCAATTCAAAATTTTCTACATAAAGGTCACAAATGTGCTTCAACAAAGTACCTAGTAAAGGGTCCGAATTTTTGTTATGTTTTTTGAACAACACATCTTTTGTTTGTGACTCACTTCTGGTGTGTGGTGTTATTCTTCAACCATTTCAGTAACACCCACATCTGTTTAGCTGTCTGATGAGGAAAAACTAATATGTGATAAAACAATATATATACAATGCCCCATAATAACTAAGGAAAAACACGTTTTTAAATTTTAGAAGTTAAATGTATCACATTAACATAAGTATTTGGACCCAGTACTTTGTTGAAGCACCTTTCGCAGCAATTACATCCTCAAGTATACTTGGGTATGACGCTACATGGTTGAAACACATGTAATTGGGGAGGTTCTCCCATTCTTCTCTGCAGATCCTCTCAAGCTCTGCCAGGTTGGACGGGGAGAGTCGCTGCACAGCTATTTTCAGGTCTCTCCAGAGATGTTCGATCGGGTTCAAGTCAAGGCTCTAACTGGGCCACACAAGGACATTCAGAGACATGTCCCGAAGCTACACCTGCATTGTCTTGGCTTTGTGGTTAGGGTCGTTGTCCTGTTGGAAGGTGAACATTCGCTCAAGGTCCTGAGCGCTCTGGAGCATGTTTTCATCAATGATCTCTCTGTACTTTAGATCTGTTCATCTTTCCCTCGATCCTGACTGATCCCTCAGTCCCTGCCACTGGAAAACATCCCCACAGCATCATGCTGCCATCACCACGCTTCACGGTAGTGATGGTGCCAGGGTTCAGGCCAAAGTGTTCCATCTTTATTTCATCAGACCAGAGCATCTTGTTTCTCATGATCTGAGTCCTTTTTGGCAAACTCCAAGCGGGCTGAGGAGTGGCTTCCGTCTGGCCTGATTTGGTGGAGTGCTGCAGAGATGGTTGTCCATCTCTGCAGAGGAACTCTGAAGCTCTGTCAGAGTGACCATTGGGTTGTTGGTCACCTCCCTGACCAAGGCCGATCTTCCCCAATTACGCAGTTTGGCCGGAAGTTCAGCTCTAGGAAAAGTCTTGGTGGTTCCAAACTTCTTCTATTTAAGAAAGATGGAGGCCAGTGTGTTCTTGGGGACCGTCAATGCTGCAGAAATATTTTGATACCCTTCACCAGATCTGTGCCTCGACACAATCATGTCTCGGAACTGTACAGACAATTCCTTCCACATCATGGCTTGGTTTTTGCTCTGAAAATCATTGTCAACTGTGGGACCTTACATTGACAGGTGAGTGCCTTCCCAAATCATGTCCAATCTATTAAAATTACCACAGGTGGACATCAGTCAAGTTGTAGAAACATCAAGGTTTATCAATGGGAACAGGATGCACCGAGCTCAATTTACTTCGAGTCTCATAGCAATGTGTCTGAATACTTACAGTTGAAGTCAGAAGTTTACAAACACCTTAGCCAAATACATTTAAACCCAGTTTCACAATTCCTGACATTTAATTCTAGTAAAAATGTCCTGACAGTTAGGATCACCACTTAATTTTAAGAATGTGAAATATCAGAATAACAAGAGTGATTAATTACAGCTTTTATTTATTTCATCACATTCCCAGTGGGTCAGAAGTTACATACACACAATTAGTATTTAGTAGCATCGACCTTTAAATTGTTTAACTTGGGTGAAATGTTTCGGGTAGCCTTCCACAAGCTTCCCACAATAATTTGGGTGAATTTGGGCTCATTCCTCCTGACAGAGCTGGTGTATGAGTCAGGTTTTTAGGCCTCCTTGCTCGCCACACTTTCAGTTCTGCCCACACATTTTCTATAGGATGAAGTCAGGGCTTTGTGAGGCTTCACTCCAATACCTTATCTTTGTTGACCTTAAGCCATTTTCCACAACTTTGGAAGTATTCTTGGGTCATTGTTCATTTGGAAGACCCATTTGTGATCATGCTTTAACTTCCGGACTGATGTCTTGAAATGTTGCTTCAATATATCCACATAATTTCCCTTCCTTGTGATGCAATCTATTTTTTTGAAGTGCACCAGTCCCTCCTGCAGCAAAGCACCCCCACAACATAATGCTGCCACCCCTGTGCTTCACGGTTGGGATGCTGTTCTTTGGCTTGCAAGCCTCCCCCTTTTTCCTCCAAACGTAACGATGGTCATTATGTCATTATGGCCAAACAGTTCTATTTTGTTTCATCAGACCAGAGGACATTTCTCCAAAAAGTACAATCATTGTTCCTGTGTGCAGTTGCAAATCGTACTCTGGCTTTTTTATGGCGGTTTTGGAGCAGTGGCTTCTTCTTTGCTGAGCGGCCTTTCAGGTTTGTCGATATAGGACTCGTTTTGCTGTGGATATACAGTGGGGAGAACAAGTATTTGAAACACTGCCAATTTTGCAGGTTTTCCTACTTACAAAGCATGTAGAGGTCTGTAATTTGTATCATAGGTACACTTCAACTGTGAGAGACAGAATCTAAAACAAATATCCAGAAAATGACATTGTATGATTTTTAAGTAATTAATTTGCATTTCATTGCATGACATAAGTATTTGATACATCAGAAAAGCAGAAACCTGTGCTTGCAATTACAGAGATCATACATTTCCTGTAGTTCTTGACCAGGATTGCACACACTGCAGCAGGGATTTTGGCCCACTCCTCCATACAGACCTTCTCCAGATCCTTCAGGTTTCAGGGCTGTCGCTGGGCAATACAGACTTTCAGCTCCTTCCAAAGATTTTCCATTGGGTTCAGGTATGGAGACTGGCTAGGCCACTCCAGTGCTCAAGTTGTCATTCGTCCAGCCACAGACAAACATCGAAACCATTGGTCAATATAATCAGCCGCTCAGAACTCAGGAGTTACACATACAGTGGAGGAGAGAAGGGCCTCCCCATTCCCCAGCCTCTTGGTTGCAGGCAGTACAGTGCCATACACACACTCCGGAACAGGTAATGGGACCAGTCTATTTCTATGAGTGTATAGCCTTGCGTGTGACGCATGACGGCCACCTGCTCTAATTCTCCCACCATCTGAGAGGTCATATTGGAGTGTATGTCCCCTTCAACGTACTGAATGCTCTAAACAGAGACCCTAGGTCCTTATCCCCAACAACCCTCCCGGTCCGATCCGCAACTCCCACCCTCGACCCTACACACCCATTAAAATCTGACACCAGAAGACAAATTACAAACAGCATTCAAGCCTCCGGCAGATGTTTTGATGAGAAACCCATGTTGGAGTTTGAGCCTGAAGTATGAAAAGGATGAGAAATAAACTGTTGTCAGATAAAGACAGCAGTTGTGGAACACACCACCAGTCGAGTGCAACCTCTCGGCATCAACCATATGGTGGCACTTACTTGAACCCCTTTTTCAGCACTGCATTGTTTAATTTCACATGTGCCTGTTACAGAGGGGAATATATTTGTTTATTCCTCTAATGGAATTTGGTTTTGTTGAATAGATAAATGTTTACATCCAGAAAAGAAAATAAATAAATCACTTTTATGATGATTTCTCAACTCAAAACAATGCCGAAGGATTCTCTAAACATTATACATTGAGTGAAGGAGTTCATTTATTACAAATTACAGTTGTTTAGTCTCATTTTAGTTTCTCAGGTGATGTCATTGTGTGTGTCTTTGTTTCGTTTGAGCGTAATCATCTTGTGGGATTTATTTTATTTATCATTGTTCTCAGATCTGCATCCATTTATAAATACAGAAAATGTTTAAGGTTAGTTTCCCATACACTGATTAAGCTCAGTCCTGCACTAAAAAGCATACTCAATGGAAATTCTCCACTGAAATGAAAGTTGAACAAGTCAGACAAAAGACATCACCATCCTATTTTAGATCCATTTAAAAAGTTACTCCACCTGGAATTACCAAAAAAAAGAGAGCTTTCCTCACCCACTTTGACTGAATATGAGAAAATGACAACAAGGTCCAGTGACCTTAGAGGAGAACTATATTATATGGGCCCTGGTCAAATGTATTGTGCTAAACATGGAATAGGATGCCATTTGGGATGCAACCATACACTTCCCACTGGGCACATTTAATTGAAATGACGTGGACACAACGTTGATTCAACCAGTGTGTGCCCAGTGGGTTAGAACCACAGAGGACAACAATGATCTCCTATTCACGTTTCCTCACAATATTGTTTTGAACATTCGTTTTAGGACTGATGCCCAGTTGAGCATTCTACAGTCTCAATAGGTGCTGTTGAAGATTGTCTAAAATGCATTTCTTGAAGCAAATAATTAACATGACAAGCTTTTGTCATCACTGTGATGTAGCAAGATTGATTTTAGATGCAGTATAACTTAAGATAGCTAACGTAAACTCACCCCAATCCGTACAAATGTGCGCAACCGCAACATTCAAAAGAGGCTACAAAGAAAACTAATGGGACTGTAGCGACTGTGTTGACTTCAAAATCGGGGGTGTGAACTAGGTTTCTATTCAAGCGCTGATCGACATGATAATGACTCTATAGTATTGGAGAAAAGTTGAAAAAACGGACCCTCCGTTTACATCGGGACGTGTCATGTGGTAACATACAGCACGCATAAAGCAACTATTTCTGTCTTACAATCTCTCCACCAGGTGTAGCACTTCTCTCATCCTTTAAAAACAAGAAATGGACCGTGACGGGGGTAAGAGGGGATACCTAGTCATTTTTTCCGTCATCATTGCATGCGATCATCATTCTCAAAGCTGTTGTTTACTTCTAAGATCACTTTAACACCACCCTAAAAACCCGATTCAAATTCGACAAACCTTCAAATAGGTATGTAAATGACACATTTTATAAAAACTCTTATAGTGTTTTATTTACATTTTAGAGGCGATAAGGTGATAAGTTGGACAGATCGAGTGAAATAAAGCTATTTTCCCACACGTTATCTCTCCTTTTAACTATCACACATTAGTTTAGCTTACCCATTTGTAAAAAGACCCAACAGGGCTCATTGCCTGCTTGAATTATGCAGAAACAGGCAGCGTTTAATACTGCGGGTAATGGAGTCGCCAATGACTAGGGTTTTCAATTTGTTAGAGCTAATGGTGGGAAGCTTCGGCATCTCAGACCCCGTAAAGAGGGGGGCAGGGACAAGAGAAGACTCGGCCTCAGACTCCGACTCACTACTTAATGGGGAAAACCGGTTGAAAATTTCTATCCTCTGAATGAACGACACCGGTTGAGCATTCCTACAGCATTTCCTTCCAGAAGCCATGAGAAAGTTATCCGGCTGCGGGGACCGTGCGAGGGTATTTTTACTAATGTTACTATCTGTACTTACTGGTGGCACAGACGCTGTTTCATCCTTTCCTACACTTAAATTACCCTTGCCTAACGATTGTATCTGAAGCTGGGCTAGCAGCACAGGCATCATGTTAATGTTACTACTTAGCTTCGGCTGTTGGAGGTCTTGACGAACGATGTCCAGATAAAGCGCCCAGAGTGAAAAAGTTGAAAGAAAAAAAAGTTGAGTGAGGGAATAACTAAAAATATAAGCGGTAATTAAAAAGTAAAAACCGTAAAGTTGTCAGGTAGCAAAGTAAGCTTGGCAACAAAACGCACAGCAACATGTAAACAAGTCTGCAAGTTGTGACCGGAAATGACAAGCAGTGTATTCTCTGTGTATTCTCTTATACAGATGAGCATTCTAATAACCCCTTATTCTGTTGCATAAAACAACCATTTGATGCAATAACAGCATTATAACATAATCTTGTAATTTCTTCACCATACACGCCAAATATATTTTCGACCAAGCCACAAGTCTGAGCTACCAAAAACATTCCATGACCAGACATGGCTTATCAAAACAGAATATTTTCTATGGGTGTATAGAGCTTCATGGCAGAAAATAAGTGTATGTATGTAAATGCTTTAAAAAACTGTTTTATATTGATATTGGAGAACCTCGTAAATATACTATTTAAACATTCTACACCCTTTATATGACCATTCAACCCCTATACCCATTATTCCTGTAGCTCTAACTCCAAGAAGTTCTGGGACACTATAAAATCAATGAAGAACAAGAGCACCTCCTCCCAGCTGCCCACTGCACTGAGATTAGTAACACGGTCACCACCGATTATTCCATCGAAAACTTCAACAAGCATTTCTCAACGACCATCCTCCTGGCTACTCCAACCTCGGCCTACAGCTCCCCCCCGCGCAGCTACTCGCCCAAGCCTCCCCAGCTTCTCATTTACCCAAATCCAGATAGCAGATTTCTGAAAGAGCTGGAAAACCTGGGCCCGTACAAATCAGCTGGGCTTGACAATCTGGACCCTCTATTTCTGAAACTATCCACCGCCATTGTCGCAACCCCTATTACCAGCCTGTTCAACCTCTCTTTCATATCGTTTGAGATCCCCAAGGATTGGAAAGCTGCCACAGTCATCCCCCTCTTCAAAGGGGGAGACACCCTGGACCCAAACTGTTACAGATCTATATCCATCCTGCCCTGCCTATCTAAGGTCTTCGAAAGCCAAGTCAACAAACAGATCACTGACCATCTCGAATCCCACCGTACCTTCTCCGCTGTGCAATCTGGTTTCCGAGCCAGTCACAGGTGCACCTCAGCCCGCTCAAGGTACTAAACGATATCATAACCGCCATCGATAAAAGACAGTACTGTGCAACCATCTTCATCGACTAGGCCAAGACTTTCGACTCAAAAGCCAAAAGCAATCACCATATTCTTATCGGCAGACTCAGTAGCCTCTGTTTTTCTAATTACAGCCTTGCCTGGTTCACCAACTACTTTGCAGACAGAGTTCAGTGTGTCAAATCAAAGGGCATGTTGTCCGGTCCTCTGGCAGTCTCTATGGGGGTGCCACAGGGTTAAGTTCTCGGGCCGACTCTTTTCTCTGTATATATCAATGATGTTGCTCCTGCTTCGGGCGATTCCCTGATCCACCTCTACGCAGAGGACACCATTCTGTATACTTCTGGCCCTTCCTTGGACACTGTGCTATCTAACCACCAAACGAGCTTCAGTGCCATATAACACTCCTTCAGTGGCCTCCAACTGCTCTTAAGCGCCAGTAAAACCAAATGCATGCTTTTCAACCGTTCGCTGCCTGCACCCGCACGCCCGACTAGCATCACCACCCTGGATGGTGATATGTGGACATCTATAAGTACCTAGGTGTCTGGCTAGACTTTAAACTGGCTAGACTGTAAACTCTCCATCCAGACTCATATCAAACATCTCCAATCTAAAATCAAATCTAGAGTCAGCGTTATATTCCGCAACAAAGCCTCCTTCACTCACACCGCCAAACTTACCCTAGTAAAACTGACTATCCTACCGATCCTCGACTTCGGCGATGTCATCTACAAAATAGCTTCCAATACTCTACTCAGCAAACTGGATGCAGTTTATCACAGTGCCATCTGTTTTGTTACTAAAGCACCTTATACCACCCACCACTGCGACCTGTATGCTCTAGTTGGCTGGCCCTCGCTACATATTCATCGCCAGACCCACTGGCTCCAGGTCATCTACAAGTCCATGCTAGGTAAAGCTCCGCCTTATCTCAGTTCACTGGCCACGATGGCAACACCCACCCGTAGCACACGCTCCAGCAGGTGTATCTCACTGATCATCCCTAAATCCGCTGCAGCTGTACATAGTCCATCGGTAAATAGCCCACCCAATTTACCTACCTCATCCCGATACCGTTTTTATTTATTTACTTTTCTGCTCTTTTGCACACCATTATCTCTACCTGCACATGACCATCTGATCATTTATCACTCCAGTGCTAATCTGCAAAATTGTAATTATTCGCCTACCCCCTCATGCCTTTTGCACACAATGTATATAGACTCTTTTTTTTTTAAATTTCTACTGTGTTATTGACTTGTTTATTGTTTACTCCATGTGTGACTGTGTTGTTGTCTGTTCACACTGCTATGCTTTATATTGGCCAGGTCGCAGTTGTAAATGAGAACTTGTTCTCAACTAGCCTACCTGGTTAAATAAAGGTGAAATAAACATTTGCATAATGGACATAACCGCACCTCTACTACTATGGTCTTCGGCAGAGCATATTTCTGATGAGCAAGACAATTATGCACGGAATTCTCACTACCTATCTAAATCGAGCACCTGTGCCATGATTTGGCTTTCACCTTCAGGAAATACATCCCTCTGTTAAGTAGCCCACAGAACGCAAGCAGATACACGCACCTGTCGCAAAACATGCCGCATGTTAATATTTTGCAGTGGTAGCCTACAGAAAGAATGCAGGTAAGGTGATAGACATATAAACTATGATGACATACACGTAGGCCTATATGTATTTGAATCTATAACTTCACCAAGCTCATTATAGGCTTATATGAAGATAAGCTTACTATCGCAAATAGCCCTATATTGCGTAGCCTATTCGAAGGTCAGTCGGCAATACCCTATAATAAGTTGTTCCCTGTTACAAATGGTAACAGGAGCCCTGTGCGGCCTAAATAGTTAACGCTGTATCAGCCCTTTCAAAACGCCCTATTTCTTCCCTCACGCCCTTGGACTCCCCTCACGCAGGTCCACTGATGTCGGAATTTGCCTACATATTCTGTTTTCTCATTACTCACAATAAAATCATTCAGCCTACTAAAGTTGTTCAGACCAATCCACTGCTCATAACCTATATCAATCAGAATTGTGCCAGATGCCTATCTTAGTAGGCTATAGTTTGAAATTCATAATGTAAAATTCTATATTTTTTATGCGATTTATATATCAATTAACATCAATTAATTTAGGTAAAATTAACTATTAAATCATATGTTGCTGTTAATAGGCATACTACGTTATTGTCCTTCTTCAGCTTTAACAGGACACATGTTCTACCATTTGAAATTATGGTGCAGGGTACCTTGCACTGCTGAAAAATATGGGTTGGGCACCAGTACATTCCACTCAATATCCGATTAGAAAGATGATGTTGTACTTACAATGTTGCAAGGGGCAGCAATGGCTTAGAGCATCAAATCAAATGTTAATTATAACAATACAGGTGTTTATCAGATGTAATTGTAGGTGTAGTGAAAGCTTGTGTTTCTAGCTCTAACAGTGCAGTAATATCTAACAGTAATATCTAATACTTTCACAACAATACACCCAAATCTAAAGTAAAGGACTTAAGAATATATAAATATTGGCTGAGCAATGTCAGGGATGAGTAATGCAAAATATGTAAACATTATTAAAGTGGCCAGTGATTACAAGTCTAGGCCAGCAGCCTCTAATATGCTAGTGATGGTTATTTAACAGAAATGAACAGTCTGAGGGCCTTGAGATATAAGCTGTTTTTCAGTCTCTTGGTCCCAGCTTTGATGCACCTGTACTGACCTCGCCTTCTGGTAGCGGGGTGAACAGGCAGTGGCTTGGTTGGTTGTTGTCCTTGATGATCTGTTTGTCCTTCCTGTGACATCTGGTGCTGTAGGTGTCCTGAAAGGCAGGTAGTTTGCCCCCGGTGATACGCTGGCAGACCGCACCACCCTCTGGAAAGTCCAGCAGTTAAAGGCTGGTGCAGTTGCCGTACCAGGTGGTGATACAGCCTGACAGGACGCTTTTAATTGTGCATCTGTAAAAGTTTGTGAGGTTTTCAGGTGCCAAGACAAACGTCTTCAGCCTCCTGATGTTGAAGAGGTGCTGTTGCGCCTTCTTCACCACACTGCCTGTCTGGGTGGACCATTTCAGATTGTCTGTGATGTCTACGCCGAGGAATTTGAAGCTTTCCACCTGCTCCACTGTGGTCCCATCGATG
Organism: Oncorhynchus masou masou; assembly: GCF_036934945.1. Lineage (NCBI taxonomy): Eukaryota > Metazoa > Chordata > Actinopteri > Salmoniformes > Salmonidae > Oncorhynchus > Oncorhynchus masou. The sequence continues at coordinate 48,452,828 of NC_088229.1, read as the reverse complement.
TAGATAGGGGGGTGTCCCTCTGCTGTTTCTTAAAGTCCACAATCTCCTCCTTTGTTTTGTTGACATTGGGTTTTGGTCTTTTTTGGGGTATTTTATTAGGATCCCCATTAGTTGTTGCAGAAGCAGCAGCTAATCTTCCTGGGGTCCAGACAAAACATTAAACCTAATACAGAACATCAATAGACAAGAATGGTGAAAAAGACAAAGTCAGAACTACAATTTTCTTTTTAAAGGCACACATAGGCCTACATGTCAGTGCACACACACAAACTCTCTAGGTCAAATAGGGGAGAGGTGTTGTGCTGCGAGGTGTTGCTTGTTTTTTGAAACCAGGTTTGCTGTTTATTTGAGCAATATGAAATGGAAGTTCCATGCAATTAGGGCTCTATATAATACTGTACTCTTTCTTTAATTTGTTCTGGATTTGGGGACTGTGAAAAGACCCCTGGTGAGAGGCTATTTTCCTGGCACCACACTCCCAGGGCCCTCACCTTCTCCCCATTGTTGGTAATCAGGCCTACTACTGTTGTGCCATCTGCAAATTTGATTGAGTTGGAGGCCTGCGAGGCCACACAGTCTGGGTGAATAGGGAGTACAGGAGGGAGCCGAGCACACATCCTTGTGGGGCCCCAGTGTTGAGTATCAGCAAAGTGTTGTTTTTTCCTACCTTCACCGCCTGGGGGCAAACCGTCAGTAAATCTAGGACCCAGTTGCGCCGGACGGGGTTCAGACCCAGGGTCTCAAGCTTAGTGATAAGCTTGGAGGTTACTATGGTGTTGAATGCTGAGCTATAGTCAATGAACAGCATTCTTACATATTTCTCTTGTTACATATTTCTCTATTTCTCATATTTCTCTTCCAGGTATTTCTCTTGTCCAGATGGGATAGGGCAGTGTGATGGCAATTGCATCGTCTGTGGATCTATTTGGGCGGTAAGCAAATTGAAGTTGTCTAGGGTGTCAGGTAAGGTGATATGATGCTTGACTAGTCTCATAGCACTTCATGACGGAAGTGAGTGCTACGGGGCAATAGCCATTTATTTCAGTTACCTTTGCTTTCTTGGGTACCGGAACAATAGTGGACATCTTGAAGCATGTGGGGACAGTAGACTGGAATAGGTACAGACTGAATATGTCCGTAAACACCCCAGCTAGCGGGTCTGCGCATGCTCTGAGGTTGCAGCGAGGGATGCCGTCTGAGCCAGCAGCCTTGCGAGGGTTAACATGTTTAAATGTCTTAGGTCAGCCACGGAGAAGGAGAACCAGTTTTCCAGTTTCCTCCGACGAACAGATTTTAGTATTAAAATAAAAAGGGATACTTTTTTAAATGGAATTCTAAGCATCACTCCAGTCAAAACAGGTTCTGAAAACGTTTGATTCCATTAATTTGCTATGGGCTTGCGCTAGTGTTCCAGTTTAGCCAACCTTCTTAAGCCATTTTCCAGCCTTGGGTGAATTTTTACTCTTTCTATTGTCAAGCCTATAGATAGCCAGAGAAAATTTATGAAAGCACCCAAATGTCCATTGAGAAAGCACAACGACTATACCATTTAGCTAAGCTAAGAATGACGGGAATAATCAAGTCAATAAATGTTGGGTAGTTAGATAGCCTATAGTTAATATACTGGCAAGTTTGATGTATAACTACTAACGTTAGGTAGCTAGCTAACATACCGGCACATACTGTTGTAATGATATGCTATGTGGTTCGTAAGGACAGCGTAGCTAACAAATTGTCAGCCAACATGACGTGTAAGGTAACTTATTTGAAAAATCATTGGTTTATTACATTGAGTAGCAAGCTACCCCTTGGTCATTATGGCAAATCTGGTCTGTGATAGGAGTGGGAATTTCACACATAGCTCGGCTATTAGACAATGTTTTAGTAAAGGTTGAATAGTCTATTGTTCAGCTATTAGCCCCCATCCCCAACTTGCAACAAATTATTGTTCCCATCTCATTCCTTTCCTCTTCCACGCGTCATTATTCTGCTCCTGAGTGGCTCGCTTGTGGGCGTTCTGGCAGGATATGGCAGCATCTTCGGTTGTGCGTCAAGAATTCTGCCTACAGTAGCACGTTTGTATGAAGGAATGAAGGTATGAAATTGTTTTGCTATGGAGGTACATTTCTGTCTTTTTGTCGAGAGCAAAACCTTTTTTTTCAATCAAAAATAATTGTTCTGAAAGCAACTTTTTTCTGACACAAAGGAACTCATAGCGGACACCTACGAAGATAGTAGCACTGGGCTGTAATTGACATATCCTGAAAATGACATCTGCTGCTTTAGATTGAACGGTCACATCTCAGTTATTGTTTTCATTTCAATAAAAAAATAAGCTGTTTTCTTTACTTTCAGAGAGCAAGCTGCTCAAGGGGTCGAAAATGCAGATATTGCCAGATGTTCACTGTCCGAGGGACAGGCCGTGGAAGCTTTATTGCTGGCAAAAGTGTCCATAACCAGAGGTAATTAAATTGCTCTTTGTTCTTTTTCTCTCCATCTCTGCCTGTCTTGTTGTATATGGAACCTGTCTCACATGCATTAATTTAAAAAAAAACTTAAGATGCCAGCTGCACATTTTCAGATTTACACTACATAAACACAGTCATTTTCACTGGACTATCTGTTGCTGCCAAGTCATGATTTCCCTGGGGGTTAGCCTTGCAATAATCAAGTGGTGAGACACATAGCCCTCTATATTTAAATGTTTCAGGTACACTCCGATAGGTGTCTGCTTCACATACAGTATCTTCTATTGTTTGTCCCCATGTGTCTGTTTTTCAGCATAAAGTACTCTGTAGCAACTTAATGTGGACACCAGTTGAGACCCCCCCCACACACACACACACACACACACACACACACACACACACACACACACTGTTCCTAGGCCGTCATTGGAAATAAGAATTTGTTCTTAACTGACTTGCCTGGTTAAATAAAGGTAAAATAAAAAAAAATATAAAAAAAACACACAATAACAGTCTCTCTTCTTCACTTCATCCCTCTCCCCCTTCTCCCTAAATCCTCTAGGTTATATCAGCTGTTTTGGTGAACCACTCCCACTTATGAAATGGCTGACAGAGGGCACAGCATAATCATAGGTGAGATGTCACTTGGTCCGGTCAACAGGAAGTATTTAAGGGATGATTTACATTGAAATACAGACAGAGATGTAGTAGTCCCAGAGTTAATGATCCAAGGTCAGTTTTTCACCTCCTGATTATGAAGACTGACCGTGTTAGAATAAAAAAAGAGGCTTAATCATGCTCTCTCTCTGTCCATTTGCCTCAGCGTGTTTTGATGTGAGAGAGGAAGCCAGTCCAGTCATCGCCACCTCACCCGCTCTTAAGATTGGGGGCCCAAAGCTGGTTAGGAGACACCGCAATTGTGATGAACTGAGAGAATATTAGGGCAGCACTGCAATTTACATCTTTCCCTTTCTAATATATAATATATAATAATATATAATAATATATCCCATTTAGCAGACGCTTTTGTCCAAAGCGACTTACAAGTCGGCTGGGGCCACTACTTTTACATATGGGTGGCCCCAGTGGGAATCGAACCCACGACGCTTGGCGTTGCAAGCGCCATGCTCTACCGACTGAGCCACACAGGACTTTCTGTCTTCTACACCTCTCTACCCACCCTGTCTTTCTTCCTCGTTTTATAATGCACACCATATGTGCATTGAAGTACAGATTGAACTTGTATTTGTGATATAAAAGTGTGTTTATGTATTTATAACACCTGGATAATGAACTTCTTTCAATAAAGCATTTCACATTCTCCACTCGTTGAAATACTATCATGTGTCCTCAGATTAATGCAGGTGAAGTGAGTTCGATATGCATAGTTTTTTCTGTATATATGAATTACAAATCAATCATGTTTCTAGTCTATTGCATAGTTACAATGTGTAATCATTGATGTCCCGGAGCAGGAGTGGTAAACACTGTTGAAGTGTATAATTGTAATGCATACATATGCAGACACAGCATCATTCAAATAATGGAGTTTGATATAACTGGAAAAGAATGTCTCAGAGATTCATACCTGAACTGCACCTTTATTTGACAAGGAAAAGTACATGATCAGCTACATGATCAACTATATTCAATGTACAGGATACACTGTGGGAATCTCACGCATGGTAATAACTACAGTACATATATATAGGACTTGCATCCTTGGCACAATAAAGTTATTATTATTATTATATTCTATTCTATCCATAGGCTTCATTAATGCCAGTCAGACTTGAACAACTATGATAGCTGAGGTACATAGATTGGTTTGAATATTAGTTCAGAACCTAAAGTTTTAGGGTCCATACAGAGATAGGCTACATAATAAAATGCTAATGAATTACTTAAAAATCATACAATGTGATTTTCTGGATTTTTGTTTTAGATTCAGTCTCTCACAGTTGGAGTGTACCTATGATAAAAATGACAGACCTCTACATGCTTTGTTAGTAGGAAAACCTGCAAAACCGGCAGTGTATCAAATACCTGTTCTCCCCACTGTATATATATATATATATATATATATATATATATATATATATATATATATATATATATATATATATATATATATATATATACAATTTAAAATAACACCACCCTACTCCACTAGGCCATAAATATTTAGGTTTAAAACTATTTAGTCCTACTTCAGGCCAACAACCTGAAAGGATGGGACACCACCACTTAACACACCCTGTAACTCTTCTGTTGTCAATTCTCGCACACCCAAATACCTCTCTGCAGCTGCCACCACAATCTCAATTTTCTTATGTTCCATCCCTGCTGTACAGATGATAACCATTGCTATAAATGATAAAAATCCAATCTTACTGAAATATCTATTACTTGTTGGCCTATACCTCTGTACTGGTACAGATCTACTACTCACACCACTCCTCTCAGGATCTCTCCCCGTTGACCCATCATCCTCTAATTTCTTCACTGCCTCAGCGTGTGACAACATCTGCGCTACTCTAACCCTGGAAACCTCAGCCTGCCTCTCTTACACAGGACATTCCTGATCCCCAGCCCCATGGGCACTCCTACAATTAACACATTACACTACTTTCCCCAGTGCTACACATTCCTTTGTCTCATGCCCTTCTGCACAATTATCACACCTAGGAACCTCCCTCAACACACTGCTGCCAGATGCCCATAAGCTTGGCACATGTAACAACTTCATGTATTTGGCACAAAAGCTTGTATAGGATAACTTATTTATACACTAACATCACTTGTCAGGCAAAGACTCAACATTGAAACTCAAAAGAACAGACAATGACTCTTCTGTTTCACCACTAAACGCCACTCTGTCTGTGTCGCCACTAATGACGAGCATCACAAAACTGGGAATCCCCTTCAGTTGGTCAAATTTTAAATGTAATGCTACCCTAGTAATCACTCCTTTCAATGGTGTCCATTAATTGAGAGCAAAACAATTCACATTTCTTGCCCCCATACGTTTAACGCAGAGCGCCTTCTCCTTCTTACCAGCAGAAACACAAACAATTATCACAAGACCACTTCTGGTTACCCTCACCGATTCCAAAGCACCCAACACTGTTTTCACCAACCCTGAAACCACAAATGGATCAGCCAAAAGGCAAGGGTCCTCCAAAAACTTCACTGCTACTGTCATAGACTCATCTTTGTACTTTAAGATTTCAGTGTAGCTTTTGATATTATTTAACATAACCTGTTGTTGAAAAGTCATATTGTGGATTCAGAGCTAGAGTTGAAATCGGAAGTTTACATACACTTAGGTTGGAGTCATTAAAACTCGTTTGTGAAACTATAGTTTTGGCAAGTTGGTTAGGACATCTACTTTGTGCATGACAAGTACTTTTTTCCAACAACTGTTTCCAGAAAGATTATTTCTCTTATAATTCACTGTATCACAATTCCAGTGGGTCAGAAGTTTACATACACTAAGTTGACCGTGCCTTTAAACAGCTTGGAAAATTCCAGAAAATGATGTAATGGCTTTAGAAGCTTCTGATAGGCTAATTGACATCATTTGAGTCAATTGGAGGTGTACATGTGGATGTATTTCAAGGCCTACCTTTAATTAAACTTTGCTTGACATCATGAGAAAATTAAAGAAATCCAAGACCTCAGAAAAAATAATTTGTAGACCTCCACCAGTCTGGTTCATCCTTGGGAGCAATAACCAAACGCCTGAAGGTACCACGCTCATCTGTACAAACATTAGCACGCAGGTATAAACACCATGGAATCACGCAGCCGGCATACCGCTCAGGAAGGAGACATGTCTGCGAGAGATGAATGTAGTTTGGTGCGAAAAGTGCAAATCAATCCCAGAACAACAGCAAAGGACCTTGTGAAGATGCTGGAGGAAACAAGTACAAAAGTATCTATATCCACAGTAAAACGAGTCCTATATTGACATAACCTGAAAGGTCGCTCAGCAAGGAAGAAGCCACTGCTCCAAAATCGCCATAAAAAAGCTAGACTATAGGGACAAAGATCGTACTTTTTGGAGAAATGTCCTCTGGTCTGATGAAACAAAAATAGAACTGTTTGGCCATTATCTTTGGAGGAAAAAGGGGGAGGCTTGCAAGCCGAAGGACACCATCCCAACCTGAAGCACGGGGGTGGCAGCATCATGTTGTGGGGGTACTTTGCTGCAGGAGGGACGATGCTATTATCTGAGGATAGCACCTCCGTAAACAAAGAGAGAAAACATATTTCAACCCTGCAGGCGCGACACAAAACACAGAAATAAAAATATAAATCATGCCTTACCTTTGATGAGCTTCTTTTGTTGGCACTCCTATATGTCCCATTAACAAAACAAATGGTTCTTTTGTTCAATCAATTCCGTCGATATATATCCAAAATGTCCATTTATTTGATGCGTTTGATCCAGAAAAACACCAGTTCCAACTTGTGCAACGTGACTACAAAATATCTCAAAGGTTACCTGTAAACTTTGCCAAAACATTTCAAACTACTTTTGTAATACAACTTTAGGTATTTTTTTAAAGTAAATAATCAATAAAATTGAAGACGGGATGATCTGTGTACAATACAGGAGGAAAACAAAATGATGCTAACTTTCTGGTCATGTGATTCTATCTAACAGTACACTTGAAGTGACCCTCATTTTGAACAGGGCTACTTCTTCATTACACAAAGGAAAAACCTCAACCAATTTCTAAAGACTGGTGACATCCAGTGGAAACTAACTGCAAGAAGGTCGGTTAGAAATCTGGATTCCCAATGAAAACCCATTGAAAAGAGAGATTGACCTAAAAAAAAAAAATCTGAATGGTCTGTCTTCGGGGTTTCGCCTGCTACATAAGTTCTGTTATACTCACAGACACGATTCAAACCATTTTAGAAACTTCAGAGTGTTTTCTATTCAGATCTACTAATAATATCCATATCTTATCTTCTGGGGATCAATAGCAGGCAGTTGAATTTGGACATATATTTAATCCGGACGTGAAAATTCTGCCCCCTTTCACCAAGAAGTTAAAGCTTGGTCGCAAATGGGTCTTCCAAATGGACAATGATCCCAAGCATACCTCCAAAGTTGTGGCAAAATGGCTTAAGGACAACACAGTCAAGTTATTGGAGTGGCCATCACAAAGCCCTGACCTCAATCCCATAGAACATTTGTGGGCCAAACTGAAAAAGCGTACAAACCTGACTCAGTTACACCAGCTCTGTCAGGAGGAATGGGCCAAAATTCACCCAACTTATTGTGGGAAGCTTGTGAAAGTCTACCCAAAATGTTTGACCCAAGTTAAACAATTTAAAGGTAATGCAACCAAATACTAATTAAGTTTATGTAAACATCTGACCCACTGGGAATGTGATGAAAGAAATAAAACCTGAAATAATTAATTCTCTCCACTATTGTTCTGACATCTCACATTCTTAAAATAAAGTTTGGCAAAGCAATTACCTTTCCAATACAACACATTACAGAGTACCAATCTCCATATTTTCAAGCATAGTGGTGGCTGCATCATGTTATGGGCATGTTTGTAATCATTAAAACTTCTTATGGATGGGGACAGTATTGAGTAGCTTGGATGAATAAGGTGCCCCAAGTAAACTGCCTGCTACTCAGTCCCAGAAGCTAAGATATGCATATTATCATGTATTTGGATAGAAAACACTCTGAAGTTTCTAAAACTGTTTGAATTATATCTGTGAGTATAACAGAACTCATATGTCAGGCATAAACCTGAGAAGAAATCCAACCAGGAAGTGGGAAATCTGAGGTTTGTAGTTTTTCAACTCTTGGCCTATCGAATACACAGTGGGATATTGGTCATGTTGCACTTCCAAGGCTTCCACTAGATGTCAACATTCTTTAGAACCGTGTTTGATGCTTCTACTGTGAAGTGGGAGCGAATGAGAGGGGAATGAGTCAGGGCTCTGGCAGAGTACCATGAGCTCGTGACGCTCATTCATGTGAGAGTGAGCTCTGTTCCATTGCATTTCTGCAGACAAAGGAATTCTCTGGTTGGACCATTATTGAAGATGTATGTTAAAAACATCCCCAAAATGTATTCTATACTTCGTTTGACATGTTTCTACGACCTGTAATATAACTTTTTGGACTTTTCTCCCGTACTTTCCGCTGGACTTACACGCACGTTGTGAGTTTGGATTTTTTTACCAAACGCGGTAAAAAAAGGAGTTATTTGGACATAAAGGATGGACATTATCGAACAAAACAAACATGTATTGTGGAACTGGGATTCCTGGGAGTGCAATCTGATGAAGATTGTCAAAGGTAAGTGAATATTTATAATGCTATTTCTGACTTCTGTTGACTGCACAACATGGCAGATATCTGTTTGTGTTGTTTTGGTCTCCGAGCGCCGTACTCAGATTATAGCATGGTGTGCTTTTTCCGCAAAGGTTTTTTGAAATCTGACACAGCGGTTGCATTAAGGAGAAGTGTATCCATAATTCAGTGCATAATAGTTGTATCTTAAATCAATGTTTATTATGAGTATTTCTGTAAATTGATGTGGCTCTCTGCAAAATCACCGGATGTTTTGGATCTACTGAATGTAATGCGCCAATGTAAACTGAGATTTTTTTTATATAAATATGAACTTTATCGAACAAAACATACATGTATTGTGTAACATGAAGTGCTATGAGTGTCACCTTATGAAGATCATCAAAGGTTAGTGATTAATTTTATCTATATTTCTGCTTTTTGTGACTCCTCTCTTTGGCTGGAAAAATGGCTGTGATTTTCTGACCTAACGTAATCGTTTGGTTTGCTTTCGCTGTAAAGCCTTTTTGAAATCGGACACTGTGGTGGGATTAATAAGAAGTGTTTTTTTAACCTCTCTGCGCACGGAACCCACTAGTGGGCTGAAATTCCACAACATACGGTGATCACTACATAAATAGTTATATTAAACATTCATTAAAATACAAGTGTCTCATATGTATCGAAAGCCTAGAATCTTGCTAATCCAACTGCGTTGTCAGATTTAAAAAAAGATTTACTGCGAAAGAATACGATGCGATTATCTGAGCATAGAGCCAAAGAAACAATTTTAACCAGCACAGGCGTAACATAATCACAAACTGCATTAAAATAAATAATTTACCTTTTTTTTTTTTAATTCACCTTTATTTAACCAGGCAAGTCAGTTAAGAACACATTCTTATTTTCAATGACGGCCTGGGAACAGTGGGTTAACCTCTTGATGCTATGGGGGCGCTATTTCATTTTTGGATGAAAAACGTTCCTGTTTTAAACAAGATATTTTGTCACAAAAAGATGCTCGACTATGCATATAATTGATAGCTTTTGAAAGAAAACACTCTGACGTGTCCAGAACTACAAAGATATTTTCTGTGCATGCCCTAGAACGTGAGCTTCAGGCAAAACCAAGATGAGACGGCATCCAGGAAATGAGCAGGATTTTTGAGGCTCTGTTTTCCATTGTCTCCTTATATGGCTGTGAATGCGAGAGGAGTAAGTCTGCCCTTTCTGTCGTTTCCCCAAGGTGTCTGCAGCATTGTGACGTATTTGTAGGCATATCATTGGAAGATTGACCATAAGAGACCACATTTACCAGGTGTCCGCCCGGTGTCCTGCGCCGAAATTGGTGCGCAAAAGTCAGCTGCAAGTATTTTTCCATGGAATTTAGAGAAGAATGCAAGCTTCCACGAACAATATATCAATGAAGAGATATGTGAAAAAACACCTTGAGGATTGATTCCAAACAACGTTTGCCATGTTTTGGTCGATATTATGGAGTTAATTCGGAAAAAGTTTGACGTTGCAGGTGACTGAATTTTCGGTTCGTTTCGGTAGCCAAATGCGATGTACAAAACGGAACGATTTCTCCTACACACAGACGCTTTCAGGAAAAACTGCGCATTTGGTATGTAACTGAGAGTCTCCTCATTGAAAACATCCGAAGCTCTTCAAAGGTAAATGATTTTATTTATTTGGTTATCTGGTTTTTGTGAAAATGTTGCGTGCTAAATGCTACTCAAAATGCTAAGCTAGCTTAGCATACTCTTACACAAATTAGTCAATTTCTATGGTTCAAAAGCATATTTTGAAAATCTGAGATGACAGTGTTGTTAAGAAAAGGCTAAGCTTGAGAGCAGGCGCATTATTTTCATTTTATTTGCGATTTTCAGAAATCGTTAACATTGCGTTATGCTAATGAGCCTGAGGCTTTAGTCACGATCCCGGATCGGGAGTTTCAACAGGTTAACTGCCTGTTCAGGGGCAGAATGACAGATTTGTACCTTGTCAGCTCAGGGGTTTGAGCTTGCAACCTTCTGGTTGCTAGTCCAATGCTCTAACCACTAGGCCATGCTGCCGCTGCTGCTTTGATGATCTTCGTCTCTTTGCAATTCCAATGCTCATTGTTACACAATGAATGAACTTTTGGTTGATAAAATCCGTTTTTATAGCCTAACACGAAACATTTTGTGAACCGCTTGTGTCGTGAATTCTGTCTCATTCCATTTTCGACGACACATTCCAGGTAAATAACCCACACAGAAGTGACTTTTCCAGTCATGTTTGGTTTCACTGCAATCAACTGGTTTGTTTGTAACACAATCAAACGTGATGGGCCATGTCGCAGGACGTATTGACTGAAGGAAACCGATTTGAAGACAACAAGTCATGACATCATTGTGCACCAATGATTTGCCCGCTGTTTCGTTGATTGGCTGTCTTTTAACCCAATGACCACTGATCATCTTGAAATCTAGCTGGGTAGATAGCCAATGATCTGAGCTAAACGGCAATACGCCATGTTTATGTGTTGCAAGACCAATCCATGTAGTAAGCTTCAGCGTAAAGTGAGTCATTCGCTATTGAAGTTTCATACCGGAAGGAGCTACGCATATTACGCACTGCATTGTTTGGTGAAAAGCTGTTTATATATCAATCATTATGGCGACTAAGTCAGGGAAAGCTAAATCTAAGTCTAGATATACAGATGTACACAAAATTTTAGAATAAATTGATTGGGAAAGTGAGACAGAGATTGTTGTAGGACGATTCATTTAGTGATTGTGGAGGAATATTTTTTGAACGGGAGAGGACATAGTTTTGGACTGGTAAGTTCTTATAATGCTAATGCCCTTGTTTGAAATTAATAATATAAAATATTATTTGTGATTTTTTTTTAAATTTTAGAAGTAATACATAAACATATAATGTCATGAAATGTGAAATGCGTGTGTCTGCCGCCCCACCCCAACCCACATGAAATAGCCTTTTTGAGGCTGTTGAGGAGAGGGCAGGACCACATCAATGGCCAAAGTTAAATGGAGACAGTAAATACAGCTGGTCTGTTGTAATACAATAAAGACAGTAGATCTAGCTGGTCTGTCATAATATAATAGAGACAGTAGATATAGCTGAAATGTCATAATATAAAAGAGACAGTAGATCTAGCAGGTAATAATAATATAATAATATATTCAACCTAATATATTCAACCTTCAACTCTTTATATATATCTGTTTACAGGGCTCATAAGTGAAACTATTCTAACTGAACATTTTCTTTCACAGTGACACTGACTCCGAATGGGAGTCTTATCCGGTGTCCTGTGTGAATTTAAGTATGCTGTCTCTAATTCTCTCCTTCTCTCTCTCGGATGACCTGAGCCCTAGGACCATGTGTCAGGACTACCTGGCATGATGACTCCTTGCTGTCCCCAGTCCACCTGGCCTTGCCGCTGTTCCATTTTCAACTGTTCTGCCTTTGGCTACGGAATCCTGAACTGTTCACTTTTACTCTTGAGGTGCTGTCCTGTTGCACCCTCTACAACCACTGTGATCTCCACCCGGCACAGCCAGAAGAGGACTGGCCACCCCTCATAGCCTGGTTCCTCTCTAGGTTTCTTCCTAGGTTTTTGCCTTTCTCGGGAGTTTTTCCTAGCCACCGTGCTTCTACACCTGCATTGCTTGCTGTTTGGGGTTTTAGGCTGGGGCTATATAAATTGATTTGATTTGATAGAGGACTGAGGGTCTTCCAAATATTGAAAGTGTGTAAATAGTTATTTTGTAAATGTACAGTGCCTTGCGAAAGTATTCGGCCCCCTTGAACTTTGCGACCTTTTGCCACATTTCAGGCTTCAAAGATAAAGATATAAAATTGTATTTTTTTGTGAAGAATCAACAACAAGTGGGACACAATCATGAAGTGGAACGACATTTATTGGATATTTCAAACTTTTTTAACAAATCAAAAACTGAAAAATTGGGCGTGCAAAATTATTCAGCCCCCTTAAGTTAATACTTTGTAGCGCCACCTTTTGCTGCGATTACAGCTGTAAGTCGCTTGGGGTATGTCTATCAGTTTTGCACATCGAGAGACTGAATTTTATTCCCATTCTTCCTTGCAAAACAGCTCGAGCTCAGTGAGGTTGGATGGAGAGCATTTGTGAACAGCTGTTTTCAGTTAATTCCACAGATTCTCGATTGAATTCAGGTCTGGACTTTGACTTGGCCATTCTAACACCTGGATATGTTTATTTTTGAACCATTCCATTGTAGATTTTGCTTTATGTTTTGGATCATTGTCTTGTTGGAAGACAAATCTCCGTCCCAGTCTAAGGTCTTTTGCAGACTCCATCAGGTTTTCTTCCAGAATGGTCCTGTATTTGGCTCCATCCATCTTCCCATCAATTTTAACCATCTTCCCTGTCCCTGCTGAAGAAAAGCAGACCCAAACCATGATGCTGCCACCACCATGTTTGACAGTGGGGATGGTTGTTCAGGGTGATGAGCTGTGTTGCATTTACGCCAAACATAACGTTTTGCATTGTTGCCAAAAAGTTCAATTTTGGTTTCATCTGACCAGAGCACCTTCTTCCACATGTTTGGTGTGTCTCCCAGGTGGCTTGTGGCAAACTTTAAACGACACTTTTTATGGATATCTTTAAGAAATGGCTTTCTTCTTGCCACTCTTCCATAAAGGCCAGATTTGTGCAATATACGACTGATTGTTGTCCTATGGACAGAGTCTCCCACCTCAGCTGTAGATCTCTGCAATTCATCCAGAGTGATCATGGGCCTTTTGGCTGCATCTCTGATCAGTCTTCTCCTTGTATGAGCTGAAAGTTTAGAGGGACGGCCATGTCTTGGTAGATTTGCAGTGGACTGATACTCCTTCCATTTCAATATTATTGCTTGCACAGTGCTCCTTGGGATGTTTAAAGCTTGGGAAATCTTTTTGTATCCAAATCTGGCTTTAAACTTCTTCACAACAGTATCTCGGACCTGCCTGGTGTGTTCCTTGTTCTTCATGATGCTCTCTGCGCTTTTAACGGACCTCTGAGACTATCACAGTGCAGGTGCATTTATACGGAGACTTGATTACACACAGGTGGATTGTATTTATCATCATTGGTCATTTAGGTCAACATTGGATCATTCAGAGATCCTCACTGAACTTTTTGCTGCACTGAAAGTAAAGGTTCAATCTTGGTTTCATCAGATCAGAGAATCTTGTTTCAAATGGTCTGGGAGTCTTTAGGTGCCTTTTGGCAAACTCCAAGCGGGCTGTCATGTGCATTTTACTGAGGAGTGGCTTCCGTCTGGACACTACCATAAAGGCGTGGAGAGCTGCAGAGATGGTTGTCCTTCTGGAAGGTTCTCCCATCACCACAGAGTAAGTTTGGAGCTCTTTCAGAGTGACCATCGGGTTCTTGGTCACCTCCCTGACCAAGGCCCTTCAGTTTGGCCGGGTGGCCAGCTCTAGGAATGGTCTTGGGGGTTCTAAACTTCTTCCATTTAAGTGTGATGGAGGCCACTGTGTTCTTGGGGACCTTCAATGCTGCAGACGTTTTTTGGTACCCTTCCCCAGGCCTGTGCCTCAACACAATCCTGTCTCGAAGCACTACGGACAATTCCTTTGACCTCATGGCTTGGTTTTTGCTCTGACATGCACGGTCAACTGACATGCACGGTCAACTGTGGGACAAATTGTGTCCAATCAATTGAATATACCACAGGTGGACTCCAATCAAGTTGTAGAAACATGTGCGGGTGTGTAGAGTCAGTATAAATGTATGTGCATACAATGTGTGAGTGAGCAAATGATAGAGTGGGTGTTTGTGTGTGTGTTGGAGTGACAGTGTGTGTGAGAGTGTAGGGCCCTGTGAGCGTGTAACCTCTTGCCGTGCGGCAGCAGAGAAAATAGTCTATGGTGTGTGTGGTTTGGGTTTTGGACGATTTTCTGGGACTTCTATTCACACCGCCTGATATAGTCCTGGATGTAAGGGAGCTCGGCCCCAGTAATGTATTGGGCCCTCTATAGCGCCATATGATCGAGGGCGGTGCTATTGCCATATCAAGTAGTGATGCAACCAGTCAGTATGCTCTCAATGGTACAGCTGTAGAACCTTTTCAGGATTTGAGGGCCCATTCCAATCTATTTCAACTTCCTGAAGGCAAAGAGGCACTGTCGCGCCTTCTTAACGAATGTGCGTGTGTGTTTGAACCATTTTAAGTCTATAGTGATTTGGACACCGAGGAACTTGAAGCTGTCCACCTGCTCCCCTGCCGCCCTGTCGATGTGTATGGGGACGTGCTCGCCCTCTTGTTTCCTGTCATCCACGTTCAGCTTCTTGGTCTTGCTGACATTGAGGGAGAAGTTGTTGGGGCACCACACGGATATAACAGAGTATTTAGTGTTAGATCGTTGACTAAAAATGACAATTAAATACATTTGAATCCCACTTTCACACAAAAAAATGTGAAAAACGTCAAGGGGTGGGAATAATTTCAGAAGGCACTGTAGTAATAAAATTCAACGTTGGGATTTGCATAGTCTCTGGAGGAATTTAGCCTCATTAAAGATACAAAACTGTCAGTGTTCACCCTTAACATGTGATGACAATAGAACCAATGAAAAACAATGACAATTACTGTACCAGGTGATCCCCCCCCCAAAAAAAATATCTTAAATCCACACTCCTATTAAGCCTCGCCTCCACTCCAGGATTCCTCCAGGAACCAGTTTCTACATTGAACCATTCAAGTTTCCTCCATGAACCCCTCAACTGACCGAAGGTGCAAATATGACCCATTGCAACTCCAGGGTTCCTCGAATCTGGTTCATTGAGTGAGGAACTCCAGGGTTCCTCGAATCACCACTTCCATTTTAGTACCACTATTGTTTTCACTATATATTTTACCTCTTGGGGATGTCATTCGAAAACAAAATGTTAACTTTCACTGCTATGCGGATGACACACAGCTGTACATCTCAATGAAACATGTTGAAGCCCCAAAATTGCCCTCGCTAGAAGTCTGTGTTTCAGACATAAGGAAGTGGATGGCTGCAAACTTTCTACTTTTAAACTCGGACAAAACAGAGGTGCTTGTTCTCGGTCCCAAGAAACAAAGAGATCTTCTGTTCAGTCTGACATTTAATCTTAATGGTTGAAGTCATCTCAAATAAAACTGTGAAGGACCTCGGCTTTACTCTGGACCCTGATCTCTCTTTTGAAGAACATATCAAGACCATTTCAAGGACAGATTTTTTCCATCTACGTAACATTGCAAAAATCAGAAACGTTCTGTCCAAAAATGATGCAGAAAAATGAATCCGTGCTTTTGTTACTTCTAGGTTGGACTACTGCAATGCTCTACTTTCCGGCTACCCGGATAAAGCACTGAATAAACTTCAGTTAGTGCTAAATACGGCTGCTAGAATCCTGACTAGAACCAAAAAATTGGATCATATTACTCCAGTGCTAGCCTCCCTACACTGGCTTCCTGTCAAGGCAAGGGCTGATTTCAAGGTTTTACTGCAAACCTACAAAGCATTACATGGGCTTGCTCCTACCTATCTTTCCGATTTGGTCCTGCCGTCCATACCTACACATACGCTACGGTCACAAGACGCAGGCCTCCTAATTGTCCCTAGAATTTCTAAGCAAACAGTTGGAGGCAGGGCTTTCTCCTTTCAAGCTCCATTTTTATGGAATGGCCTGCCTATCCATGTAAGAGACTCAGACTTGGTCTCAACCTTTAAGTCTTTACTGAAGATTTTTTTATTTATTTTACCTTTATTTAACCAGGCAAGTCAGTTAAGAACAAATTCTTATTTTCAATGACAGCCTGGGAACAGTGGGTTAACTGCCTGTTCAGGGGCAGAACTACAGATTTGTACCTTGTCAGCTCGGGGGTTTGAACTCGCAACCTTCCGGTTACTAGTCCAACGCTCTAACCATTAGACTACCCTGTGCTTTGGCAAAGTGGTTGGGGTTATATCCTTTCTGTTTGGCCCTGTCCGGGGCTATCATCGGACGGGGCCACAGTGTCTCCTGACCCCTCCTGTCCCAGCCTTCAGTATTTATGCTGCATTAGTTTGTGTCGAGGGGGGGGCTAGGGTATGTTTATTATATCTGGAGTACTTATCCTGTCTTATTCATTGTCCTGCGTGAATTTAAGTATGCTCTCTCTAATTCTCTCTTTCTCTCTTTCTTTCTCTCTCATGGGACATGAGCCCTAGGCATGATGACTCCTTGCTGTCCCCAGTCCACCTGTCTAGAGACAGCAGGAGCGGTAGAGATACTCTTAATGACCGGCTATGAAAAGCCAACTGACAATTACTCCTGAGGTGCTGACTTGCTGCACCCTTGGCAACTACTGTGATTATTATTATTTGACCATGCTGGTCATTTATGAATATTTGAACATCTTGGCCATGTTCTGTTATAATCTCCACCCGGCACAGCTAGAAGAGGACTGGCCACCCCTCATACCCTGGTTCCTCTCTAGGTTTCTTCCTAGGTTTTGGCCTTTCTAGGGAGTTTTTCCTAGCCACTGTGCTTCTACACCTGCATTGTTGTTTGGGGTTGTAGGCTGGGTTTCTTTACAGCACTGTGATATATCAGCTGAGGTTTGGCTGTGTTTAGGTGGTCATTGTAAATAAGTAAATAATAATTTGTTCTAAACTGACTTGCCTTGATATATAAAGGTTAAATAAAATAAAAATGTATACAGATGAGAAAATAAACCCTTATATTGTCTGCACATACATGCTTATGTATTGTTGCAATATTGAAGATATATTTTAGAAGAAACGTTTCTGTCATTATTGAATAGTTTGTGCTAACTGGCTGATGGCTCCTGTCAATTTGAGCTGAGGACCAAGAATGTAGAGTTGCCAGCCACAATGAAAGGTAAGGCAAAGATGTAATGTCAATTGAAAAGTAGAATTCTCTTTCGCCACCCCGCTCCTCAGACTCTCCTTCGTATCTCGTAATGGGAATAGGGACTAAGTCAAAACTGATCTCCTCGATCTTGATAAGGGATATGGCTGGATTGGGTTAAGATAAACTAACAATAGCCTGATCGGAGTGAAGCTTAGTTCACTTCACTTCCCTGCCTCCTCAGTCTCTTGAAAATACCCTCTACTGATACAACCTTTGTTCAATGAATGGTCTTTTACTTACCAAGCCATGGTTTTGTGTGTCTTTTTCATAATTCAGCTTTGTGTGTCTTCCACTAACCAGCATACAAACTGTTTTTTCTGTTAGCTCTGAGCGGAAGTCTCTCATTTGATAACAAGTGTTGCCACAGGAACTTTAGAGAATGAAAGGGGAGGCCTATACTTAAAGCAGGACCTGGGTTCAAATACTATTTAAAATTATGTATCTGGGCTTGATTGAGCTTGCCTGATGTAATATAACTAATGGAAGAGTTGCAAACCCTGCCCATATGGCACTCCATGCAGACTAAAGCAAATGCTAAAAGTATTTGAAAAAAAAGATTCAATTTAAACCCAGGTCTGCTCAAAGCCAAAAAACTTTTATTGATCCCACAAAACACATGCATCCTTTATCACATATTCAAGCTGTGATTTATGCCAAAGGGGTCTGTCAGTATGACTCCACCAACTAAATTAATTGACAGCAGCATTATTTATAAACGTGGATGATCTTCAGACTTTTTGCAAATGCTGCCGTTCAGTGTGTTGTCAATTCGTCCTGTTTAACACATAGCTTTGCATGTTTAGAATTTTGGGGGGGTTTGTTTGTTGTGCATTGTTTTATGTGGAGACGTTGTGCAATTGAACTGCAATTTAGTGTGGCCCTGGGTGGTCATGGTCAAAATTCCACAATGCTTTCTCTCTCTGGGTCAAATCCAAAATTTGGGAAATGTGTTTGAACCTCACATGCATAGATGTCTATGGGAGAATGTTTAGAAACTTTGTTAGAGTTACACATAATGCATCTCAAGGATTTTACGTTTTATCCCTGTGTGACCCTCCAAAAAGAGACAGTACACGTGTGTGTGTGTGTGTGTGTGTGTGTGTGTGTGTGTGTGTGTGTGTGTGTGTGTGTGTGTGTGTGTGTGTGTGTGTGTGTGTGTGTGTGTGTGTGTGTGTGTGTGTGTGTGTGAGTGTGTGTGAGAGAGAGAGAGAGAGAGAGAGAGAATGCTGAGAGCCTGCGTACCATTAGCACATACAGCTGCAGGCAGGGCTCAGACACAGACATACAGTGCCTTGCAAAGGTATTTATCCCCCTTGGCGTTTTTCCTATTTTGTTGCATTACAACCTGTAATTTAAATAGATTTTAATTTGGATATCATGTAATGGACATACACAACATATTCCAAATTGGAGAAGTGAAATTAAAAAAAATGACTTGTTTAATTAAACAAAACACATTTAAAACAGAAAAGTGGTGCGTGCATACAGTTGGAGGTTTACATACACCTTAGCCAAATTAATTTAGACTCAGATTTTAACAATTCCAGACAATTTAATCTGAGTAAAAAATCCCTGTCAGTTAGGATCACCACTTTATTTTAAGAATGTGAACCCCCAATATATGTCAAAACTTGATAAGGGCTGTCTAGCAATGACCATCAACCAATTTGCAAGAGCTTGAAGTATTCTAAAAATAATAATGTGCAAATATTTTACAATCCAGGTGTGCAAAGGTCTTAGAGACTTAACCAGACAGATTCACAGCTTCTAACATGTATTGACTCAGTGGTGTGAATACTTATATACAGTGCCTTGCGAAAGTATTCGGCCCCCTTGAACTTTGCGACCTTTTGCCACATTTCAGGCTTCAAACATAAAGACATAAAACTGTATTTTTTGTGAAGAATGAACAACAAGTGGGACACAATCATGAAGTGGAGCAACATTTATTGGATATTTCAAACTTTTGTAACAAATCAAAAACTGAAAAATTGGGCGTGCAAAATTATTCAGCCCCTTTACTTTCAGTGCAGCAAACTCTCCAGAAGTTCAGTGAGGATCTCTGAATGATCCAATGTTGACCAAAATGACTAATGATGATAAATACAATCCACCTGTGTGTAATCAAGTCTCCGTATAAATGCACCTGCACTGTGATAGTCTCAGAGGTCCGTTAAAAGCGCAGAGAGCATCATGAAGAACAGGGAACATACCAGGCAGGTCCGAGATACTGTTGTGAAGAAGTTTAAAGCCGGATTCGGATACAAAAAGATTTCCCAAGCTTTAAACATCCCAAGGAGCACTGTGCAAGCGATAATATTGAAATGGAAGGAGTATCAGACCACTGCAAATCTAACAAGACCTGGCCGTCCCTCTAAACTTTCAGCTCATACAAGGAGAAGACTGATCAGAGATGCAGCCAAGAGGCCCATGATCACTCTGGATGAACTGCAGAGATCTACAGCTGAGGTGGGAGACTCTGTCCATAGGACAACAATCAGTCGTATATTGCACAAATCTGGCCTTTATGGAAGAGTGGCAAGAAGAAAGCCATTTCTTAAAGATATCCATAAAAAGTGTTGTTTAAAGTTTGCCACAAGCCACCTGGGAGACACACCAAACATGTGGAAGAAGGTGCTCTGGTCAGATGAAACCAAAATTGAACTTTTTGGCAACAATGCAAAACGTTATGTTTGGTGTAAAAGCAACACAGCACATCACCCTGAACACACCATCCCCACTGTCAAACATGATGGTGGCAGCATCATGGTTTGGGCCTGCTGTTCTTCAGCAGGGACAGGGAAGATGGTTAAAATTGATGGGAAGATGGATGGAGCCAAATACAGGACCATTCTGGAAGAAAACCTGATGGAGTCTGCAAAAGACCTGAGACTGGGACGGAGATTTGTCTTCCAACAAGACAATGATCCAAAACATAAAGCAAAATCTACAATGGAATGGTTCAAAAATAAACATATCCAGGTGTTAGAATGGCCAAGTCAAAGTCCAGACCTGAATCCAATCGAGAATCTGTGGAAAGAACTGAAAACTGCTGTTCACAAATGCTCTCCATCCAACCTCACTGAGCTCGAGCTGTTTTGCAAGGAGGAATGGGAAAGAATTTCAGTCTCTCGATGTGCAAAACTGATAGAGACATACCCCAAGCGACTTACAGCTGTAATCGCAGCAAAAGGTGCCGCTACAAAGTATTAACTTAAGGGGGCTGAATAATTTTGCTCGCCCAATTTTTCAATTTTTGAATTGTTAAAAAAGTTTGAAATATCCAATAAATGTCGTTCCACTTCATGATTGTGTCCCACTTGTTGTTGATTCTTCACAAAAAAATACAGTTTTATATCTTTATGTTTGAAGCCTGAAATGCCTGAAAAGTTCAAGGGGGCCGAATACTTTCGCAAGGCACTGTAAATTAGATATTTCAGTATTTCATTTTCTATACATGTTTTCACTTTGTCATATTGGGGTATCGAGTGTAGATGGGTGAGAAAAAACATTTATTTGATCCATTTTGAATTCAGGATGTATAACCACAAAATGTGCAACAAGTCAACGGATATGAATACTTTCTGAAGGCACTGTATATGCTGTTGAAACTAACAACTCAAAAACCACTTGGAACTGGAGGTATTTTTTACATCGCTGGATAGAGGACAGCCTGCTACATTTCAGGGTGTTGGATTTTGATACGGGGGTCAACAAAACAGAAAAGGAAACGCAACACTGTTTTTGTCAATCACTTCTGTATATCGACATCACATTGTGATCAATAGTGCGAGTGGGGGGAAATCAGGTTGCACGTCCTGTTATGTAAACCAGCTCAAAAACCACATGGAATGTGGTAATAATTTGAAAAATCACTTGTAGAACTTGTAGAAGACAGCTGACTGACTTTTGAAGTGTTACAAAATAAAAGTGTGATATCAATTCAAAACGTTTTGCATAGTGCAACACATTGCATTAGGATGCAACATTATAACTACATAGGGAAAAAGGTTTTTAAATATGTTTTTGACACTTTTCTACTATGACATGGGGGACTGTTATTTTGAAATGATCCCAAATCCGTGACCAAGAAATGACTTGTTAGTGTTGCTATCAATATGCTGAGCTAGCTACTTTCCAATCTCGCCCACAAATTTCAAACATGCCACAATCCATAGCCTTTCCTTGCCTTTCTTGCCTTTAAATTGGCATACTCTGTTAGTACAACTAATAGTTGTCATGATTTGAGCACATACAGTGGGGAGAACAAGTATTTGATACACTGCCGATTTTGCAGGTTTCCCTACTTACAAAGCATGTAGAGGTCTGTAATTTTCATCATAGGTTCACTTCAACTGTGAGAGACGGAATCTAAAACAAAACTCCATAAAATCACATTGTATGATTTTTACATCATTCATTTTCATTTTATTGCATGACATAAGTATTTGATACATCAGAAAAGCAGAACCAAATATTTGGTACAGAAACCTTTGTTTGCAATTACAGAGATCATGCATTTCCTGTAGTTCTAAATGCCTACTGCTTGTAAAATACATGTTCTTTCAACTATAAGGTCAGGATTGTCCTGACTTTTAAAAATGCCTGAATTTCACCATTGTGATAGGTTGGGGCGGCAAGGTAGCCTAGTGGTTAGAGCATTGGACCAGTAACCAAAAGGTTTCATGTTTGAATCCCTGAGCTGACAAGAGCTGACAAGGTACAAATCTGTCATTAACCCACTGTTCCTAGGCCGTCATTGAAAATAAGAATTTGTTCTTAATTAACTGACTTGCCTAGTTAAATAAAGGTAAAATTGAAAAGGATGCCATATGAGAATGATTAGAATATGTCAATTATTGCACTCTATCCATGCTGGCTTTCACGGGCTACCTGATACATGATACAGACAGGTGGGATGGCATATAGGCGTTCACCAAGGTATTAATGTGCAATTTTTCTAAATGGGTAATGGAACCACTACATTTTTATTGAACACTGCTGGGTTTTGCAAATTGTACTTTTTTTTAGTTGTGATGTCATTAAGTCCAGCTGTTTTTAATTGACACAAGATAGTTAAATGGAAATGCACCCCAGCAGGAAAACTTTATAAAATGTTGAGACAAAAGTTCATGGAAACATAGCTAATACCTGCTAACAGTTCCATCTAAATTGTCACTGCACCTTTTTAAGAATTTCATCATGTTCACGTTGCTGTCCGAATCATCTATTTTATCTTGCACATTATTTCCCCTTGCTTCTAGCCTCACATTTAGTTTAGTACAGCCAGATTAATATAAGCCTAGCTGTCTGCCTGTCCGAAATTCTTAAGATTTGTTTCACTTCTGAAATGTAAACTCCCTTGGAGCCAACATAAACCCTTTTCCCATAACGTTAAAGGGAATTAAGAAGGAGTGTCGACATAACTTGTAGCATAATATACTTGTACTTATACTTGTAGCATAACCTATTTCCGTTCCTATAGCACAATCTATAGCAATCTAAAATGAGAATATCTTGGACAAATCCTGGTAGTGACTCCGGTTTAAGTAAAAATTGCCAGACCAAACTTCGGAGACTCCTCTCAGTTGACATACGCAGATGAGAGAGTTCTAAGAACCCTATGCCATTGCAAAAAACAACCATTCGATGCATAAACAGTATTAAACATAATCTTGTAATATTTCTACCACAGTTGTGACAAGGTAGGGGGATACCTACCTAGTCACCTAGAATGCATTTCAATTAACAGGTGTGCTTTGTTTCCTTCTTAATGTGTTTGAGCCAATCAGTTGTGTTGTGTCAAGGTAGGGGTGGTATACAGAAACTAGGCCTATTTGGTAAAAGACCAAGTCATAGTGTGGCAAGAACAGCTCAAATAAGCAAAGAGAAACAACAGTCCATCATTACTTTAAGACATGAAGGTCAGTCAATAAGGAAGATTTCAAGAACTTTGAAAATGTATTCAAGTGCAGTCGCAAAAACTATCAAGCGCTATGATGAATACGGCTCTCATAAGGACCACCACAGGAATGGAAGATCCAGAGTTACCTCTGCTGCAGAGGATTTCATTAGAGTTACCAGCCTCAGAAATTGCAGCCCAAATAAGTTCAAGAGTTCAAGTAACAGACACATCTCAACATCAACTGAGAGGAGACTGTGAATCAGGCCTTCATGGTCGAATCACTGCAAAGAAACCACCACTAAAGTACACCAACAAGAAGAAGAGAGTTGCTTGGGCCAAGAAACATGAGCAATGGACATTAGACCGGTGGAAATTTGTCCTTTGTTCTGGAGTACAAAATGACGATTTTTGGATCCAACGGCTGTGTCTTTGTGAGAGGCGGTGTGGGTGAACGGATGATCTCTGCATGTGTATTTCCCACCATAAAGCATGGAGATGGAGGTGTTATGGTGTGGGGGTACTTTGCTGGTGACACTGTCTGTCATTTATTTAGAATCAATTCACACTTAACCAGCATGGTTACAACAGCATTCTGCAGTAATACAACATCCCATCTGGTTTGGACTAATTGGGACTATCATTTGTTTTTCAACAAGACAATGACCCAGCACACCACCAGGTTGTGTAACGGCTATTTTACCAAGAAGGAGAGTGATGGAGTGCTGCATCAGGTGACCGGCCTCCACAATCCCCTGACCTCAACCCAATTGAGATGGTTTGGGATGAGTTGGACCACAGAGTGAAGGAAAAGAAGCCAACAAGTGCTCAGCATATGTGGGAACTCATTCAAGACTGTTGGAAAAGCATTCCAGGTGAGCTGGTTGAGAGAATGTCAAGAGTGTGCAAAGCTGTCATCAAGGCAAAGGTTGGCTATTTGAAGAATCTCAAATTTAAAATATATTTTAATTTGATAAACACTTTTTTGGTTACTACATGAGTCCATATGTGTTATTTCATAGTTTTGATGTCTTCACTATTATTCTAAAATGTAGAAAATAGTAAAAAAATATATAAAAAAAACTTGAATGAGTAGGTGTTCTAAAATTAGTAGTGTACATACATATACTACAGTAGAAACGACAACACAATATACAGACAACACAATATACATATTTGTAACTGTCACGACTTCTTCCGAAGTCGGTTCCTCTCCTTGTTTGGGCGGTGTTCGGCGGTCGACGTCAACGGTCTTCTAGACATCGCCAATCCTTTTTTCATGTTCCGTTTGTTTTGTCTTGTTTTCACACACACCTGGTTTCAATGCCCTAATTACATGTTGTATATATCCCTCTGTTTCTCCACATGTCTTTGTCGGGAATTGTTTATTTGTAAGTACTCGTGCTATGTGTTACTGGTGCGCTACGGGTTTTGTACCCATGTGTTTGTTGTTTTGTATGCCGTTAGTTTTATATATTAAACTGCTCCGGCTTTTCACCAAGTTCGGCTCTCCTGCGTTTGGCTTCCCTACCACCAGTTACGCACCCCTTACAGAATTCCCGACCACCTATGCTCCATCAGTCTTCCAATCCTTTGTAGACGAGATTTTCAGTGACCTGAACGGGGAGGGTGTAGTGGAGTATACGCTACATGTGTCTTTGGTGCACAGTGTACTTGGACGTCTGTTGGAGCATGACCTGTACGTCAAAGCTGAGAAATGCCTGTGCTTTCAGCAAGCCATCCCCTTCCTCCTTCCTATCGCATTTCCACATCTGGGGTGGAGATGGAGAGTGACCGCATTTCAGCCGTGTGTAATTGGCCGACTCCCACCACGGTAAAGGAGGTGCAGCGATTTTTATGGTATGCCAATTACTACCAGAGATTAATCAGGGGTTTTGGTCAGGTGGCTGCTCCCATTACCTCACTGCTGAAGGGGGGTCCTGTAAGTCTGCAGTGGTCAGTTGAGGCGGACAGGGCTTTTGGGCAACTAAGGGCTCTGTTTACCTCGGCGCCCATGCTGGCCCATCCGGATCCCTCTTTGGCGTTCATAGTGGAGGTGGACGGGTCCGAGACTGGGATAGCAGCCGTGCTCACTGAGCGCTCGGGTACACCACCGAAGCAACGCCCCTGTGCCCTCTTCTCAAAGAGGCTCAGCCCGGTGGAACAAAACTATGACTTGAGGGACGCGGAGCTGTTGGCTGTAGTCAAGGCCTTGAAGGCATGGAGACATTGGCTTGAGGGGGCTAAACACCCATTTCTCATCTGGACTGACCACTGCAATCTGGAGTACATCCGGGCAGCGAGGAGACTGAACCCTCGCCAGGCAAGGTGGACCATGTTTTTCACCCGTTTTGTTTTCACCCTTTCGTACAGACCAGCTTCCCAGAACGTTAAGGCAGACGCACTGTCCCGGCAGTATGACACAGAGGAGCGGCCCATGGATCCTACTCCCATACTCCCCGCCTCTTGCTTGTTGGCGCCGGTAGTGTGAGAGTTGGACACGTGGACATTGAGCGGGCATCATGTGCAGAGCCCGTTCCCCCTCAGTGTCCAGCTGGGCATCTGTATGTTCCGTCTACGACCGGCTGATCTATTGGGCCCACACATCACCCGCCTCTGGTCATCCTGGGATCGGTCGAATGGTGCGCTGTCTTTGTGGGAAGTACTGGTGGCCCACTTTGGCTTAGGATGTGAGGGTTTATGTTTCCTCCTGCTCAGTGTGCACCCAGTGTAACCTCTGGGCAGGTGCCTAGGAGTCTAATACAACCCTTACCCATTCCACAACGGCCGTGATTGCACCTGTCGGTGGATTTTATAAACGATCTTCCACCTTCACAGGGTAACACCACGATCCTGGACGTTGTGGATCATTTTTCTAAGTTCTGTTGTCTCCTCCCTTTGCCCGGTCTCCCTACGGCCCTCCAGACTGCGGAGGCCCTGTTTATTCACGTCTTCAGGCACTATGGGGTGCCTGAGTATATAGTGTCTGACAGGGTCCCCAGTTCACGTCGAGGGTCTGGAGGGCGTTCATGGAACGTCTGGGGGTCTCGGTCAGCCTTACCTCAGGTTTTCACCCGAGAGTAATGGGCAGGTGGAGAGAGTTAACCAGGATGTGGGTAGGTTTCTGAGGTCTTATTGCCAGGACCGGCCGGGGGAGTGGGCAGCGTTCGTGCTCTGGGCAGAGATGGCCCAGATCTCGCGCCGCCACTCCTCTACTAACCTATCTCCTTTCCAGTGTGTATTGGGGTACAAGCCGGTTCTGGCTCCTTGGCATTAGAGTCAGACCGGTGGATGACTGGTTCTGGCGCGCGGAAGAAACATGACACGCCGCCTATGTCCAACTTCAGCACGCTGTGCTGCGCCAGAAAGTTGCCGCAGACCGTCACCGCAGTGAGACCCCAGTGTTCGCACCAGGGGATCGGGTCTGGCTCTCGACCCGAAACCTGCCCCTCCGCCTGCCCTGTCGGAAGCTGGGTCCGCGGTTGTGTGGCCATTTCAAGTCCTGAGGAGAGTGAACGAGGTATGTTATAGGTTACAGATTCCCCCTGATTACCGCAATAACCCCTCGTTCCATGCGTCTCTCCTCAGGCTGGCCTGCTCCAGGAATCTGAGGTATCCATCCTGGATTCGAGAAGTCGGGCAAGGGGCGTTCACTACCTCGTGGACTGAGAGGGGTACGGTCCGGAGGAGAGATGCTGGGTTCCGGAGGCGAACGTTTTGGACCCTTCTATGCTGCGAGATGTCCACCGTCTCTGTCCGGGTCGTCCCCGAGGCCTCTGTCAGCGCGCAGCTGGAGCCGTGCGTCAATGGGGGGGGGATACTGTCACGACTTCTGCCGATGTCAGTTCCTCGCCTTGTTCGGGCGGTGTTCGGCGGTCGACGTCACCGATCTTCTAGCCATCGCCAATCCATTTTTCATGTTCCATTTGTTTTTTCTTGTTTTCACACACACCTGGTTTCAATTCCCTAATTACATGTTGTATATTTTCCTTCTGTTTCCCCCCATGTCCTTGTCGGGAATAGTTTATTTGTAAGTACTCGTGCTATGTGTTACTGGTGCGCTACGGGTTTTGTACCCATGTGTTTGTTGTTTTGTATGCCTTTAGTTTTATATATTAACTTCTTCGATATAGGTGGCACTCTTTTAATTTTTGGATGAAATTTTTTCCCGTTTTAAACAAGATATGTTGTCACGAAAAGATCCTTGACTATGCATATAATTTACAGCTTTGGAAAGAAAACACTCTGACGTTTCCAAAACTGCAAAGATATTGTCTGTGAGTGCCACAGAACTAATGCTACAAGCGAAACCAAGATGAAATTTCATACAGGAAATGGCCCAGATTTTGAATGCGCTGTGTTCCAATGTCTCCTTATATGGCTGTGAATGCGCCAGGAATGAGCCTACACTTTCTGTCGTTTCCCCAAGGTGTCTGCAGCATTGTGACGTATTTGTAGGCATATCATTGGAAGATTGACCGTAAGAGACTACATTTACCAGGTGTCCGCTTGGTGTCCTATGTCGAAATTATTGCGTAATCTCCAGCTGCGTCCACTTTTCCATTTAGTTCAGAGGAGAAAGGCAACTGCCACGAATGATTTATCATCGAATAGATATGTGAAAACACCTTGAGGATTGATTCTAAAAAACGTTTGCCATGTTTCTGTCGATATTATGGAGTTAATTTGGAAAAAAGTTTGGCGTTGTAATGACTGAATTTTCGGGGGTTTTAGCCAAACGTGATGAACAAAATGGAGCGATTTCTCCTACACAAATAATATTTTTGGAAAAACGGAACATTTGCTATCTAACTGAGAGTCTCCTCATTGAAAACATCCGAAGTTCTTCAGAGGTAAATGATTTTATTTTAATGCTTTTCTTGTTTTTGTGAAAATGTTGCCTGCTGAATGCTAGGCTTAATGCTAAGCTAGCTATCAATACTCTTACACAAATGCTTGTGTAGCTATGGATGAAAAGCATATTTTGACAATCTGAGATGACAGTGTTGTTAACAAAAGGCTAAGCTTGTGAGCCAATATATTTATTTCATTTCATTTGCGATTTTCATGAATAGTTAACGTTGCGTTATGCTAATGAGCTTGAGGCTATGATTACGCTCCCGGATACGGGATTGCTCAACGCTAGAGGTTAAGAACATACATTTTTTCAGTGTATAGTGCACTGCATTTGACCAGTGCCCATAGTAGTGCAATGTATAGAAAATAGGCTGCCATTTGGAATGCAAACCTTTTTCTAAAGTTTGCTCTACCCAGCTGTTGTAGAACGTTTAAAACATTTGACTGTTTCTCACCTGTGTTGAATGCCATGAAACCTTTACAAGTATAACAAGAGCCCTGTAATATAAGGCCTTTTTCATGAGACTGTACATACATTAAGGGAACATTTCGACATTTTCTGTATGGTTAGTGAAAAAGTCCATATTGCAAATGTACCGTCCCTTACTAGACGTCCGAAAACATTTGTTAAATTCGGGGACGGCGTCGGGCCGAGCGGCAGGGCCAGACCTACCGGGAATTCATCAAATGAACTTTGTCGGACATTCGGTTTTCGTTTTATAAAATAATCAAATTTTGGTCATTTTTCCGCTATCCTGGAAAATCCCACAAGAGGGCATAAGCAATCATACTGCAATTTGACAAAACATCACGAATCACGACGGGCCTTATCTCGAAAACTGAAAATATTTCAAAGCCGAAACTTGGTGAGCATAGGTTTGGCATAATGGGCAGTTGGCCCCGAACAAGATGGCATCTAGGCCTCAACGGTTTTTAAGTTATGGCCATTTTTCTGGGATTAAAGGTCCAAAATGAAAATAGAGAAATTATTTTTTCACTTCACGTCAAAGTCAAGGAGCCTCCGGTGTCAATAACAAAAAAATCAGCCATTTATCTATCGTCATTTAAGAGAAATCGTACAATTACAGATTTGTGATGTTCAAATATAGGTGTTTTTTTTCAACAGTTACAGATCCAGTTGCAGGGTGTTCATACGAATATTTTTAAAGTGTGCTGCGGAGCTCTGCGAGATTTCTGTGATTTTCTATGATTTTCTGAAATAACACACACTCACTAAACCCTCCGTAAATAACTCAGTTCTTAACGTAAAGACTTAAAACTCAGGATTCTGTAAAGGCATACCCCAATGAGGATATGAGTTTATTTATAGCTTCCTGTGCCAACAGAAAGTGCCTTAAATGGATGTACATCACCAGCAAAGGTGAAAATGACTCTGCATTCAACCCTGTGTAGATCAGTCAATTCTCAACTTAAAGACTTAAAACTCAGGATTCTGTAAGTGTCTATGTCAATCAAGACATGTGTGTACTTATAGCTCCCTGTGCCAACCGGAAGTGCCATAATTGGTGTCTCAGGGGCTGTTTGGAAGGCTTAAAAATCAGATCTTTCCAAAACTTCATATGTGTGATTAGGCAACCCCCATGAACTGTAAATCAGTCATTTTTCCCATAAAAATTCAAAGGAAAACTAAATCACACAGATACACAACTTGGATGGAGGGACATATTGGGGTGCGTAGAGACTGACAGTGCCTCGAATAGTTAGCTTTGTTCGAGCTAAAAAAGAACCGTCAGACCTAGAATTCCGAAACTTTAGAAACCTGTTCTAGACCTCAGGTCGATAGTGCGTGGTGAGTTAGGTGGCTCTAGAAGGTTCTCGGACCGAGAAACAGCCTCGTACATTTGCAATGACTTCAATTCATTTTGACCATTACTAAAATGGCAACATTTAGAAAAGTCTCAGAGACACAAGACTAGGTGCATTGAAACCGGCTCGGCCCATATAGAAACGGACCCCAACGTTTCTGTCCGATAGCTCATTCAAGGACCCCATAGCAAGGCATGGAAAAAAGTGGATTTTCAGCACCAATTAGGGTTTTACTCGGACAGCAAATGACCTATCGAGCCGAAACTCGGGATTCGGGGTCACCTCACATAGGACTACACATAATGTCCGAACTGGACCCGCAGCTAGAACATAACTATGTGTTTTACGTTTTTATTATGTTTTAAACTAAAGGCGCTGTGAATTATGGGCCTGCTCTGACATATGTGATAGTTGGCTTCTAAATGAGTTGGAAAAAGTGGGTTTGGTGTCAATTGGTATCAGTTTGGTGTCAGAATGACATCTAATTGACTGATGGACACTGACTTGCTGGTTGACTTTTGTTCATTTGCAATATGTTTAAGCGGAGAGGGACCATCACCAAAATGGCATTCTGAAATCAACACAAAAAATGGCATCACCATAGTGTCCAGACTGTGCCGAGTCCAACGCTTGACCGTAGCTCGCTCGGTCTGAGCTCAGCGACCATGAGAAAAGTAGGCCCAAAATGAAGCCTGCACCACGTCATTTGATTTTGGGTGACAGCGGCGGAACCGTTAGGTTTAGAAGGACAATTCAAACACAGGAATGTTCCTAAGGTCCTCTCGATCTGTGCAAGCCTAACCTTGACCGTGTGACATTAACCCTTCACAGTTAAAAGAAGGTGTTTACATAAAAACAGTTTGCATTGACTTCTCTCCCCATAGGAATACATTGCCTACTCCCCTAAATTCAACCTGGAGTCTATATGGGTTATGAATGCTGTATGAACCTGTCTTCGGTACCAGTCCATCAGGCCACTATAAGGTCTACCTGTGTCGATTCTAAGCTTCCTGGACCAACCGGAAGTGGTTAAAATCGCCCTCAAAGTGTATACCCATACCCTGCCTGCAGTTTGATAGACATAGTGCATTCAACCTTGTGTAAATTAGTCAGTTTTTATGGTAAAGACTTAAAACTCAGGATCCTGTAATAGAATACCCCAATGAGGATGTGTGTTGAGTTATAGCTTCCTGTGCCAACCGGAAGTGCCATAATTGGTGTCTCATGGGCTGTTTCGAGGGGTTAAAAAAATCAGATCTTTCCAAAACGTCATATATGTGATTAGGCAACCCCCATGAACTGTAAATCAGTCATTTTTCCCATAAAATTTCAAAGGAAAACTAAATCACACACACACACAGCTTGGAAGTAGGGACCCCTTGGGTTGCGTAGAGACATACACTCCCTGCATTAGTTAACCTTGTTGGAACTTTTAAAGAACCGTCAGACCTAGAGTTCCGAAACTTTAGAATCCTGTTCTAGACCTCAGGTCGATAGTGCATGGTGAGTTAGGTGGCTCTAGAAGGTTCTCGGACCGAGAAACAGCCTCGAACATTTGCAATGACTTCAATTCATTTTGACCATTACGAAAATGGTGACATTTAGAAATGTCCCAGAGTCACAAGACTAGGTGCATTGTGACCGTCTCGGCCCATAGAGACAGAACCCAACGTTTCTGTCCGATAGCTCATTCAAGGACCCCGTAGCAGGTAATTGAAAAAAGTGGATTTTCAGCACCAATTAGGGTTTTACTCGGACACCAAATGACCTATCGAGCCGAAACTTGGGATTCGGGGTCGCTCACGTAGGCCTACACATAACACAAGAAATGGACCCGCAGCTTTACGTGTTTTATGTTTTTTTTATGGTTTGAACCGAAGGCGTTGTGAATTTTGGGCCAGCTCTGAAGTATGTGATACTTGGCTCCTAAACGAGTTGGGAAAAGTGGGTTTGGTGTCAGTTTGTATCAGTTTGGTGTCAGAATGATATCAAATTGACTGATGGACGGTGACTTGCAGGTGACTCTTGTCCATTTGCAATATGTTTAAGCGGTGAGGTACCATCACCAAAAGTGACATTCTGAAATCAACCCTAACGAGCGATGGAGAGGTACCAGAATCACTGCCCAGCCATCCCGAGTTCATCGGGCCAGTCAATTTTGCATTCCTGCACGAATTTTCAGTGACTTTGCAAAAGTGAGAAAACATTTGCAATATGTTTTAACAGTGAGGTACCATCACCAAAAGTGACATTCTGAAATCGACCCAAACGAGCGATGGAGAAGTACCAGAATCACTGCCCAGCCATTCCGAGTTCATCGGGCCAGTCAATTTGGCATTCCTGCACAATTTTTATAGCATGACAAATTCGTGATGGTGAATGCCCAGTTAACCATATTGCAAATGCACAGTGACTTTGCAAAAGTGAGAAAACATAAACAAATGGACATGATGAAATCAACACCACGAGTGATTGAAAGGAACAACAATCACTGCCCGGCCATCTCGAGTACATCAGGCCAGTCAATTTTGCATTTCTGCAGGATTTTTGAGCATGTCAAATTTCTTATGACATTTGGCCCCCACAAAAAATATGCCTTATGCACAAGTAAAAAAATAAATAAAAATTATGATAATAAAATATGACTAAAGTATCTTGATACAGTTCTTATACGTGTGTAATTGACACAAAATTCTAAAGAATTTCGAAAAATGGTCCAGTAAGCACTTTTTTAGGGGTGTGTGAAGTTTTTTATGAAATTTTGCAATTTTTGACTTTTGACTTCCTATGAAATCATGTTCCAAATGGAGAAAACATATGCCTAATGCACAAGTTTAAAAAAAATATATATGATATGTCACGCCTTGGTCTTAGTATTGTGTGTTTTAGTTTATTAGTTAGTCAGACCAGGGTGTGACATGGGGTTATGTATTGTTTTTTCGTATTGGGGTTTGTAGTGTTTGGGATTGTAGTTGATTAGGGGTGTGTGTGTGTTATATAGGTTGGCTGCCTGAGGCGGTTCTCAATCAGAGTCAGGTGCTTCTCGTTGTCGCTGATTGGGAACCGTATTTAGGTAGCCTGTATTTCGCTTTGCATTTCGTGGGTGATTGTCCCTGTCTCTGTGCTAGTTTCACCAGTCAGGCAGTATTAGGTTTCGTTCTGTTTGTTGTTTTCTTTGTATTTATTAGTTATTCGTGTTAGTTCGTTCGTTTTGTCTTCACTCAATAAACATGAGTAACTTACACGCTGCATTTCGGTCCGACTCTCCTTCAACTAAACAAGAACGCCGTTACATGATAATAAAATATGACTAAAGTATGTTGATACAGTTCTTATATGTGTGTAATTGACACAAAATTCTAAAGAATTTCGAAAAACGGTCCAGAAAGCACTTTTTTAGGGGTGTGTGAAGTTTTTTATGAAATTTTGCAATTATTGACTTTTGACTTCCTATGAAATCATATTGCAAATGAAAACACATGCAAGTAAAAAATAAAATAAAATAAAAATTATGATAATAAAATTGGACAAAAGTATATTCATACAGTTCTTACACATGTGTAATTGACAGAAAAAGAGAAAGAATTTCGAAAAACGGTCCAGAAAGCACTTTTTTAAGGGGTGATAAGTTTTTGACAAAAAATTCATTTTTTCAAAATTTGGCTTTTGGATGTTGACTTGGGGTCCATTTCCTATATGAAAAACCAAGGTGGAGCGCACACGCCACCTGCTGGATTTTTGAAGTGTTACAACTGGCAATTGCCATATGGCATTTGCAAAACATTTTGCATGAATCAACGCCGATTTGGGTGGTATTGTCCATCGTGTACATGGTTTGTACTATGCCAATGGTTTCCCATTCATTTTTGTCCATTTCAGGGGGGAATTCCCCTACATCCTCTTGGAACTCTAGGGGGAGTATAGTCATTTTTGGAGAAAAATACGTTCCCGTTATAAACTGGATATTTTGTCAGGAAAAGATACTAGAATATGCATATAATTGACAGCTTTCGATATAAAACACTCTAACGTTTCCAAAACTGTAAATATATTGTCTGTGAGTATAACAGAACTGATCTTGCAAGCGAAAGCCGGAGAAAAATCCAATCCGGGAAGTGCCCCAGGTTTTGACAGCGCTGTGTTCCAATGACTCCCTATATGGCTGTGAGTGTACCATCAACGAGCTTACGCTTTCTACGTATTCCCCAAGGTGTCTTCAGCATTGTGACGTAGTTTTACACATTTCTGTTGAAGAATAGCCATATGGGGGCACATTGCGTAAGTGGTCACATGGTGGCTCCGAGCGAGATTCTCGCGTAAAGTACAGAGGTAGCCATTACTCCAATCGGTCCTAGAGAAAAAGGAATTTTTCCGACGGATATATTATCGAATAGATATTAGAAAAACACCTTGAGGATGGATTATAAACAACGTTTGCCATGTTTCTGTCGATATTATGGAGCTAATTTGGAAAACAATTCGGTGTTGTGGTGACCGCAATTTCCGGGCGATTTCTCAGCCAAACAAACAGAGCTATTTCGCCTACAAAAATAATCTTTTGGTGAAAAAAATGAACTTTGGCTGTCTACCTGGGAGTCTCGTGAGTGAAAACATCCGAAGTTCATCAAAGGTAAACGATTTAATTTGATTGCTTTTCTGATTTCCGTGACAAGTTTGCCTGCTGCTAGCAAGGCATAATACTATGCTAGGCTATGATAAACTTACACAAATGCTTGTCTAGCGTTGGCTGTAAAGCATATTTTGAAAATCTGAGATGACAGTGATTAACAAAAGGCTAAACTGTGTTCCAATATATTTCACTTGTGATTTTCATGAATAGGAATATTTTCTAGGAAGATTTATGTCCGTTGCATTATGCTAATTAGTGTCAGATGATGATAACGATCCTGTTCACGGGCTGGGCGTCACTACAGGTTAACAAACTATAGTTTTGGCAAGTTGGTTAGGACATCTACTTTGTGTGTGACACAAGTAATATTTCCAACAATTGTTTCCAGACAGATTATGTCACTGTATCACAAATCCAGTGGGTCAGAAGTTTACATACACTAAGTTGACTGTGCCTTTAAACAGCTTGGAAAATTCCCCAAATTATGTCATGGCTATAGAAGCTTCTGATCAGCTAATTGACATCATTTGTGTCAATTGGAGGTGTTCCTTGTGGATGTATTTCAAGGACTATCTTCAAACTCGGTGCCTCTTTGTTTGAC
The DNA here is from genome assembly GCF_036934945.1 of Oncorhynchus masou masou. Taxonomy (NCBI): domain Eukaryota; kingdom Metazoa; phylum Chordata; class Actinopteri; order Salmoniformes; family Salmonidae; genus Oncorhynchus; species Oncorhynchus masou. Next base: position 48,417,262 of record NC_088229.1, on the reverse strand, counting down.
ATCATGGGGAAATCAAAACAAATCAGCCAAAACCAGCCAAATATTGTAGACCTCCACAAGTCTGGTTCTTCGTTGGGAGAAATTTCCAAATGCCTGAAGGTACCACACTCATCTGTACAAACAATAGTATGCAAGTATAAACACTATGGGACCACGCAGAATTCATACCACTCAGGAAGGAGACTCGTTCTGTCTCCTAGAGATGAACATAGTTTGGTGCGAAAAGTGCAAATCAATCCCAGAACAACAGCAAAGGACATTGTGAAGATGCTGGAGGAAACAGCTACAAACGTGTATATATATCCACAGTAAAATGAGTCCTATATTGACATAACCTGAAGGTCACTCAGCAAGGAAGAAGCCACTGCTCCAAAACCACCATAAAAAAGCCAGACTACGATTTGCAACTGCACATGGGAACAAAGATCGTACTTTTTGGAGAAATGTCCTCTGGTCTGATGAAAAAAAATAAAACTGTTTGACCATAATGACCATCGTTTTGTTTGGAGGAAAAAGAGGGAGGCTTGCAAGCTGAAGAACACCATCCCAACCGTGAAGCATGGGTCTGGCAGCATCATGTTGTTGGGGTGCTTTGCTGCAGGAGGGACTGGGGGACTTCACAAAATAGATGGCATCTTGAGGGAGGAAAATTATGTGGATATATTGAAGAAACCTCTCAAGACATCAGTCAGAAAGTTAAAGTTTGGTCGCAAACGGGTCTTCCAAATGGACAATGACCCCAAGCATACTTCCAAAGTTGTGGCAAAATGGCTTAAGGACAACAAATTCAAGTTATTGGAGTGGCCATCACAAAGCTCTGACCTCAATCCTATAGAAAATGTGTGGGCAGAACCGAAAAAGCATGTGAGAGCAATGATGTCTACAAACCTGACTCAGTTACACCAGCTCTGTCAGGAGCAATGGGCCAAAAATCACCCAACTTATTGTGGGAAGGTTGTGTTAGTCTACCCAAAACGTTTGACCCAAGTTACAATTTAAGCTCAATGCTAATTGAGTGTATGTTAACTTCTGACCCACTGGGAATGTGATGAAAGAACTAAAAGCTGAAATAAATAATTCTCTTTACTATTATATATTATTCTGTCATTTCACATTCCTAAAATAAAGTGGTGATCCCAACTGACCTAAAACAGGGAATTTTTTACTAGGATTAAATGAAATGTATTTGGCTATGGTGTATGTAAACTTCCGACTTTAACTGTATCTCTGTACCTGAAACACCACTTCACCACGGCTCCAACCCTGGCTCATCCGAACCCTTCCCGTCAGTTTGTGGTGGAGGCCGACGCTTCATAACTCAGAGTGGGGGCTATTCTGTCCCAACGTTCTGCCCTGAACCTTAAGCTGCTTAACCTTAGTCCCCATACTGTTTTTATTTACTTTTCTGCTCTTTTGCACACCAGTATCTCTACCTGCACATGACCATCTGATGATTTATCACTCCAGTGTTAATCTGTTAAAATTGTAATTATTCGCCTACCCGCCTTTTGCACACAATGTATATAGACTCCTTTTTTATTTTTTTCTACTGAGTTATTGACTTGTTTATTGTTTACTCCATGTGTAACTCTGTGTTGCTGTCTGTTCACACTGCTATGCTTTATCTTGGCCAGGTCGCAGTTGTAAATGAGAACTTGTTCTCAACTGGTCTTCCTGCGACAAAACTTTTGGTCGTGGCTTACCATGGCCTCCTCCAACCTATTCCTGGTTTCATATCTCCCTGGACTTTGTCATGGGTCTCCCCTGTCTGATGGCAACACCGCCATCCTGACCATGGTGGATCCCTTTTCCAAGGCCACCCACTTCATTCCTCTCCCCAAGTTTCCCTTTGCCAAGGAGACGGCCCAGCTTATGGTGCAGCACGTCTTCCAGATCCATGGAATGACCGTGGACAAGGTCTCCGACTGCGGCCCTCAGTACTGTCACACCCTGATCTGTTTCACCTGTTTTTGTGATTGTCTCTACCTCCCTCCAGGTGTCGCCCATCTTCCCCATTATCCCCTGTGTATTTAGACCTGTGTTCTCTGTTTGTCTGTTGCCAGTTCATCTTGTTTGGTCTTGCCTACCAGCATTTTGTTGTTCAGCTCCTGCTTTTTCCAGTTTCTCCTTTCTCACCCTTCTGGTTTTGACCCTTGCCTGTCCTGACTCTGAGCCCACCTGCCTGACCACTCTGCCTGCCCCTGAGCCTGCCTGCCTGCCAACCTGTTTGTTTCAATATCTACATTTTTGCATGTACATTGATTGATTAATTAATATTATGTTACACAAATATAAATTATATATATTTTTCTAAACTGTTCCAATCTGTTACTTGGACTTGTTGAACCCATTACTGAAATGGTTGTTCCAGTTTAGGTGATTAAGGTAGTCGCATAACTTACTCTTCCCATCACTTTGCAAGCCTAAGAGTTTCAGGGTATAAGTAAGAAAGAAAGCCTTACAAAATATGTTACATTTGAGTCATTCAGTAGACCCTCTTGTCCAGACTGACTTACAGTAATGAGTGAAAACATTATCTCGTACTGATCTCCGTGGGAATCAAACCCACAACTCTGACACCCTGCTCTCTCCAGTTGAGCCACACAGGACTATTTTGTATTATCATAGCTTAAATACTTACATTTGAATGTAAACATATCTACTCAATTACTGAAGGTCACAGTATTATGAATGAATGAATGCATGCAACAACAATGTCACGGGTGGTACTGTTAACTCTAAAATTCACTCGAAAGGCACCTTGGGAAATATGCAAATAACACCCTATGGCAGGACTCTTATTTTTAAGTGTATAGTAAATAGGCTGCCATTTGGCATGCACTTAATAGTTGTTTTCATCCTGTTCCCATCTATTCTCAGTCTTTATTTAGCAACTATTTAATTGCTTTCTCACTCTCTGCCTTGCAAACCTGATGACCTGTAGCAGTACTTGGCTGGCCTAGTTCACTCAGCGATGACACCGATTCAAACACTGTTGACTGTTTACTATCACGAAAAAGAAGAGAACAGGAGAGAAAGGGAACAACAGACAGAGAGAGAGAGAGAATGGTTGTCTAAAGGTGGGAGGGCTTTTCTTGGGAGATAACAGAGGGAGAGAAGGGGGGTTAGTTAGGGAGGGAGAGAGAGAGGGGAAAGAGGGAGGGGAGAGAGAGAGGTATGGGGAGAGATAGATTAAGAGGGAATATATGCAGGCTAAAACATTCACTCAGATAACATTTCTTATGTTCATATTTATATCCATTTTTGTTACTCTGAAAACGCCACAGTTGTAATTTCTGCCCTTTTTCCTGGCTTTTGTTGACATTTCATATTTGAGAAGGAATTTATATTGCCTCGTAAACAACAGTTCAAGGCTCTGTGGACCTAGGGAAGAAAAGGGGGGCAGAGAAGACACAGAAATTAAAATAGTCTAAGGAGGAAAAGGGGGAGTTGGAGTACCCCCCCCCCCCAACACCGCCTGCACCCCCACCCAGCACACCTCCACCTCAAGATGTTCCTCTTAAGATATGTTCTGTCTCATCCTGCCCCTGCTTCTCCCTCCCAGGGGGGCACGCCCTTTGAACAGAGTGGGTATTGTTCTCCCCCTCTTCCCACTATACCTGTGCAGAGTGCCTATCACTCATATCCAACATACCATGATGGAGGGGGAGAGAGAGAGAGAGAGAGAGACCCCACCACTTTTAATAATTGCTGTCAATCTTCCCACTGACCTCTCTCTCACATTCCTCCCCTCTTTGCTTATTAGCAATTTGTTAGCTTTTTCAATTCTCTCTGTTCAGCCCTGACTGGCTGGTTGTGGCTGCATGTTGAGCTGTGTGTTCTGTTACAGGCTACAGGCAACACTGAGCTTGGGGCTATAATAAAATTATATATACATATTTTGTACACAATAAAGAAAAGAAATTACGGGTCAACATCTAAATATTTCTCCCAGTGTAGATCAAAGTTCAGAATGCTTATATTCTTGATCTGACTGAGTTTGAATCTTGCTTGCCTCTTTGTGAACGAGTGGAATCATGAACAGGGATTTTATTTTTATGTTCACCTGTGTCCCCCGATTTGCCTTTTTAGCAGCACATTCACCGCTCTCTCAAACGGCTAACTCTGCCCTCTTGCGGCACGGAGTCGGCTCAAGTAGGGAGCTAAAGGGAAAGGAAAGGGGGATACCTAGTCAGTTGTACAACTGAATGCCTTCAACTGAAATGTGTCTTCCGCATTTAACCCAACCCCTCTGGATCATGCTTAGAGTGTGTGTGTGAGGTGCCGGACAAAAGGCATTTTTAAAATGTCCCGTGACTCCTGCCATGTCTACAGACATCCCCCAAACAAAAACTGACTTGTTGGAGGATGATTGAACAACTGGTAAATAGTTAAGTGATAATCCCGAGAAGCCGATGTTTGGAGAATATATTGGTACGGGTGTTAGGCATTGTTTGACTGTTAGTTTATTCAAATAATGATTGACATATTTTCATTAAAGATGTTATTTTGATACATTTATTCAGAATATTTCATCCATCCACAATATATAGTCCCTACACAAATCTAGAGTTGCTACCCAAGCCGGCTGGTCGTTCATACTTTTTGTTCTGTGTCTATGGACGTGACCCAGTCGTTTGTTCTAAATGTTTGCTGGCAACGTTCTTATACCTTGCTTGCTAGCTAGACAACTAAGGCTAACTTACTGCCAGAATAAAAGGAAAGTAGCTGCATTTGTTTAAGCTGTTTTCTAGTGACATTTATTTGGATAGATACTTAACAATGAGCTAATAAGGCAACATTTTGAATATTGAAACAATGTTGCAAATGTCAGAGACACAGAAATGTTTATAGAAATGTCTGCTGTTGAAAACTAAATGTTTGTCTAAAATAAATGTGAGATAATGTCTAGATGCTTTTATAGTGGAGATCAAGTTTATAAAGTGCCCGGCTGGGCTGATGAGACAGTGGATTGCACAGTCAGATGCAACGGAGTTAATAGGCATTTTAATGTCATAGATTTAGCCTGGTGGTAACTTGTGGAATAGACACCGGCTGGAATGTGGTTTTAACCAATCATCATGCAGGATTAGACCCACCCGTTGTATAATAAGCTGATAGATTCTGTATTTCAGTCAGCCAGATGGCTAGGTGCCGGCAGAGACTTCTATTGCAGTAACGTTGACGGGTTCTGGCTAGTATTTTCCAGTTAGAAGGATGAAGTAAGAAGCTAACGTTAAATGGAGTGTACCTCAGCAATTATTAAGTTCTCATGACAACTTTGCTTTACAGAGAGTAGGCTACTGAGATAGACAGTGATGTGGTGCTCAGTGGTGAGTCTGACGCCTTGATCATACCAACAGCGTCTTTGTGCAAAATGTTACGCAGTATCATCTGAATATGTGTTCAACAAAAATTAAACTACCATTTCTGTCAAGCCATCTATGCATAAAGTTTGACACATATGTTCGATAAATCCAACTTAAGCACCACACAGAACCCACTGCCTCTGCAACGCAATATTGCAACACAAATGCAGCATTCCATTGGAAATGAATGTGCTTCTGGTACACCAAAATGCAATGACGCTGTCGGTGTGATCGAGGCATGAAGCAGGCTGGAATGCATGCAGGAGGGAGCAAAGGAGACAGAGAGTAAGCAAGCAGAGAAAGAGGTTAGTACAGTGGTTCCCAAACTTGGGGTCAGGGTCCCATGTGGGATCCCCTGAGAAAATCTATACTAATCTAATCAAAACAAAAGTTTCAATATGTTGGGTTGTTGGGATTTCCCAAACATGGGTTAATTTAACTATCAGGTATTTTTTTATTTCCTACTGGTTTGACCGAGCAGCTGGGTCTTTTTTAATATAATCCTTAGGTTAATTACAATTGGAGGTGTTGCTTTCAGATTTTATTGACCAACCGTGAGAGTAAATTACATTTCTGTTCATCATGTTCAACGTACATAGTGCAAACTACAATTTTCCAAAACAAACAAAATTCTTAATTGAATAATATGATTATTTTGTGCATATTATATTAAGGTGGTATCTATCCCAACACTGGGATCTGCATAGGCCTTTAGGGAACCTATGCACTTCTGTAAACCTAATTGAAGCTACAAAAATTTCAACCTTAGCAGAACAGATAAAAAGGGATGACATTTAATCCTGGTGGGTGGTTACAAAGAACTATCTGAAAGCCACGCCACTCATATCTCAAAAACCCAGCACCAATAACCCACAATCAACAACCCAACCCTGCTCTTTTAAAGAAAACAACCTGACGAAGTTACCTGACGCCTGCAACCCAGCAGTTGGGTCATCCAAACAACACAGCATTTTTTAATGTAGGAAAATAAATATAGTGGTGATATTGATGGTGCTCTCAATGGGTCTGAATGGGGTCTGAAGAATGTATGTAAAAGGAGCAGTCATCATGTGTAGCTAGCCATAATAACTATGACCACACTACATTATGTTGGACTAAAAGCCTTCAAGAAACATTTACACTTTACATTCCTCATTTACATTTCTCAGTGACAAAAACAGAGAAAAAGACAATATGGAGTGCCCTATTTTCTTCTAACCGGTGTTAACACATAGCACCATGAACTGTGAGTACTGTAATCTCTGTGCACCAGATGTTGACCTAGAAGTGGTGGTGCTACTGTCTGCTGCTAATAGAGATGCACTGCATGTCTCTTTTAGAGAAAGGTGGTGAAAGAGAGAGAGGGAAAGGAAGGAGGCAGAGAAAAGAGGTATACTGGATGGAGGGAGTAGAGGACATGGAAGTTACCATGGAAGGCTCCTCAAGGGAGAGAGAAGAGGATGGTCCAGCTCATGAATTTCAGGAAACAACAAAAACAATGACAAATATACAAACATCCTCTTTGCAAATAAATACGTAATCCCATTGGTTTCATTAAAACGTCCATATAACTTTTAATTCACCAGCCACTACTAGAGATTAAAGTGTGTGTTGCTGACAGGGACTGAGTAAGTTAACTACAGCACAAAAGAGAAAATGAAAGCTATGATGGTAGCACAGTATAAGGATTATAATGATTTTGACTTGTTGACTTATTCTTCCAAACATCTGGTCCTACAAATAGCCAGCCGCCCTACATACCACAGGAAAATACATTATTGTGGACGCCCAGAACAAAGCTATTGCATTTGTGTCTGTACTTTGTACTGTACGTTGCCTTTCCCTGCAGTGAAAGCTCAGGATTTAGAGCACAGAGGGAGAGAAAAGTACATGACATGCTTCCCTCTGTGGAACGATTTAGTGATCCCTGCCTACAATAAAAACCAAGCAGCAGTTTGATGTCTGTGCATGAAAGTGTTTCTGGGCTGGTGTGGTGGAATAGGGAGGGAGTTGTGGTGAGGAGAAAAGGGATACTGTAAAAGCAGCGCGGCAGAGGAGAGTGGAGGTGTTATAAACCAGGGCCCAACACAAAGGGCCCACTGTGCAGCAGGTCACACACTTGTTCACACAGTTCAGAAATCATCCTGGGCCCCGCCATTCTGAAATAGTCCGGCATGAATATGCATTCATATAAGACAAATAAGGAAAAAGTGAGTGCAGAAAAAGGGGTGAATGAGAGAGAAGGACAAGATGAATGAAATGAAAGGAAGAAAAAAAGAAGGCAGTAACACATTCAACAAGGCTTTTCTTTTCTTTGGTGACAATGTCCCATTGTTTTTGAGTCTGAGAGCAAGCAGGGGAAAAAACACTGGATTTGTCGAATATATGAGTATTATTCAATACTTTCTCTTCCCCCTAATTTAAATGCACGTCGACGTTTCTTGTCATGAGTGTTGCCCTAGGGGCAGAACTGAGCGATTTCCCCTTAGATTGGCCAGCTGCAAAGTCAAAATTGGATAAAAGATTAGCTTTTTTAATTATAGCTATGCTAACATTACATAAATACAACAGTCGTTTCCCGAATCATGGGGAGCGCCTTGGCAGACAGCCGCACTCACAACATCAAACCCCCCAACAGATAGGGAGGGGTGGGGGCAAAGAGGGAGGGAGGGAGAGAGGGAAAGAGAGAGGCAGAGAGAGAAAGTGAGGAGTCAGAGAGAGTGAAGAGAGAGGTATGAGCTTATAAGACACATTATCCCCAGAATGCAGACCCTGTGCCTGCCCCACCTCTACCATGCCCCCACAGTGCAGCCTGCAAATAAAAAGCACAAGGTACTGAACAAACACTGTGGAATTAAATAATCAAATAAAATAAACAAGGCATTCAATAGAAAATTCTTCCAACTGTTCATTCTTCCCTCAATGACAACATTAAATCAGTTTATTGGTCACGTACACAGATCTCAAGTTTTACCGCAGGTGCAGCGAAACGCTTGTGTTTCTAGTGCAGTAATACCTAGCAATAAAAAAAAACAATTTGCCTCATGTGCATATAGTTGATCAGGTTGTTGATTGTGGCCTGTGGAATTTTGTCCCACTCCAATGGCTCTGCGAAGTTGCTGGATATTGGCAGGAACTGGAATACGCTGTCGAACATGTCAATCCAGAGCATCCCAAACGTGCTCAATGGGTGACATGTTTGGTGAATATGCAGGCCACGGAAGAACTGGGACATTTTCAGCTTTCAGGAATTGTGTACAGATCCTTGTGACACGGGGCTGTGCATTATCATGCTGAAACATGAGGTGATGGCGTTAGGATCTCGATAAAATGCAATTGTGTTTGTTTTCCATAGCTTATGCCTGCCGATACTAAAACCTCAACGCCACCATGGGGCACTCTGTTCACAACGTTGACATAAGCAAATCGCTCACCCAGACAATGATATACACGCGGTATTGTTGAAACCGGGATTCATCCACAAAGAGCACACTTCTCCAGCTAGCCAGTGGCCATCGAAGGTGAGCATTTTCCCCCTGAAGTCGGTTACGACGCCGAACTGCAGTCAGGTCAAGAACCCTGGTATGGACAACAAGCACACAGATGAGCTTCCCTGAGATGGTTTCTGACAGTTTGTGCCGAAATACGTTTCTTGTGCAAACCCACCGTTTCATCAGCTGTCCGGGTGACTCCTCAGAGGTCGAGGTTCCTCGGAGGAAGAAGAGGTGATCATTATCTTCAGTGAATTACATAAAAATAAAAATGGTAAAACATTGAAAAAGTAATCAGTTTTAGATAAAACTGTACTAAATATATTCAAGTCACCAAATAATTGATTAAAACACACGGTCTACAGCAGCCTCAACAGCACTCTGTTGGGTAGCACCATGGTTTAGCCAGAGGACAGCTAGCTTCCATCCTCCTCTTGGTATATTTCATTCAACAAAAAACCTAGGTGGCTCTTGGTTCTCACCCCCTTCCATAGACTTACACAGTAATTATGACAACTTCCAGAGGACGTCGTCCATACTATCAGAGCTCTTGCAGTATGAACTGATATATTGTCCACTCAATCAAAGGATCAAATAATTCATCTAGTACTGAAAGCATAAACTACAGCTAGCTAGCACTGCCGTGCATAAAATGTGGTGAGTAGCTGACTCAAAGAGAAAGAAAGACAACAGTTGAACAGTTTAATTTCTTTAAATTAAGGAGAATCAAGAGAGATTCTCATTTTTTTCACTTTCAGTTTCACTAAACTAGCAAATGCAGCTGGCTAGTTTAGTTGCTCAAACAGAGGGATGCTATGTTAGCTAGCTGGCTATAACTATCCAACACAACACTGGAACTCTTCCAATTCAACGTAACCTTTTGGTTTTATTAATATATTGCCACTGGGGCACGCAAGTGTAACTGCTTACTGACTATACACTGTAACATTACTGCATGACTGTAGCAGGTTTACTAATGCGTTAGTTCTATTAGCTATGTTGACTATGACGTTAGTTTAGCTAATATGGGGACAACAATCTATGCTGTTTGTTAGCAATTATGACCTTGCTTGGCCTGTAAAGTTTTTTTTGCCTGTTCACATACAGCTAATGTGTTATTTATTGAAGTTCACAAACGAAGGGAACGGTGAGAGGAGGAGAGTGCATAGAGGTTAGAATGACTACAACGTGGCTGCTATGAAAGTGAACTGTGATCAAGGGTGTATTCATTCCACCAATTCTGTTGAAAAACTTTTCTTAAACGGAAGCAAATGAAACAGGGATAATGAAAATGCTAATGATTACACCCTAGATAAGCTAGATGCAGGCAAGAGTGTGCGAGGCGGTATTGAATTGGTTACTGTCTGTCCATATGTCACTGTATGTCATCTCAAATGTTTTTCTCTACCTGTGTGCACCTACATTGTAAACTTTCATTCATAGGCTAGGTTGTAGCAACCTCATGATGGGTGTAGAGAACATTTGTGTAACATTTGTGTATCATGTTGCCTAAACCTATTGATGTTACATTGAACTGGGTGAATGGAATCCAACTTGCTACAGCAATAAAATAAATAAATAAATAAAATAAAAATTGTCCTTCCTCATCATAAACAGCACTGACCGCCACTGCTGTGCTGGCGTGGTTACACATGGTCTGTAGTTGTGAGGCCGGTTGGAGGCGGCTTATGGTAGAGAAATGAACATTAAAATCTCTGGCAACAGCTCTGGTGGACAATCCTGTAGTCAGCATGCCATTTGCATGCTCTCTCAAAACTTGAGACACCTGTGGCATTGTGCTATGTGAAAAAACTGCACATTTTAATTTGGCCTTTTATTGTCCCCAACACAAGGTGCACCTGTCTAGATCATTTAGCTATTTGATTTAGAAGTTTAAGACAGCCTGAAGTATACAAAAACATATACTAAATGTACTATATATTTGATTACAAGCCCATTGAATAACTGTCCCCCCCAAAAAAGGAATGAAGTTTGTTCTGAAGTGTCTGTCCTCTATCTGAGCGAAATAAGAAACATCAGGAAACATTTTATGTGTTTTTACATGTACAGTACCAGTCAAAAGTTTGGACACACCTAGTCATTCAAGGGTTTTTCTTCATTAATAGTGACGACATCAAAACTATGAAATAACACATATGGAATCATGTAGCACCAAAGAGTGTTAAACAAATCAATATAAACTCAGCAAAAAAATCAACTTCATCTCACTGTCAACTGCGTTTATTTGTTAGCAAACTTAACGTGTACATTTTTGTATGAACAACAAGATTCAACAACTGAGACATAAATTGAACAAGTTCCACAGACATGTACCTAACAGAAATGAAATAATGTGTCCCTGAACAAAGGGGGGTCAAAATGAGAAGTAACAGTCAGTATCTGGTCTGGACACAAGCTGCATTAAGTACTGCAGTGCATCTCCTCCTCATGGACTGCACCAGATTTTCCAGATGTTACCCCACTCTTCCACCAAGGCACCTGCAAGTTCCCGGACATTTCTGGGGGGAATGGCCCTAGCTCTCACCTTCTGATCCAACAGGTCCCAGACCTGCTCAATGGGATTGAGATCCGGGCTCTTCGCTGGCCATGGCAGAACGAGCAGTATGACTGGTGACATTGTCATGCTGGAGTGTCATGTCAGGATGAGCCTGCAGAAAGGGTACCACATGAGGGAGGAGGATTTCTTTCCTGTTATGCAGAGCGTTTATGCTAACTCGATATCAGAGGGGCCACAGAAATCAACTCTAGGGTTTTCTTTATCAGCATCTTGATATGCCACAATTTTCAGGTGGATGGATTACCTTGGCAAAAAGGTGAAATGCTCACTAACAGGGATGTAAACAAATTTGTGCCCCACATTTGAGAGAAATGGGACCAACACTTTACATGTAGCATTTATATTTCTGTTCAGCGTGTATATATATATATATACAGTTGTTGTCGGAAGATTACATACACTTACGTTGGAGTCATTAAAACTTGTTTATCAACCACTCCACAAATTTCTTGTTAACAAACTATAATTTTGGCAAGTCTGTTTGGGCACCTACTTTGTGCATGAAACAAGTCAGTTTTTCAACAATTGTTTACAAACACATTACTCCACTTAAAATTCACGAACATCACAATTCCAGTGGGTGGGCCAGAAGTTTACATACACTAAGTTGACTGTGCCTTTAAACACCTCTGAAAATTCCAGAAATGTATGTCATGGCTTTACAAGCTTCTGATAGGCTAACTGACATCATTTGAGTCAATTGGAGGTGTACCTGTGGATGTACTTCAAGGCCTACCTTCAAACTCAGAGCCTCTTTGGTTCACATCATGGGAAAATCAAAAGAAATCAGCCAAGACCTCAGATTTTTTTTTGTCGACCTCCACAAGTCTGGCTCATCCTTGGGAAGAATTTCCAAACGCCTGAAGGTACCACGATCATCTGTACAAACAATAGTATGCAAGTATAAACACCATGGGACCACACAGGCGTCATACCACTCAGGATGGAGACGTCTTCTGTCTCTTAGAGATTAACATACTTTGGTGAGAAAAGTACAAATCTATCCCAGAACAACAGCAAAAAACCTTGTGAAGATGCTGGAGGAAACAAATACAAAAGTATCTATATCGACAGTATAACGAGTCCTATATCGACATAACCTGAAGGCCGCTCAGCAAGGAAGAAGCCACTGCTCCAAAACCACCATAAAAAAGCAAGACTAAGGTTTGCAACTGCACATGGGGACAAAGATTGTACTTTTTGTAGAAATGTCCTCTGGTCTTTTGAAACAAAAATAGACCTGTTTGGCCATAATAACCATCATTATGTTTGGAGTAAAAAGGGGAGGCTTGCAAGCCGAAGAACACGATCCCAACCGTGTAGCATGGGGGTGGCAGCATCATGTTGTGGGGGTCCTTTGCTGCAGGATGGACTGGTGCACTTCACAAAATAGATGGCATCATGAGGAATGGAAAATTATGTGGAAATTAAAGCTTGGTTGCAAACCGGTCTTCCAAATGGACAATGACCACTAGCATACTTCCAAAGTTGTGGTAAAATTGACAACAAAGTCAAGGTATTGGAGAGGCCTTGACCTCAATTCTATAAAACATGTGAGGGCAGAACTGAAAAAGCTCGTGGGAGCAAGGAGGCCTACACACCTGACTCAGTTACACCAGCTCTGTCAGTAGGAATGGGCCAAAATTCACCCAATTTATTGTGGGAAGCTTGTGGAAGGCTACCTGTAACGTTTGACCCAAGTTAAACAATTTAAAGGCAATGCTAGCAAATACTAATTGAATGTATGTTAAGAATGTGATGGAAGAACTAAAAGCTAAAATAAATAATTATCTCTACTATTATTCTGACATTTCACATTCTTAAAATAAAGTGGTGATCCTAACTGACCTAAATCAGGGATTTTTTACTCTGATTAAATGTCAGGAATCATGACAAACTGAGTATAAATGTATTTGACTAAGGTGGATATGGCCACTTTTTACCTGTTTTCTCTAGGCCTTGAAATACATCCACAGGTACACCTCCAATTAAGTCAAATTATGTCAATTAGCCTAGCTTCTTAAGCCATGACATCATTTTCGGGAATATTCCAAGCTGGTACAATCAACTTAGTGTATGTAAACTTCTGACCCACTGGAATTGTGATACAATGAATTATAAGTGAAATAATCTGTCTGTAAAAATTACTTGTGTCATTCACAAAGTAGATGTCCTAACCGACTTGCCAAAACTATAGTTTGTTAACAAGAAATTTGTGGAGTAGTGGAAAAACACGTTTTATTAATGGCTGCATCCTAAGTTTATGTAAACCTCCGACTTCAACTGTGCATATATATATACACACACACACAGTGCCTTCAGAAAGTATTCATACCCCTTGACTTATTCCACATTTTGTTGTGTTAGACTGAAAACATGTTTTTAGAATTGTTTGATTATTTATTTAAAATTAAATACAGATATCTCCTTTACATAAGTATTTACACCCCTGATTCAATACTTTGTAGAAGAACCTTTGGCATCGATTACAGCTGTAAGTCTTTCTGGGTAAGTTTCTAAGAGCTTTACACACCTGAATTGTGCATAATTTGCCCATTATAATTTGTTTGAATTTTTCAAGCACTGTCAAATGTGTTATTTATCATTGCTAAGCAACCACTTTCAGGTTTTGCGATAGTTTTTCACATAGATTTATGTCAAACTGTAACTCGGCCGCTCAGGAACATTAACAGTCTCATTGGTAAACAACTCCAGTGGAGATTTGGCCTTGTGTTTTAGGTTTTTGTCCTGCTGAAAGGTGAATTAATCTCCCAGTGTCTGGTGGAAAGCAAACAGAACCAGGTTTCCTCTAGAATTTTGCCTGTTCTTAGCTCCATTCCTTTTATTTTTTTGGCCTGAAAAACTCTCCAGTCCATAACAATTGCAAGCATACCCGTAACATGATGCAGCCACCACTATGCTTGAAAATATGGAGAATGGTACTCAGTCATGAGTTGTATTGGATTTGACGCCAACATAAGACTTTGTATTCAGGATAAAAAGTGAATTGTTGTGACACATTTTTTGCAGTATTACTTCAGTGCCATTGTAAACAGGATGCATGTTTTGGAATATTTTTATTCTGTACAGGCTTCCATCTTTTCACTCTGTCAGTTAGGTTAGTATTGTGGAGTAACTACAACGTTGTTGATCCTTACTGAGTTCTGCTATCACAGCCATTAAAACTCTGTAACTGTTTTAAAGTCACCATTGGCCTCATCGTGAAATTCCTGAGCAGTTTTCTTCTTCTCTGGCAACTGAATTAGAAAGGACACCTGCATTTTTGTAGTGACTGGGCATATTGACACACTATCAAAAGTGTAATAAATAACTTCACCATGCTTTAAAGGATATTCAGTGTCTTCTTTTTTACCAATTGGTGCCCTTCTTTGCGAGGCATTAGAAAACCTTATTGATCTTTGTGGTTGAATCTGTGTTTGAAAGTCATTGCTTGACTGAGTGACCTTACATATAATTGTATGTGTTGGGTACAGAGATGAGGTAATCATTAAAAATAATGGTAAACTTATCACAACTCAGGATATGACCCAGATGCAGACACGGGAGGCTGATAATACAGTTCTCAGATTATTTATTAGAAACACGGGGCAGGCAAGGGGCAGGTCGAGGGTAAGCAGAGGTTTGTAATCAGGTCAGAGTCAGACAGATACAGGACAGCAGGCAGGCAGGCTTGTGGTCAGGGCAGGCAGAATGGTCAGAACCGGGAAAAACTAGGAAACACAACTAGAGAAACAGGAAAATTGAAAATCTTCATCAGATGACACTCATATGACATAGTACACAATACATTTATGTTTTGTTCGATAATATGCATATTTATATCCACAAATCTCGGTATACATTGACGCCATGTTCAGAAATGCCTCCAAAATATCCGGAGGAATTATAGAAAGCTACGCCAGATAACAGAAATACTCATCATAAACTTTGACTAAAGATACATGTTCTACATATAATTAAAGAAATACTGGTTCTTAAATGCAACCGCTGTGTCAGATTTTTTTAAACGTTACGGAAAGACGTAAAAGTATTTCTCCGCCATGTTGGAGTCAACAGAAATACGAAATTACATCATAAATATTCCCTTACCTTTGATGATCTTTCATCAGAATGCAGTGCAAGGAGTCCTAGTTCCACAATAAATCATTGTTTTGTTCCATAATGTCCAATACTAGTGTCCAATTAGCTGCATTTGCTACCACTTTCAGCTCACGTGCCCAAAAACTGACGCTGGTCCAAGACAACTCGCACAAAAACTTTAAAAAGATATATTCCAGGCCAAATAAACTGGTCAAACTAAGTAGAGAATCAATCTTCCGGATGTTATTTTCATATATATCCAATAACGTTCCAACCGGATCATACGTTTTCATCTGCAGCCAAATGGAACGACGGTGGCACCCACAGAGAAATGTGCCACAGGAAAATGGCATTCTGTTGGGACAGTGACTATTTCCCCTCCCATTCGGTCAAAGTTCACACCAAAAGCTCCATTCCACTTTCTACTGAATGAGGACATCTAGTGGAAGGCTAGGAAGTGCTACCAGATCCATATCTTGTTGGGAAAGGAGGGGACGATGACGTCAAAGTTGACCCACATTCAGAATTTCACTTCTTGTTTGGAAGATTGCCTGCCCTATGAGTTCTGTTATACTCACAGACATATTTCAAACAGTTTTAGAACCTTCAGAGTGTTTGCTATCCAATAGTAATAATAATATGCATATATTAGCAATCTAGGACAGAGTCGGATGCAGTTCACTATGGGCACGCAATTCATCCAAAGTGAAAATACTGCCACTATCCTCAACAAGTTTAAAACATAATTCCACATAGACATTATGGGGTGTTATGTGTAGGCCAGTGACAGAAAATCTAAATTTAATACATTTTTAATTCATGCTCTGACACAACAAAATATGGAAAAAGTGATGTGTGAACACTCTCTGAAGGCACTGTATATGATGTTTATAGACAGTATGGACAGTATATGAATAGAAAAGCTGTGTTATATAGGATGAGCCATGACTAGAATTCAGTATATATATATATATATATATATATATATATATATATATATATATATATATATATATATATAAAGTGGGTAAAAGTATGCTAACATTATTAAAGTGACCAGTGTTCAACAACTATGCATATAGGGCATTAGTCTTTAAGGTGAAGGGTAGAGTACTAGGTGGTAGCCGGCTAGTAACATAGTGTTGCACTGTTGGCGGTAGGTGCACTTGATTCAGGAGCCTTGCGCACAGGTAAACAAAGTGTTCTCATTTTGAACCATTTAATTTGTCTGTAATGACAAACACCACCTACCTGGTGGACCGGGAGATCTGTGGCAAACAGGCTGACTACACCGCTCGCGTCACGTGCAAAATAAATGTTGAAATCTATATTATTAAAATTTTGCACCCACACTGCTCGCACGTGCCAATGAGCGTCTCCGTTGCCAAGGGCTAAAATAGAGGTCAATTCTACTTCTGACGCAGATCGCGCTGCAAGTCCTGCCTCTCCCATCTCCTCATTGGTTTATAGAAGCAGATGTCCACGTGCCATCTCCTCATTGGTTATACCCACGTGGGTGACTGAAAGACGAATGAGGCCAGTGGCAGTAATGCACCTGATTTATGAAAGTTGCCAATCGCAATATAAAGTCAAGAGAAGTAAAAGCCTGGATGGGGGAGAGATGACTAGAAACGATTCGGTTGACCATTTTATGTGTGGATTAATTAGTGGAGTAGAGGACCTTGTGCATTTCAGGTAAAATAACAACTCAATGTTTATATCCCAGGACAAATTAGCTAGCAACAGCAAGCTAGATAAATGGGACAAATTAGCTAGCAACAGCAAGCTAGATAAATAGGACAAATTAGCTAGCAAGTGCAAGCTAGTTAGCTAAATTTCCATAAATGTTTAATGCTTTTCGACCTGTCCCCAAATTAATATAATTAGTTCAGAGTTTGTTGTGATATTTTAATCTGTGTGTCGTGATCGCGTTTGGTGTAGGGGGACAAAATACATTTATGCATGATGGCGCACGCACACAGCCAGATTGGGTTCCGTGTGAGCCTACTGCGCTGACCAATCTGATAGTTCAAATCACGACCCTGGCCACAGCAAAGTTTGAAAATAGAGCAAAGCGCTGCTGTTTTTATGAGTGAGTTCATGTCTACATTTTTATTCAGCGCTGTCAATGTTTTTATTTAACACTATTACAAAACATGCTTCTCCCTATTTCCACTCAAGCTGAAGCTGCAATAAATGAGTAGCCAAGTGTATCGATAGCCCTCCATTGTAATTATTATTATTAGTAGCTTGTCGTTTCTATTTTAGAAATGAGGAATATTTCACTTTCTCTAGTCGAGTTTCACCATCAGGTGGAAGACGGTGTCCCCTCTCTCTGGTCAGTCTCACCAGAGGAAAAGAAGGAGAGAGCAGGGACGTTGAGAGGCCCTCTGCTGCTTTCTCCCTCCCTCTGCTGAGACTAATGCCGTGTTCAAAACAACTCGTAACTCTTCCGACTTCAAGACAACTAGAAACTCTGAAAAGAACAAGATCCAACTGGGAAAAATCGCTTTGAACGGTCATCCATCTCGGAATTCCAAGTTGGAAAGCTCCAACTTTCAAACCTGAAGATCACTGATTTGACATCACTTTCCCCCCCCAAATTCGCAGTTTTCTTGAAAGCACAATGCTCATCAGATGCAGGTACTATAAAATGATGCAGGTCCAGGTCCAGTAAAATAAAACATGTAATTATTTGCAAATTATGTCAATTTATGCTCAGCTGTGCCTCGCAAGTGCTACACCAACTGATCTATTTTGTCATCAAAGCTTGAGTTTTGAATTATAATATTGTCTGATAATAACAGTATTGGCAGGCCAGGCATATAGCCAATATACTGTAATAATGTATTAGGCCTACTACATAAACCTCATTTCTACATAACTGTTTTTTTAGGTTAATGTTACATTTTTTAAGTCATGTTTAAAAAAAGTCTGAGCAGTAGAGCTCGCCTTGCTTTTTGACTGCGAAAGTGTCACACACTGATCTGTTTCAGTGTGCGACACCCCCTTCAGGTGTTGCCCATCTGCCCCATTATCCCCTGTGTATTTGTACCTGTGTACTGTACTATGTTGCCAGTTCGTCTTGTTGGGGCTTACCAGCGTGCATTCCCGTCTTTCTGTTTCTCAAGTTCTGTTACCTAGTTTTTCCCGGTTCTAACCCCGAGGCTGCCTGCAGTCCTGTACCTCCCTGACTCTGACCAGATTATGAAGCTCTGCCTAGTGCGTATAACACAAATAATTTCACACAAAGACATGAGGGGGAATAGAGGAATAAATGCATCTAGTGTGATTGGGGAATGCAAACCAGGTGTGAATGGAACAAGACAAAACAAATGGATAATAGAAAATGGAGCGGTGATGGCTAGAATGCCGGTGACGTCGACCGCCGAACGCCGCCCGAACAAGGAGAGGGGCCGACTTCGGCGGAAGTGGTGACACTTACCATGAAAAGCTTACTTACAAGCCCTTAACCAACAATGCAGATATAAGAAAATAAGAGGTAAGAAAATATTTACTAAATAAAAATAAAAATGTAACACAATAAAAAAACAATAACGAGGTTATATACAGGGGGTACCGGTACCAAGTCAATATGCAGGGGTACAGGTTAGACTTAAGCCATTCCTCACATTTCAAACCATATGAAAGTCAATTAATTCAATGAAGCAGTTAGTTGAGTACCTCCCTTTTTATTCACGCTGTTCTGAAGCATGTCTGGGTGTGCTCACATTCTATCCCCAACTACCATTCAGCAGTTAAATGTGGTAACCAAAAAGAGTCTGGTCCATCCTGAATACACCATAGGTGTTACTACCAACTTGAGGATCAGTTCATAGTGTGCTCCACTGCTTTCTCTATCAGCAAGCTATATACAACGTCACAGGTAAGCTATGTTCTTGTGGCTCTGACTTAATAATTTGGTTTTCAATGATTGCGTCCCAGCTAAGCATTAAATTGCTTAATTGAACCCTTAATTGAGGTGCAACCTTTGACCTTCTGTTTGCACACCGCCACAGCTGCTGTTACCCCAGGTTACCTGGATTAGATTGAGAGGACTGTTCAAAACAATGCGTGCTGATGTGAACCAGAGGGCATCAAAAAGACTCACAACTGACTTCTAACTGAAACTGTAGTACCAAACATGTCAAAGAAAACTACATTACCCATGAATCAATGCCATAGCAAAGATCTCAATGACTAGTACATGGTGCCACAGAGTCTAGCATGAGCAGAGGTGACAGAGGGTATGTGGCTGTGCCTCATGCAGAATGTTTTTCAGAGCTCCCGACAAAAATACCAAAACACATTCAGCTGTGGCAGCTAAACAGATGCCTGACCGGGTCTGTAGTAGTAAATGCATACCACTGTGCTGCCATCCGTTTCCTTATGTTGCTGTTGACAGGAAGTCATGCCTAGTCAGGGGCCTTGATTGGCGCAACAACCCTGTTTCTCTGCATTTTGGATTTTCCTGGACAAATCATATTCAGTTAACTTGACTTGAGAGACAGCTCCTAAATCCAGAGAAAGCAGGTACATGATATGCCAATGGGTGTTCTCCATTAATTTGAGCACCAGAAAAATCCACTTGTCTTTCCACACAGTTATTGAGAACCTCTCAAACACCCCCAAAAGGTTATACAGCTGCACCATCAAGAGTATCCTGACCGGTTGCATTGCATCACCGCTTGGTATGGCAACAGCTCGGCATCTGACCGTAAGGCACTACAGAGGGTAATGCATATTCTCAAGGACTCGATGTACCCTCATAGACTGTTTTCTCTGCTACTGCATGGCAAGCAGTACCTGAGCACCAAGTCTAGGACCAAAAGGCTCCTTAAAACAGCTTCTACCCCCAAGTCATAAGACTGCTGAACAATTAATCAAATGGCCACCCGGACTATTTATGTTGACCCCCCCCACCGCTGATGATGATACTCGCTGTTTATCATCTATGCATAGTCACTTTACCCCTACCTACGTATACAAATTACCTTGACTAACCTGTACCCTCACACATTGACTCGGTACCGGTAACCCCTGTATATAGCCTTGTTAATGTTACTTTATTGTGTTACTTTTTATTTTATTTTGTACTTTAGTTTATTTAGTAAATCATTTCTTAACTCTTTCTTGAACTGCATTGTTGGTTAAGGACTTGTAAGTAAGCATTTCACGGTAAGTTCTACACCTGTTATAATCGGCGCATGTGACAAATAAAATGTGATTAGATTTGGCTGGGCTGTCTCCGTCCTCTCCCTCCCCCAGACATTGGCTCCTAATATGGGCCTCATCGTGTGGGAGCTTTGCCTCTGTCACATACACCTGGTCCAACTCCAGGGCCTATGGCTTAAAAAGCTGTCAGTCAAAGTCCGCCTGGGTTAAGCTTCTATGTGCTGGTGCCCGGGGCGGCACTTCACCCCCCTCCACACCCCTCCTCCTCCAGCCGTCCGCTAGAGCCTGTGCAGCGATATCACCCCCTTAGGCACAAAAACACTGGGTACTGTGCACTGATTCACCTTAAGCAGCAGGGCATGTATGTAC
Source organism: Oncorhynchus masou masou (assembly GCF_036934945.1). NCBI lineage: Eukaryota > Metazoa > Chordata > Actinopteri > Salmoniformes > Salmonidae > Oncorhynchus > Oncorhynchus masou. The sequence goes on along the minus strand of NC_088229.1, from coordinate 48,396,179 downwards.
CAGCCAAATTCCCTGTCAGGGTAACACCTTGGAGAGAGGGAGGGAGAGTAAGGGAGAGGTGTGGAATAGAGGTGAGGAGGTAGGTAGAAGGAGAGAGAGAGACTGAATAGACTGAATCTGCATACTAAGTAGTAACATTTGTTATTATTCCAAGTAGTAGTTGTAAGGGTAGTAGGTGTGATAGTAATGGGAGCAGTTTAATTATGATAGAGGTGGTAGTAGTAGTAGTAATGATGACGGTAGTTGTAGTACTGATATAATGGTGATGATAACAATGGCTGTGTCCGAATACCCACACTTGCGTGCTAAATAGTAGGCCGTTTCAGTATGCAAAAAAATTTAGTTTAATCGTATGTGACATTTTCCCGAAAATCTTATGTACTTTAAATGCCCGGAAGTCATACTCATTTTGGCTTTTCATCTAGTAGAATTAACTGTACACACACATTTCACAGCCACAATGCATTGGAAGAGGGGACTGCGAGTTTTGATCAGTGGTGTGAAGTACTACTTATCTGTACTTTACTATTTATATTTTTGACAACTTTTACTTTTATTCCACTACATTCCAAAAGAAAATAATGTACTTTCTACTCCTTACATTTTCCCTGACACCCAAAAGTACTTGTTACATTTTGAATGCTTAGTAGGACAGGAAAATGGTCTAATTCACGCACGTATCTACAGAACATCCCTGGTCATCCCTACTTTCTCTGATCTGGCAGACTCATTAAACACAAATGCTTTGTTTGTGAATTTTGTGTGTTGAACTGTGCCCCTAGCTATCCATGAATTAAAAAAACATGAAAATCATGTTGTCTGGTTTGCTTAATATAATACATTTTAAATTATTTATACTTTTTCTTTTGATACTTAACTACATTTAAAAACCAATATTTTAGACTTTTACTCAAGTAGTATTTAATGGGGGACTTTCACTTTTACTTTTAAATTGTCTTTACTTTTACTCAAGTATGAAAATGTGATACTTTTTCCACCACTGGTTTTGATAGCTGGAGCTCTAAACAACAAAACAACTTGAAAGATGGCAAAGAGCGAAACTTTTGCGGTGGTGTTCAAATGTAAGTGTCACACCTGCTCCCTCTCTCTCTCTCTCTCTCTCTCTGGCGCTCAAGGGGGCCAGGCTGCCCTTCATTACGCACACCTGTCACCATCATTACTCGCAGTTGCGCAATATTGGACTTACCTGGACTCCATTAATTTGTTGATTACCCTTCTATATTTGTGTGCTCCTCAGTTTGTTCCCTGTGTCAGCATTGATGTCATTATTTTCGTTGTTCCTGTTCTACGTCCATTGTTTATTAAATATTCACTCCCTGTACCTGCTTCTTGTCTCCAACATCGATCCTCACAGTGAGTCATTTTTGTTCTCCTTAACTTCTTGGATATAGGGGGCGCTATTTAAATTTTTGGATGAAAAACGTTCCTGTTTTAAACAAGATATTGTGTCACGAAAAGATGCTCGACTACGCATATAACTGACAGCTTTGGAAAGAAAACACTCTGACGTTTCCAAAACTGCAAAGTTATTGTCTGTGAGTGCCACAGAACTGATGTTACAGAAAAAACCCAGATAAAAATAAAATCAGGAAGTGCCGCATTTTTTGAAACCCCCTCATGGCAATGACTCCTTATTTGGCTGTGGAGGAGCTCGGAGTCAGCTTACCTTTTCCACGTTTTCCACAAGGTGTCTGCAGCATTGTGACATATTTGTAGGCATATCATTGGAAGATTGACCATAAGAGACTACATTTACCAGGTGGTCGCTTGGTGTCCTCCGTTGCAATTATTGCGTAATCTCCAACTGCAGTATTTTTCCTCTGCCTCGGATGAGAAACCGGCTGCCAGGAATGATTTTTCATCGAATAGAATTGTGAAAAACACCTTGAGGATTGATTCTAAACAACGTTTGCCATGTTTCTGTCGATATTATGGAGATAATTTGGAAAATAGTTTGCCGTTGTGTTGACTGCATTTTCGTTTTTTTTTTCTTAGCCAAACGTGATGAACAAAACGGAGCTATTTCTCTTACACAAATAATCTTTTTGGAAAAAATGAACATTTGCTATCTAACTGAGAGTCTCGTCATTGAAAACATGCTTGTGTAGCTTTGGTTAAAGCATATTTGGAAAATCGGAGATGACAGTGTTGTTAACAAAAGGCTAAGCTTGTGTTTCAATATGTTTATTTCATTTGCGATTTTCATGAATAGGAAACGTTGCGTTATGGTAATGAGCTTGAGGCTATGATTACGCTCCCGGATACGGGATTGCTCGACGTGAGAGGTTAAAATGATCACGACTATTCAGACTGCAGTTGCAAAGACCATCAAGTGCTATGAAGAAACTGGCTCTCATGAGGACCGCCATAGGAAAGGGGGACTCCGAGTACCTCTGCTGCAGAGGATAAGTTCATTCATGTTACCTGCAACTCAGATTGCAGCCCAAATAAATGCATCTCAACACATCTCAACATCAAATGTTCAGAGGAGACTGCGTGAATCAGACCTTCATGGTCAAATTGCTTCAAAGAAATCACTACTAGAGGACACCAATATGAAGAGACTTGCTTGGGCCAAGAAACACAAACAATGGAGATTAGACCTGTGGAATTCTGTCGCTTGGTCTGAGTCTATTTCGGTTCCAACTGTGTCTTTGTGAGATGCAGAGTAGGTGAACGGATGATCTCCACATGTGTGGTTCCAACCGTGAAGCATGCAGGATGAGGTGTGATGGAGCGGGGGTGCTTTTCTGGTGACACTGTCGGATTTATTTAGAATTCAAGAAACATTTAACCAGAATGTCTACAACAGCATTCTGCAGAGATACTCCATCCCACACCTCCAGGCTGTGTAAGGTATATTTGACCAAGAAGTAAAATGACGGAGTGCTGCAGCAGATGACTTGGCCTCCACAATCACCCTACCTCAACCCAATTGAGATGGATTGGGATAAGTTGGACCACAGTGTGAAGGAAAAGCAGCCAACAAGTGCTCAGCATACTGTATGTGGAAACTCATTCAAGACTGTTGGAAAAGCATTCCTCATGAAGTGTCACGGCTTTCGTTGTGGGAAGGAGGAGCGGACCAAAATGCAGTGTAGTTGTTATTCATTTTATTTAAATAAAGAACTATACACTATTAAACTAACAAAATAACAAACGTACGAAAACCAAAAACAGCCCTATCTGGTGCAAAACACAGAGACAGGAACAATCACCCACAAACACACAGTGAAACCCAGGCTACCTAAATATGGTTCCCAATCAGAGACAATGACTAACACCTGCCCCTGATTGAGAACCATATCAGGCCAAACACAGAAATAGACAAACAAGACATCCAACATAGATTGCCCACTCAGATCACACCCTGACCAACCAAAACATAGAAACATACAAAGTAAACTATGGCCAGGGCGTGACATGAAGGTGGTTGAGAGAATGCATGCCAAGAGTATACAAAGCTGTCATCAAGGCAAAGGGTGACTACTTTGAGGAATCTCAAATATAAATATATTTTGATTTGGTTACTACATGATTCCTTATGTGTTATTCCATAGTTGTGATGTAAAAATAAAAATATAAAAATAAAGAAATACCCTGGAATGAGTAGGTGTGTCAACTTTTGACGGGTACTTTACATTTGATACCGTTACATCTACTGTCATGGCGAATTACATGGGCATCCAGCTCCAATACTCTGTAACAGACAAATGATATACAGATGAGTAAATATGGTATGTCTGAAGTACTGGAATTAGTGTTGCATACATACATCTACAAAGTCATGTCGCATATTCTTGACTCTGTCAGAGTTTCTCTCAAATATGGCACCTTGTAAAGTTGTTTCATCGTCCCTCGGTGCAGTTGGAGGATGCGTTGTATGGTCGACAGGCTTACATCATTGATGTTGTTAAATATGGTGTCATTATTCAAGATATGCTCTCTTATCTCTCGAATCCTAATTGCATTGTTGGCCAAAACCATATTTATAATTGCAGAGTCTTGTACATCTGTAAACAAGCGTCCTCGTCCTCCATGTCTTTCACTTTCCACTCTGTACAGAATTCAAACACAGTATGTGTTCAGCATAGGAACTGTAAACAATGTTAAAAAAATGTTTAGTACAGCATGATAACCAACCTCATTCATTCAATGCAGTACAGTAAATGGATTGCTTAGAGTTACAAATGTTTATGCAATACTATGCAGTCATACGTATTTTACAGTACATTACTGTAATGCTAAAATAGTCATTAGATAGTTGCATACCTGTTCTCATTTCTGAAGATTTGAATTATGGACGCCACTGTAAATCGACTCAAGCTGTGCTAGACTCTCAGTCCAGCCTCTCTCATGGTCAAACCGTGGTTGATCACATGATCAACAAGTGTTGCCCTAATCTCAACAGAGATGGCTCTCCTTCCTTCTCTTCTTTGCCCTCATCCTCTTCTTCTTCTTCCTCTCCCTCCTATTCCTCTTGCTCTCTGTCCATTGTTGGCATCCATTGTTCAAAACAGGTAACCTTTGACCTATTTATAGGCCAATACTACAGGAAAGTAGTGATTGGTTCGTGATCAGTTAAGCTATTAGTGTTTGCACATGTGAGGAGTGTGTGTGTGTGACCTGGTGAATAAGTGTAGCATTTTGATTGGTTGTGTTTGGAAAAGGAAGCAAGTCACTTCCTGTTAGATTTTTGTGTTTTAGGTAGAGAATTGTGTGTAGTGTTTTGAAAAGTGTTTTATGCAATTGACAACTGAGTCAAAGGCTGAGAAATGGGGTTTCAGGTGTCTCCGGAAGGTGGTGATTGACTCCGCTGTCCTGGCGTCGTGAGGGAGTTTGTTCCACCATTGGGGGGCCAGAGCAGCGAACAGTTTTGACTGGGCTGAGCGGGAACTGTACTTCCTCAGTGGTAGGGAGGCGAGCAGGCCAGAGGTGGATGAACGCAGTGCCCTTGTTTGGGTGTAGGGCCTGATCAGAGCCTGGAGGTACTGCGGTGCCGTTCCCCTCACAGCTCCGTAGGCAAGCACCATGGTCTTGTAGCGGATGCGAGCTTCAACTGGAAGCCAGTGGAGAGAGCGGAGGAGCGGGGTGACGTGAAAGAACTTGGGAAGGTTGAACACCAGACGGGCTGCGGCGTTCTGGATGAGTTGTAGGGGTTTAATGGCACAGGCAGGGAGCCCAGCCAACAGCGAGTTGCAGTAATCCAGACGGGAGATGACAAGTGCCTGGATTAGGACCTGCGCCGCTTCCTGTGTGAGGCAGGGTCGTACTCTGCGGATGTTGTAGAGCATGAACCTACAGGAACGGGCCACCGCCATGATGTTAGTTGAGAACGACAGGGTGTTGTCCAGGATCACGCCAAGGTTCTTAGCGCTCTGGGAGGAGGACACAATGGAGTTGTCAACCGTGATGGCGAGATCATGGAACGGGCAGTCCTTCCCCGGGAGGAAGAGCAGCTCTGTCTTGCCGAGGTTCAGCTTGAGGTGGTGATCCGTCATCCACACTGATATGTCTGCCAGACATGCAGAGATGCGATTCGCCACCTGGTCATCAGAAGGGGGAAAGGAGAAGATTAATTGTGTGTCGTCTGCATAGCAATGATAGGAGAGACCATGTGAGGTTATGACAGAGCCAAGTGACTTGGTGTATAGCGAGAATAGGAGAGGGCCTAGAACAGAGCCCTGGGGGACACCAGTGGTGAGAGCGCGTGGCGAGGAGACAGATTCTCGCCACGCCACCTGGTAGGAGCGACCTGTCAGGTAGGACGCAATCCAAGCGTGGGCCGCGCCGGAGATGCCCAACTCGGAGAGGGTGGAGAGGAGGATCTGATGGTTCACAGTATCGAAGGCAGCCGATAGGTCTAGAAGGATGAGAGCAGAGGAGAGAGAGTTAGCTTTAACAGTGCGGAGCGCCTCCGTGATACAGAGAAGAGCAGTCTCAGTTGAATGACTAGTCTTGAAACCTGACTGATTTGGATCAAGAAGGTCATTCTGAGAGAGATAGCGGGAGAGCTGGCCAAGGACGGCACGTTCAAGAGTTTTGGAGAGAAAAGAAAGAAGGGATACTGGTCTGTAGTTGTTGACATCGGAGGGGTCGAGTGTAGGTTTTTTCAGAAGGGGTGCAACTCTCGCTCTCTTGAAGACGGAAGGGACGTAGCCAGCGGTCAGGGATGAGTTGATGAGCGAGGTGAGGTAAGGGAGAAGGTCTCCGGAAATGGTCTGGAGAAGAGAGGAGGGGATAGGGTCAAGCGGGCAGGTTGTTGGGCGGCCGGCCGTCACAAGAAGCGAGATTTCATCTGGAGAGAGAGGGGAGAAAGAGGTCAGAGCACAGGGTAGGGCAGTGTGAGCAGAACCAGCGGTGTCGTTTGACTTAGCAAACGAGGATCGGATGTCGTCGACCTTCTTTTCAAAATGGTTGACGAAGTCATCTGCAGAGAGGGTGGAGGGGGGGGGAGGGGGAGGAGGATTCAGGAGGGAGGAGAAGGTGGCAAAGAGCTTCCTAGGGTTAGAGGCAGGTGCTTGGAATTTAGAGTGGTAGAAAGTGGCTTTAGCAGCAGAGACAGAGGAGGAAAATGTAGAGAGGAGGGAGTGAAAGGATGCCAGGTCCGCAGGGAGGCGAGTTTTCCTCCATTTCCGCTCGGCTGCCCGGAGCACTGTTCTGTGAGCTCGCAATGAGTCGTCGAGCCACGGAGCGGGAGGGGAGGACCGAGCCGGCCTGGAGGATAGGGGACATAGAGAGTCAAAGGATGCAGAAAGGGAAGAGAGGAGGGTTGAGGAGGCAGAATCAGGAGATAGGTTGGAGAAGGTTTGAGCAGAGGGAAGAGATGATAGGATGGAAGAGGAGAGAGTAGCGGGGGAGAGAGAGCGAAGGTTGGGACGGCGCGATACCATCCGAGTAGGGGCAGTGTGGGAAGTGTTGGATGAGAGCGAGAGGGAAAAGGATACAAGGTAGTGGTCGGAGACTTGGAGGGGAGTTGCAATGAGGTTAGTGGAAGAACAGCATCTAGTAAAGATGAGGTTGAGCGTATTGCCTGCCTTGTGAGTAGGGGGAAGGTGAGAGGGTGAGGTCAAAAGAGGAGAGGAGTGGAAAGAAGGAGGCAGAGAGGAATGAGTCAAAGGTAGACGTGGGGAGGTTAAAGTCGCCCAGGACTGTGAGAGGTGAGCCGTCCTCAGGAAAGGAGCTTATCAAGGCATCAAGCTCATTGATGAACTCTCCGAGGAACCTGGAGGGCGATAAATGATAAGGATGTTAAGCTTGAAAGGGCTGGTAACTGTGACAGCATGGAATTCAAAGGAGGCGATAGACAGATGGGTAAGGGGAGAAAGAGAGAATGACCACTTGGGAGAGATGAGGATCCCGGTGCCACCACCCCGCTGACCAGAAGCTCTCGGGGTGTGCGAGAACACGTGGGCGGACGAAGAGAGAGCAGTGGGAGTAGCAGTGTTATCTGTGGTGATCCATGTTTCCGTCAGTGCCAAGAAGTCGAGGGACTGGAGGGAGGCATAGGCTGAGATGAACTCTGCCTTGTTGGCCGCAGATCGGCAGTTCCAGAGGCTACCGGAGACCTGGAACTCCATGTGGGTCGTGCGCGCTGGGACCACCAGATTAGGGTGGCCGCGGCCACGCGGTGTGGAGCGTTTGTATAGTCTGTGCAGAGAGGAGAGAACAGGGATAGATAGACACATAGTTGACAGGCTACAGAAGAGGCTACGCTAATGCAAAGGAGATTGGAATGACAAGTGGACTACACGTCTCGAATGTTCAGAAAGTTAAGCTTACGTAGCAAGAATCTTATTGACTAAAATGATTGAAATGATACAGTACTGCTGGAGTAGGCTAGCTGGCAGTGGCTGCGTTGTTGACACTACACTAATCAAGTCGTTCCGTCGAGTGTAATAGTTTCTACAGTGCTGCTATTCGGGGGCTAGCTGGCTAGCTAGCAGTGTTGATTACGTTACGTTACGTTAAAAGAACGACAATAGCTGGCTAGCTAACCTAGAAAATCTCTGAGTGAGAGGTTCAAAAATTGTGTGACATGAAAAGACTTTGTGTGTAAGCAGTTGGAAAAAACTGTAACTTGGTTCAAACATTTCGGGTAGCCTTCCACAAGCTTCCCACAATAAGTTGGGTGAATTTTGGCCCATTACTGCTGACAGGGCTGGTGTAACTGAGTCAGGTTTGTAGGCCTCCTTGCTCGCACATGCTTTTTCAGTTCTGCCCACAAATGTTCTATAGTATTGAGGTCAGGGATTTGTGATGGCCACTCCAATACCGTGACAGGAATACAACAATGAGTCTTGCAAGAAAGCCCCTGTTGTTCCAGGTGTCTGTGATCTCGAGCTCTGTGGCCGATGTGAGTAAAACTTTGAAATAGGTTTATACTCGCAAGGCCCCCAGGACAGAAGGAACAGGGCGCGTTCTCAAAGCATGCCGGCAAGGGATGCCGTCTGGGTCAGCAGCCTTGCGAGAGTAAACACGGTTAAATGTGTTGCTCACGTCAGCCACGGAGGAGAGCCCACAGTCCTCTGTAGCGGGCCGCGTCGGTGGCACTCTATTATCCTCAAAGCGGGCAAAGAAGGTGTTTAGTTTGTCTGAAAGCAAGACACTGGTGTCCGTGACATGGCTGATTTTCTTTTGTAATTTGGAATTGCCTGTCGACCCTGGCACATACCTCTCATGTCTGAGACGTTGAATTGCGACTCCACTTTGTCCCTATACTTGTTTGAATAACTACACTGTTTATATTCGGACATTTTCCCACTCATCTTTCCATGCTTAAATGAGGTGGTTTGCGCTTTCAGTTTTGCGCGTATACCGCCATCTATCCACGGTTTCTGGTTAGGGTAGGTTTTAATAGTCACAGTGGCTACAACATCTACAATGCACTTCCTTATAAACTCACACCCCCGAATCAGCGAATAAATCAATGTTATTCTCTGAGGCTGTCCGGAACATTTCCCAGTAGGATAAATGGTTTCCAGTAATAAAAACAATCTTGAAGAGTGGATTCCGATTGGTCAGAACAACGTTTATTAGTTCTTGTCACTGCCTGTAGGACGGTAGGAGCAAAATGGAGTCGTGGTCAGATTTGCCGAAGGGAGGGCCTTGTATACATCGCGGAAGTTAGAGTAGCAGTGATCCAGTACATTGCCCGCACGGGTGCTACAATCAATATTCTGAGAGAAAAAAGGTAGCTGTGTCCTCAAATTTGCTTTGATAAAATCCCCAGCTAAAATAAATTTGATTAGATTTTAAATAAATACAGCCATAGGGTAAATAGTTTCCAGTTTGCATAGAGTCCAGTGAAGTTCCTTGAGGACCGTCGTGGTATCGGCTTGTGGGGGGATATACAGTTGAAGTCAGAAGTTTACATTCACCTAAAGTGGGGCAAAAAGCATCGGAATTGGAAGATTGACCATAAGAGACTACATTTGCCAGGTGTCCGCCCGGTGTCCTCCGTTGAAATTGGTGCGTCATCTTCAACTGCACGTCTTTTTCCAAGCGATTCACCGGAGAAAGGAGCCTACCACGAACGATATATCAATGAAGAGATATGTGAAAAACACATTGAGGATTGATTCTAAACAGCGTTTGCCGTGTTTCAGTCAATATTATGGAGTTAATTTGGAAAACAGTTCGCCGTTTTGATGACTGAATTTTCGTTTTTTTTTTGGTACCCAAACGTGATGTACAAAACGGAGCGATTTCTCCTACACAGAGAATCTTTCAGGAAAAACTGAACATTTGCTATGTACCTGAGAGTCTCCTCATTGAAAACATCTGAAGTTCTTCAAAGGTAAATTATTTTATTTGAATGATTTTCTTGTTTTTGTGAAAATGTTGCTGGCTGAATTTTAGGCTTATAGCTATGCTAGCGATCAACACTCTTACACAAATGCTTGTTTAGCTATGGTTGAAAGCATATTTTGAAAATCTGAGATGGCAGTGTTGTTAACAAAAGTCTAAGCTTGAGAGCAAATATATTTATTTCATTTCATTTGCGATTTTCATGAATAGTTAACGTTGCGTTATGCTAATGAGCTTGAGGCTATAAATAGAATCCCGGATCCGGGATTGCTCGACGCAAGAAGTTAAGGACAACGCAGACAAGGTATTGGAGTGGCCATCACTAAGCCCTGACCTCAGTCCCATAGAATTTGTGGGCAGAACTGGAAAAGTGTTTGTGCAAGGAGGCCTACAAATCAGTTACACCAGCTCTGTCCGGAGTAATGGACCCTGGGGCGGCAGGGTAGCCTAGTGGTTAGAGCGTTGGACTAGTAACCGGAAGGTTGTGAGTTCAAACCCCCGAGCCGACAAGGTACAAATCTGTCGTTCTGCCCCTGAACAGGCAGTTAACCCACTGTTCCCAGGCCGTCATTGAAAAATAAGAATGTGTTCTTAACTGACTTGCCTGGTTAAATAAAGGTAAAAATTAGCTTGTAAGTCGCTCTGGATAAGAGCGTCTGCTAAATGACTTAAATGTAAAATGTAAATGTAATGGACTAAAATTCAACCAATTTATTGTGGGAAGCTTGTGGAAGGCTACCCGAAATGTTTGACCAAAGCTAAACAAATTAAAGACAATGCTACCAAATATTAATTGAGTGTATGTAAACTTCTGACCCACTGGGACTGTGATGTAAGACAAAACAGCTGAAATAAATAATTCTGACATTTCACATTCTTAAAATAAAGTGATAATCCTAACTGACCTTAAACAGGGATTTTTTTTACGAGGATTACATGTCAGGAAATGTGAAACTGAGTTTTAATGTATGTAAACTTCCAACTTCAACTGTACACGGCTGTGACGATGACTGACAAGTATTCTCTTGGTAGCTAATATGGTTGGCATTTGATTGTAAGGAATGCTAGGTCAACAAAAGGACTTGAGTTCCTGTATGTTGTTTTCGATTACACCACGAGTCGTTAATCATGACGCATTTACCCCCACCCTTCTTCTGCCCTTAGGGATGAGATGCTTATTTCTGTCGCATGAAGAATCCCAAGTGGCTGTACCGACTCCGACAACATATCCCGAGAGAGCCATGATACCATGAAACAGAGAATGTGACAATCTCTGACGCCTCTCTGGAAAGCAACCCTTGTCCTAATTTTGTCTACCTTGTTGTCTAGAGACTTGACATTAGCGAGTAGTATACTCTGAAGCGGTGGGTGGTGTGCACACATTCGAAGTCTGACCAGGAGGCTGCTCCGTCTCTTTTGCGGCAACATTGTTTTTGTGTCGGCTTCTGGGATTAGATCCAATGTCCTGGATGGTGGTGCGAACAAAGGATCCACTCCGGGAAAGTCGTATTCCTGGTTGCTCCGATATCCAATAGTACTTCCCGGCTGAATGTAATAACATCTTGAGATTGTCTGGGCTAACAATGTAAGAAATAACACATAAAAAAATCTAAATACTGCTTAGTTTCCTAGGGACTAGAAGAGAAGCGACCATCTCTATTGGCACCATCTTGAGTTTTCCTTTGTAATTGTCTGCAAGCCCTGCCACTTTAATTTTTTTTTTAATTTACCTTTATTTAACCAGGCAAGTCAGTTAAGAACACACTCTTATTTTCAATGACCGCCTGGGAACAGTGGGTTAACTGCCTGTTCAGGGGCAGAACGAAAGATTTGTAACTTGTCAGCTCGGGGGTTTGAACTCACAACCTTCCGGTTACTAGTCCAACGCTCTAACCCAGACATGGGCAAACTACGGCCCGCGGGCCACATACGGCCCGTTAGGCTTTGTACTCCGGCCCGCCGAACTTGTCCAAATTATAGTAAAAACCTCCTTTTTTCCCCTTTCCCTGCAATGCCCACGTTTCCCCAATAGATGGCGCACTCAAAACACATTGACCGTTGATGGAGTGGCGCATATTTCTCTTTATTTCACTTTAATTTTCACTTCGTTTCACGTCACCATTAAGCCCTTCTGTTTGGGGAAAGTGTTTCAACGAGTCTGGGAGCTCAAAGACGAGATTCGCTCATTTTTTTATTTAATGGGGAAATCCGAAGAATTCCCCGAGCTGAGCGACACAAACTGGCTTTGTGACTTTGCGTTTGCTGTGGACATATTTTCACACATGAATGAGCTGAACGTGAAGCTACAGGGGAAAGATCAGTTTGCGCACGACATGTACACAAATGTGAGAGCCTTCAAATCCAAGCTGGTTTTATTCTCCAGGCAAATGTCAAAACAAATCTTTCGCACATTTCCCCACACTAGCCGTGCAGAAAGAGGCCGCCCGAAATGCGAAGAAATACTGCAAATCACTGGACGATCTGCACAGAGAATTTTGCCGTCGGTTCTGTGATTTTGAAAAAATTGACAAGTCACTTCAACTGGTGTCCTGTCCCCTGTCACAAGACCCCGAATCAGCACCACAGGAGCTGCAATTGGAACTGATCGATCTTCAGTCTGACTCCGTCTCAAAGGAGAAGTTCAAGTCTCTTAAACTGAATGACTTTTACGCTTCACTTAACGAGACCGCGTTTCCAAACCTCCGGAGGACAGCGCAGAAGATGCTGGTGTTGTTTGGCTCGACCTACGTGTGTGAGCAGACGTTTAGCGTCATGAAAATCAACAAAGCCCATCACAGATCCAAGTTAACTGACCAACACCTCAGATCTGTCCTGAGAATTGCCACAACAAAACTAACTCCAGACTTTGATGCACTGGCAAAAAAGGGAGACCAACAACACTGTTCCCACTGAAATGGTGAGTTTTTCTGCTGTGTTATGAAAAAATGCATATGGAAAGTTTGGAAGTGCGTCTTTTAATTAAGAGCAATGCGCATTTACGCACAGCAGCGGTACAGTAGCTTAATTAACACGCCTCACATCGCTCTTAATTTAAATTTAAATTTTCAGCTGATATTTAATACAGCCTATGTCTGTGTGCTTGGCAACGATACACGTGTACTGTTTGCGCGTGAAGGCGAGGGCGTCCGTGGCGAGTTTGTAGAGCGCGCGGTCAGGACAATCCATCCATGATTTTGCGGAGTTTAACACAAGTAGATATTATTGAGCTTGAATATTTCGTTGTGTAATAATATGTTTTGAATGTTGAAAGTGATTCCATTTTTTAATAAATGTTGATTTCTTTAACTTTGCACCTTCGATTGAAACTTATTAAAAACAGACGCAATCTTGATAAATCACAGTGCGTATGTTATTTTAATCTATTTACATTTCCTCCTCCCAGTATCTCCGAAATAGTATGTAAATGCCATATCTTGCATATTCCTTGAGACAAATTTATTAACTGATAAGGGCTATTTTTCACATTTGAAAGACAGTTAATAAATTGGGTTGTAGTGTTCTTACTGTGCTATGAGGTTTGCACACACTACATTTAATGCTTTAGTATATCCGGCCCAAACACTCCCTCCAAATGCTCCTGGCCCGGCCCCTCTGTCAAATTTTAGAACCCATTGTGGCCCGCGAGTCAAAAAGTTTGCCCACCTCTGCTCTAACCACTAGGCTACCCTGCCGCCCCATATGATGAGCTTTGGTGCCGGTGTAATAGGATTCCACCTTCCTCTTATTTTGTCCTTCTGCATGTTTGATGTCTGATGGCGCAATTTCTGCATAGTGCAGCTTTAATCGTGTTGATTTACATTTTCATTCTCTCTCTTTCACACGCTCTTTGTAGACATACACAAGTATATGCATTAATTTCTTCATTCCAACAGACACTCACTGATGCACACGAAAACACACTGACACACTGACGCATGCACAGGCGCAAGCAAGCACGCATGCACACACATACACAATATCTGTGCATGTGTCACTGTCCACACTCTGAAGGTCACCTTTCTCTCAAAGACAGAATTAAGAAGTTTAATAAATGAATGGCATGTCCAGTTCTCATAGTTTATCTGTCATCACTGTTCATTAAGTTTCCTGGGTCTGCCAAGGGGAAGCAGCCCTCTCTGCTCTCGTTCTGTCTGGTCTGGAGACCCTTACTGAAAAATCATGTAATTTTCCACAAGTGACATCATGTGGTTTCTCTGGAAGGGGAGACTGTGCATGGCCTCCACGCTATGTGCACACTATTCATGTGTACACACACACACACACACACACACACACACACACACACACACACACACACACACACACACACACACACACACACACACACACACACACACACACACACACACACACACACACACACACACACACACACAGCCCCCATAACTTCACAGGTGTCCCACAAGACCAGGTAAGGGAAGAATCTTTACTCAGGTCACAGGTGTCATCTCAAAACCTTTAATTAAACGGTGTTGAGATAAGGGCCCATTGACTGGGTTGATTCTGGGTCATGGGACATCTTACTTTCTGTGTGTGTGTATTCGTTTGCATGCATCTGTGCATGCTTGTTAGTGTGCACGTGTATGCCCACATGCACAGTAACTGAGGTCGTCCACCCTGTGTAAACACAACATCCCTCCTGACTGAGCAAAAGCCAGGACCAGAGTCTTACATGGCACCCTACTCCATATATAGTGCACTCCTTCTGACCAGGGCCTATTGGACACAGCCAAAGACAAGACAAGAGACAGACCCTCTAATGTCACCTCGGAGACAGGCGCCATGATACAGTGACAGACGGATTCCGCTCAGGAAAACCCCAGGAACACGGATGCTGGAAGTGTTTAGTTTAGACTTCTTCATTTCCCGTCTATAACTCACCAAGATTCTTTCGTCCATCCCCTTCCTCTAATAATTATTCACCTCCACCACCCCATGAGTGTGTGTGCCAGAGGAGGCTCCTCAGAGGAGGAAGGGGAGGACCATCCTACTTAGTGAATTTCAAAAAAATAGTGAATGTTATCCTTTTTTACATAAAAGTATACAAAATATATTCACATAACCAAATAACTACTTTAAAACACATTGTCTATAGTAACCTCAACAACACTCTGTATGGTTTCACTGTGTACATTGACTTCAATACAAAACCTAAGAGGCTTAGGGTTCTCACCACAGTCCATCAACTTACACAGTATTATGATGACTTCCAGAGGACGTCCTCCAACCTATCACAGCTCTTGCAGAATGAACTGACATGTTGTCCATCCAATCAAAGGATCAGAGAATGAATCTAGCACTGAAAGTATAACCTACAGCTAGCTAGCAATGCAGTGCATAACATGTAGCGGGTAATTGACTCAAAGAGAGAGAAAGACAATAGTTGAACAGTTATGAACAAATGTATTTCTTAAATTAAGAAGAAGCAGAGAGAGAGTTTTTTTCATCCAGTTTCACTTTCACGAGCTAATTCAGCAATGTTAGACTACTCAACAACCTGATTTCAACAGATGTCAGAAGGTGAATTCACCAATTTGTAAGTCGCTCTGGATAAGAGCGTCTGCTAAATGACTTAAATGTAATGTAAATGTAATTACAGTTGGAATTGGAAGTTTATACATCTAGTTTGGAGTCATTAAAACTCGTTTTTCAACCATTCCACACATTTTTGTTAACCAAACTAAAGTTTTGGCAAGTTGGTTAGGACATCTACTTTGTGCATGACACAAGTAATTTTTTCCAACAATTGTTTACTGACAGATTATTTCACTTATAATTCACTGTTCCAGTGGATCAGAAGTTTACATACACTAAGTTGACTGTGCCTTTAACTTATGGCTGGGGGGCAGTATTGAGTAGCTTGGATGAATAAGTTGCCCAAAGTAAACGGCCTGCTCCTCAGTCTCAGTTGCTAATATATGCATATTACTATTAGTATTGGATAGAAAACACTCTACAATTTCGAAAACCGTTTGAATGATATCTGTGAGTATAACAGAACTCATATGGCAGGCAAAATCCTGAGAAGAAATCAAAACTGGAATGAGAAATTCAAGCTTTGTATGTGTTCACCACAGTTCCCAATGAAATCCCCTTGAGATATTAATGATGTTGCACTTCCTAGGGGTTCCACTAGATATCAACCATCTATAGAAATGTGAATGAGACTTCTACTGTGTTGTGGGACTGAATGAGTGCAGAATCTATCAGGTGACTGGCAGTCAGCAATTTTCTGATCACGCTCATTCTGCATTGGTATCCACTTGCGTTCCATTGCTCATCAAGACACAAAGGAATACTCCGGTTGGAACTTTATTGAAGCTATATGTTAAAAACATCCTAATGATTGATTCTGTACTTAGTTTGAAATGTTTCTTCGACCTGAAATATAACATTTTGAAGATTTTGTCCGACGTAACGCTGACCAGAATGAGCGTTTGGATATGTATACCAAATGCGCTAACAAACGGAGGTATTTGGACATAAATAACGGACATTATCGAACAAAACAAACATTTATTGTGGACCTGGGATTCCTGGAGTGCTTTCTGATAAATATCATCAAAGGTAAGGAAATATTTATCATGTCATTTGTTGTTTATGTTGATGCCAACACGACGGCTATTGTGACTATTTCTCCTGAGCGCCGTCTCTTATTGCATGGTTTGCTTATTCCGTATTTAAAAAAAAATCAGACACAGCGGTTGCATTAAGGAGAGGTATATCTATAATTCCATGTGTAGAACTTGCATTATCATCTACATTTGTTTGAGTATTTATGTTGAATGATGTGGCTATGCAAAAACACTGGATGTTTTTGGAACTAGAGAATGTAATGCGCCAATGTAAACTCATATTTTGATAAATATGAACTTTATCAAACAAAACATACATGTATTGTGTAACATGAAGTCCTATGAGTGTCATCTGATGAAGATCATCAGAGGTTAGTGATTCATTTTATCTTTATTTGTGCTTTTTGTGACTCCTCTCTGGCTGGGAAAATGGCTGTTTTTATTGTGGTTTGGTGGTCACCTAACATAAACGTTTGTGGTGCTTTCACTGTAAAGCCAATTTGATATCGGACACTGTGGTGGGATTAACAACAAGACTACCTTTAAAACGGGATAAGATACATGCATGTTTGAGGACTTTTAATTTTGATGTTTTGAATTTGTGGCACCCTGCACTTTCACTGGCTGTTGTCATATCATCCCGTTAACGGGATTTCATCCATAAGAATTAAACAGCTTGAAAAATTCCAGAAAATTATGTAATGGCTTTAGAAGCTTCTGATAGGCTAACTGACTTCATTTGAGTCAATTGGAGGTGTACCTGTGGATGTATTTCAAGGCCTACCTTCAAACTCAGTGCCTCTTTGCTTGACATCAAGGGAAAATCAAATGAAATCAGCCAAGACCTCAGAACTATAATTGTAGACCTCCACAAGTCTGTTTTATACTTGGGAGCAATTTCCAAAAACCTCAAGGTGCCACGTTCGTCTGTACAAACAATAGTACGCAAGTATAAACACCATGGGACCACGCAGCCGCCATACCGCTCAGGAGGGAGACGTGTTCTGTCTCCTAGAGATGAACGTACTTTGGTGTGAAAAGTGCAAATCAATCCCAGAACAACAGCAAAGGACCTTGTGAAGATGCTCGAGGAAACAGGTACAAAAGTGTCTATATCCACAGTAAAACAAGTCCTATATTGATATAACCTGAAAGACCGCTCAACAAGGAAGAAGCCACTGTTCCAAAACCTCCATAAAAAAGCCAGATTAAGGTTTACAACTGCACATGGGGACTAAGATCATACTTTTTGGAGGAATGTCCTCTGGTCTGATGAAACAAAAATAGAACTGTTTGGCCATAATGACAATCGTTATGTTTGGAGGAATAAGGGGGAGGCTTGCAAGCCGAAGAACACCATCCCAACCGTGAAGCACGGGGGTGGCAGCATCATGTTGTGGTGGTGCTTTGCTGCAGGAAGGGCTGCAGGACTTCACAAAATAGATGGCTTCATGAGTGAGGAAAATTATGTGGATATGTTTCAGCAACATCTCAAGACATCAGGAAATTAAGGCTTGGTTACAAATGCGTCTTCCAAATGGATATTGACCCCAAGCATACTTCCAAAGTTGTGGCAAAATGGCTTAAGGACAACAAAGTCAAGGTATTGGAGTGGCCATCACAAATACCTGACCTCAATACCAAAGAACATTTGTGGGCAGAACTGAAAAAGTGTGTGAGAGCAAGGAGGCCTACAAACCTGACTCAGTTACACCAGCTCTGTCAGGAGGAATGGGCCAAAATTGTCCCAACTTATTGTCGGAAGCTTTTGGAAGGCTACCCGAACGTTTGACCCAAGTTAAACTATTTAAAGGCAATACTAATACTACCAAATACTAATTGAGTGTATGTAAACTTCTGACCCACTGGGAATGTGATGAAAAATAAAAGCTGAAATAAATCATTCTCTCTACATTATTCTGACATTTCACATTCTGAAAAAAATCGGTGATCCTAACTGACCTAAATCAGGGAATTTTTACTAGGATTAAATGTTAGGAATGGTGAAAAACTGAGTTTAAATGCATTTGTCTAAGATGTATGTAAACTTGCGACTTCAACTGTACATGTATGTTATCTAGCTGCTAAGGCAATCCAACACTTCAACCCGTCCAAGTCAAGGTACATTTTCGGTTTTATTTCATTTTGCCACTGGGGCCCGCACATTACTGCATGATTGTACACATATATTGGATTGTGGGTTTACTAACGTGTTAGTTCTAGTAGCTATGACTATGAAGTTAGCTAATATGGTGACAATGATGTCGGCTGTGTGTAGTGGTTGTGGCATGAAGGTTTTGCTAGGAGAGGTTTTTTCACCTGATCACAGACAGCTGTTGTGTTGTGCCGGGAACATGTGAGAGGAGGAGAGCGCGTAGATGTTATGATGCGGTTTGTATGGCTGCCATTAAAATGAACTGTGTGTGTGATCAGGGTTTTATTAATTCTGCCAATTCTGTTGTGAAACTTTTAACGGGATGATATGACAACAGCCAGTGAAAGTAAAGGGCACCAAATAAAAAAAAAACAGAAACCTCATCATTCAAATTCCTCAAACATACATGTATTTTATACTGTTTTTTAAAGGTAATCTTGTTGTTAATCCCACCACAGTGTCCGAATTCAAATAGACTTTACAGCGAAAGCACCACAAACAATTATGTTAGGTGACCACCAACTCACAGAATACCCTAAACAAAAAGTAGGGGCGTGGATCAGAAAACCAGTCAGTTTCTGGTGTGACCACCATTTGTCTCATGCAGCACGACACATCTCCTTTGCATAGAGTTGATCAGGCTATTGATTGTGGCCTGTGGAATGTTGTCCGACTCCTCTTCATTGGCTGTGTGAAGTTGCTGGATGTTGGCGGGGACAGGAACATGTGTTATATGTCACGTCTAGTCAAGGTGGGTGGAATCAGGCGCAGAGAGCAGAATGCGATAATAACGTTTATTCTCCGGTGAATTAAAAACAAACAACAGTCAACCCAAAATAAAGACAGGGTGAAAATATCCAAAACAGGATAAAGACTAACCGGAGAAAAAACAAAACAGCAAACACCGACAGACAAAACGAAATGACAAAATAAACAATCCCGCACAAAACAAGGGCGGGACAGCCTACATTAAATACAGACACTAATTAACTAAACAACACACACGTGAAACCAATTAGACAAAACCAACAGAAACACGAAAAAGGGATCAGTAGTGGCTAATAGGACGGTGACGACGACCGCCGAGCACCGCCCGAATGGGCAGGTGAGCCAACCTCGGCGGAAGTCGTGACATTATACAAGTCAATCCAAAGCATCCCACACATGCTCTACAGATGACATGTTTGTTCACTGAGTATGCAGGCGATGGAAGAACTCCGACATTTTCAGCTTCCAGGAAATGAGTACAGAACCTTCGTTACATCGAGCCGTGCATTATCATGCTGAAACATGAGGTGATGGAGGCGGATGAATGGCATGACAATGTGCCTCAGGATTTCGTCATGATATCTCTGTGCATTTAACTTTCCGTCAATAAAATGCAATTGTGTTTATTGTCCATAGCTTATGCCTGCCCATACCTTAACCCCACCGCCACCATCAGCTTTTTGATATGCCACACCTGTCAGGTGGATGGATTATCTTGGCAAAGGAGAAATGCTCACTAACAAATTGAAAGAAGTTAGATTCTCGCACACATGTTCATGGGCTTAAAAAAGAAAACACCTGTACCATGTCTAATATAGAGCTGAACTGTACAGTTTTCAATTTAGAATTTTGCATCCCAATATTACACTTAATATACATCACAGACAACTGAAATAACTGTTTGGCATAGAAACACTGTATTTCTGTCCCCAATGTTTTTTTATTAATTATGAAATTATGATAAATATTTGTAACATTCCACCCATGAGGTCAAAGAGGACACTTATGGTCATTGACTACAGGAAAGGGCTACTTAAACATTAATGCCTTGTGCAAACATTCAAAATAAATTACCTTGTTTATAGCTAACCAAAAATATATTCCCTGATATCATCTGTCTTAAGTGAGTATAACCTTAAGTGTTTCATATGAGCAACACCCATCAAAATAGCTCAGTGATAACCTGAGGAGGAAAAAAAGAACAAAAGATGAGAAATAACAAAGCTTGAGCTAATATGCTCCCAATTCCAAGAACATGCCTTTCATTGCACGGTAAGTAAGCCATTTGAGCTACATTTCCTATGAGTGCTGTGACCATGCTGAATGAGAGCAGCAATAACAGTGGTTGCTCTCCAGTAGGGCCCCGGGATGTATTTTTTCAGTGACGTTATGTTTGTGCTCTCAGGTCCTCGCAGCCACCTTGAACGCTCCCCATATCTGAGGCTATGCAGTTACAGGTAAATAATGGAAACACATGAGTAAATGAGGGAATCAACGTTTATCGAAAGCAGGTGCTTCTACACAGGTGTGGTTCCTCAGTTAACTAAGCAATTTATATTCCATCATTCTTAGGGTCATGTATAAAAATGCTGGGCCAGTCATCAGTTTGGCTAACATTGCCATGTCCACATAGGATGACAACACCCCTATCCACAGGGCACGGGTGGTCACTGAAGCTTTTGATGAGCATGACAACGATCTCACCAAATCTCAACCCAACTGAACACTTATGGGAGATTCTGGAGTGGAACCTGAGACAGAGTTTTACACCACTATCAACAAAACACCAAATTATGGAATTTCTTGTGGAAGAATGGTGTCACATCCATCCAATAGAGTTCCAGACACTTATAGAATCTATGCCAAGGTGCACTGAAGCTGTTCTGGCTGATGGTGGCCCAATGTTCTACTATGACACTTTATATTGGTGTTTTCTTTATTTTGGCAGTTACCTTACCTTAATGGGGGAGGATGGGCTCATAGTAATAGCTGGAACGGAAAAATGGAATGGTGTCAAACACATCAAACCATGGTTTCTATGTGTTTGATAAAATTCAATTCACTCAATTCCAGACATTATTATGAGCCATTCTCCCCTCAGCAGGCTCCTGTGGTGTACACTACCACTGCAAATAAGCCTCACACAAAGGAACAAGACAGAGAGAGTCAGTGGAGGTGAAAAAGAGGGAAGAAAACAGATAAGAGGCTAAAAAGGGCTGGGGTCTTGATTGCTTTCCATTTGGGACATCCATCTCTCTGTGAGAGGGAGTGGTGTGGAGAGGAAGGTGGGTGTGCATTCCTGTCGGTGTGCCCGGGAGGGGAGAGGACTATGGCTGCAGCCTGGGAATGGAGGCAGACCTAAGTCTCTAGGATGTTTAGCAGGTTCTGGGGCCACCTTATCTGCAGGCGTTCTGGCTGCAGAGCCTCCAGACTGACTCCTGCTTAGGTGGTTGGCTAGAGTCCATCTTCGCTGACTCCTGATCAATCTAAGTATACCAGAGCAGCAAGACATAACCATAACACCAATCGGAAGCATGAGACAATTGCCATAATCTGACTATACAAGGAGTAAAATGTGTAAGAGGGAGATCTGACTGGATACAGAGAAAAAAGTGTAAGAGGGAGATGGTGTCTCACCCTGATCTGTTTCACCTGTCTTGTGCATGTCTCCACCCCCACCAGGTGTCTCCCATTTGCCTGCCTTGCCCTAGCGATTGCCTGCCTTACTGCGAATTGCGACCCTTTGCCTGCCTTGCCCTGCCATCCTGTACCTGCCTGACTCTGATTTTGATTAGGACTCTTTGCCTGCCATGACTTAGCTTTGGCCTGCCACTTGTACTGTAATCAACTCTCATACTATTCGCCTCCTGTGTCTGCATCTGGGTCTGAGCAGTGATAGTACAAACTGACCATGACTGACCCAGCAGACTCGGACGGACTCCGCAACGCTGTCTCCTCCCAAGTAGCCACCTTTGGAAGACACGAGGAGTTACTGAAAAGCCTTATGGAGGGACTCCATACCCTGGCAGAACACCATGACCATGCAATCAAGACATTACTGGAGCAATTCCGCAGATTCCCTACTTGGCAGCAAGCCACAACAGTAATCTCCCAGACTCTCAGCAATCCCACCACCAGCGGCGCTTTTCCCCAACCTAACCCAGTGCCCCGAGAACCTTGCTTACCTCCTCCGGAGCGCTACGCTGGAGATTCTGGAACCTTCAGGGCTTTTCTCTCCTAGTGCTCCCTCATCTACGAGCTGCAGCCTTCTTCGTTCCCCTCGGACTGCTCGTAGATAGCGTACCTCATAAAGCTGATGTCCGAGATGGCGCCTGCCTGGGCTACAGCGGTGTGGGAGCAACAGTCCACCATTTGCCTCAGTGTGGAGGAGTTTGTGGCGGAGGTAAGAAACGTGTATGATTCGCCGTTGTCCGGGAGAGAGTCAACTCGTAAGCTGCTCCAACTATGTCAAGACTCCCGAAGTGTGGCAGACTTACCGGAGGAGTTCTGGGGGAGTATCCAATCTCTCACTACTTGTAACACCCTCAATGCTAACCTGTTGTGGTGAAGCTAATCCAAATCCATCCGCGTGCTCATTGACTCTGGGGCCGTCGAGAGTTGTATGGATGGAGCTGGTTATCTCCACTCAAGCCTTTCCATCCCAATGGATGTCAGAGCGCCCATCCAGCGCTCTATTGGCAGAGTCACCCACAATATGGTTCCTATCCACCTGCTTGTGTCATGCAACCACAGTGAGTCTATGCAGTTTCTGCTCCTGGATTTTAGGTACCCATGGTTTTGGGGTTTTCATGGCTCCAGAGGCACAATCCCCTAATCGACTGGGCTACGGATTCCATCATCGGTTGGAGTCAATTTTGCCATCCACATTGTCTGAAGTCGGCACAGCCTGCCCCTGGATTTCTCCCTACTGGCTTGGTTAAAGCCTTGGATCTCTCCTCTGTTCCCACAGAGAACCAGGATTTACGGGAGGTTTTCAACTCTGCCCGTGCCACATCTCTTCCTCTTCATCGCCCCTACGACTGTGCTATCGACCTTCTCCCGGGCAGCGCACCGCCTTGGAGGCGACTTTATTCCCTGTCGGGTCCGGAGAACACAGCGATGAAAGGGTATATTGAGAACTCTTGCTGCAGGGATTATGCATCCATGTATCGACTACTGGGGTCTTAATGACATTACGGTTTCCCGCTACCAATGATCTCAGCTTTCAGGCCTCTCCAGGGGGCGGTCATCTTCTCCAATTTGGACCTTCAAAACGTCTCCTGGAGAGCCAGCTTATCTTGAAGGTGGAGAAATGTGTGTTCCATCGCTCCACTACCTCTTTCCTAGGATACGTCATCGCTGCAGGGAATATTCAGATTGACCCTGACAAGGTGAGAGTGGTGGTGGATTGGCCTCAACCCACATCCAGAGTGAAGCTGCAACGTTTCCTTCTACCGTTATTTTGTCCGTCGTTACAGAACCCTTTGCGCTCACCTCTCCCAAAGTTCCGTTCATATGGTCTCCAGCAGCTGACCGGGCATTCTCAGACCTCAAACAGTGATTCACTAAAGCTCCCAGCTCCCATCCCACTACAGCTCCATCCGAAACTGTCCAGTCAGTTCGTGGTGTAGGTCGACGCCTCTGATGTCCAAGTGGGGGCTGTCCTGTCCCCTTGTTCTGCCAAACACCTTCCTTTCCCATCGTGGAACTATCCATCCTGGATCCGGGAGAATTGTCATCAACTACACTAATTTGCATAGCGCAATGGTCAAAAACTATTACTAGAAAATATTCATATTCATGAAATCACAAGTGAAATATAGTGTAAACACAGCTTAGCCTTTTGTTAATCACCCTGTCATCTCATATTTTGAAATTATGCTTTACAGCCAAAGCAAGACAAGCGTTTGTGTAAGTTTATCGATAGCCTAGCATAGCATTATGTCCAGTTAGCAGCAGGAAGCTTGGTCACGAAAATCAGAAAAGCAATCAAATTAACCGTTTACCTTTGATGATCTTCGGATATTTTCACTGACGAGACTCCCAGTTAGACAGAAAATGTTCCTTTTGTTCCATAAAGATAATTTTTATACCGAAAATACCTCCTTTTGATGGTCACCTTATCTTGAGAAATCCACCGGAAATAGCAGTAACGACAACGCCGGGAAAAAATACACAAATTTCGTCCATAATATCGACAGAAACATGCAAAAGTTTTTTTAAATCAATCCTCAAGGTGTTTTTCAAATATCTATTCGATAATATATCAACCGGGACAATTGGCTTTTCAGTAGGAGCGAGAGGAAAAATGACTACCTCTGTCTTTTACGCAAGAATCACTTCTTCAAAGTAAAGGTCTGAAACTACGTCTAAAGGCTGTAGACACTTCAGGGAAGCCACAGAAAAAGGAATCTGGTTGATATCCCTTTCAATTGGCAATAGGGATGCATAGAAAGACATGGGTTTCATGGAAATCTCGGCCATGTTCTGTTATAATCTCCACCCGACAGCCAGAAGAGAACTGGCCACCCCTCATAGCCTGGTTCCTCTCTAGTTTTCTTCATAAGTTTTGGCCTTTCTAGGGAGTTTTTCCTAGCCAACGTGCTTCTACACCTGCATTGCTTGCTGTTTGGGGTTTTAGGCTGGGTTTCTGTACAGCACTTTGAGATATTAGCTGATGTACGAAGGGCTATATAAATACATTTGATTTGATAGAGGACTGAGGTCTTCCAAATATTGAAAGTGTGTAAATGTATACATTTTTCTCATCATATATTTTTTTCCATATTTTTTCTTCATTTTTCAGGGGTGTGTTAGAATACCATTTTGGTATTTTGTATATAGTTATTTGTTTCAAAATGTATACCTTCACCAATTTGGCCACATCGGTACATTTGGGCTACTTGTGTGTGGACACTTGGGTGACTTCATGATAAATATCATGTAACACACTCATTTTGGAAGTTATCATTCTGAAACTTTGCACAAGTACTGTTGCCCTCTTACGCTTTTCACGGAAATTGTCCCCATCATCCTATCTGAATGTTTGTTTTATCTTGTTAATTTTAAAGATGATGATACAAAAATAAAAAACATACGTTTTTTTCCATTTTATTATCTAAACCAGATCTATTGTGATATATTCTCCTACATTCAATTCACATTTACATAAACTTCAGAATGTTTTCTTTCAAATAAGAATATGCATATCATTGGTTCTGTGCCTGAGCGACAGGTTGTTAGATTTGGGTATGTCTTCAGGCGGAAATTGAAAAAAGTAGGGGGTAGTTGTAAGAGGTTATTAATTAACATCCCGGCCATCCTATAATCTAAGCTTGATGCCCTCAGTCTCACACAAATTATCAATGAACCTATCAGGCACAACTCCAAATCTATAAACATGGGCACCCTCATAGATATCATCCTAACCAACTTGCCCTCCAAATACACCTCTGCTGTTTTCAACCAAGATCTCAGCAATCACTGCCTCATTGCCTGCATCCGTAATGGGTCCACGGTCAAACGACCACCCCTCATCACTGTGAAATGCTCCTTTAAACACTTCAGTGAGCAGGCCTTTCTAATCGACATGTCCTGGGTATCCTGGAAGAATATTGACCTCATGCCGTCAGTAGAGGATGCCTGGTCATTCTTTAAAAGTGCCTTCCTTGTCATCTTAAATAAGCTTGCTCCTTTCAGAAAATGTTGAACCAGGAACAGATATAGCCCTCTCTCCAGACCTGACTGCCCTTGACCAGCACAAAAACATCCTGTGGCGTTTTGCATTAGCATCGAATAGCCCCCGTGATGTGCAATTTTTCAGGGAAGTTAGTAACCAATATACATAGGCAGTTGGGAAAGCTAAGGTTAGCTTTATCAAGCAGAAATTTGTATCCTGTAGCACGAACTCAAAAAAGTTCTGGGACACTGTAAAGTCCATGGAGAATAAGAGCACCTCCTCCTACCTGCCCACTGCACTGAGGCTAGGAAACACTGTCACCACCAACAAATCCACTGTAATTGAGAATTTCAATAAGCATTTTTCTATGGCTGGCCATGCTTTCCACTTGGAAACCTCAACCCCCGGTCAACTGCCCTGCACTCCCCACAGCAACTCGCCCAAGCCTACCCGATTTCTCCTTCACCCACATCCAGATAGCTGATGTTCTGAAAGAGCTGCAAAATCTGGCCCCCTACAAATCAGCCAAGCTAGACAATCTGGACCCTCTCTTTCAAAAATGATCTGCAGAAATTGTTGCAACCCCTATCACTAGCCTGTTCAAACTCTATTTCTTATCGTCTGAGATTCCCAAAGATTGGAAAGCTGCCGCGGTCATCCCCCTCTTCAAAGGGGGATACACTCTAGACCCAAACTGCTACAGACCTATATCAAGCCTACCCTGCCTTTCTATAGTCTTCCAAAGCCAAGTTCGAATCCCACCTTACCTTCTCCGCTATGCAATCTGGTTTCAATCTGGTCATGGGTGCACGCCAGCCAAGCTCAAGGTCCTAAATGATATCATAACCGTCATCGATAAAAGACATTACTGTGCAGCCGTCTTCATCGACCTGGCCAAGGCTTTCGACTCTGTCAGTCACCACATTCTTATTGGCAGACTCAACAGCCTTGGTTTCTCAAGTTATTGCCAAGACTGGTTCACTAACTACTTCTCTGATATAGTTTAGTGTGTCAAATCGGAGGGCCTGTTGTCCGGACCTCTAGCAGTCTCTATGGGGATGCCACAGGGTTCAAATCTCGGGCCGACTCTCTTCTCTGTATACATCAATGATATCTCTGATCGACCTCTACGCAGACGACACTATTCTGTATACTTCTGGCCCTTTGTTGGACACTGTGTTAACTAACCTCCAGATGAGATTCAATGCCATACAACTCTCCTTCCGTGGCCTCCAACTGCTCTTAAATGCAAGTAAAACTAAATGCATGCTCTTCAACCGATCACTGGCGCACCTGCCCGCCTGTCCAGCATCACTACTCTGGACGGCTCTGACTTAGAATATGTGGATAACTACAAATACCTAGGTGTCTGGTTAGACTGTAAACTCTACATAAAATAGGCTATGCTACACATCGAAACACAATGTATAGTCTTTTTGTAAATTGTTTTAGGCTGTTTTTAATTTTTATAGGCTGTTTATTGATGGCTGGCTGTGCCAGGTCGGATCTGAATGCATTCGGATGTTTGGTAAATTAACGGTAAATTAAAATCTTCCTTGTCATGTGGTCCTGTGCCAAACTTTCCTAAAGGAAACTCTGAATTGGTAAATTGTTTTCATGACGATTTTAGACTATTCTCATGAAAATCTGTTGCCAATTGGATGGAAACTTAGCTAGTGCAGTAGTCCAGTGACACAAAGATTATGCCTGCACATCATGGTTCAACAGCATCTCCAAACATCTAAAGAATAAGCTACCAGCCAAAAAATGCCATGATCAGCCTGTTGCATGATGACAAGGAACATCATGGCCCGGTCCTAAATGACTGTAGAGTGGTGTGAGGAATCACTCTTGGTCCTCAAAACCAACAAGATCAAAGAGATGTGCATAGACTTCAGGAAGTGTACAACACCTACCTCTGCAACATCTATCAGAGGTCAGAATATAGAGATTGTAGAGGAATACAAATACCTGGGTGTCCTATTGGACAATAAGCTTCAGTGGAGTAAATGTTCAGACCTGATATACAAAAAGAGCCAAAAGAGACTGTACATTCTCAAATAGCTGGGATCGTTTAATGTAGACTGTACTATATTGACTCTGTTTTACAAATCTTTCATTGAGAGTATTTTAACCTTTTGTATTGTTTGTTGGTTTGGCAATGCTACTGTCAGCCAGAGAAATATGCTGAGAAGGATTATCACCACAGCAAGCAAGGTACTTGGAGTCAAACAGACAGGCCTGAATGAGATCTTTAAGGTCAAGGCCCTCCGTAAGGCTCACAAAATCATTTTAGACCCAAGCCACCCCCTGTACCCAGACTTTGAACTACTACCCTCTGGGCACAGGTATAGGGCACCCCCAGCAGGAAAAACAGAACAAGACAATCATTTGTGCCAGGTGTGATATCCCTCCAAAATAGCTCAGGCTAATGTTCCTATCGACTCAGGAAGGCCAGCAGGCTAGTCTTAAAAAAAAATGTTTATTGGTATGTAACTGTTATGAAAGTTGTATTGTCAATTTTGTTTCGTATTTAAACGCCACTTTAAACATGTACATGACACTGCAACAAAATTTCCCCATGGGGACAATAAGTAAGTAAGCTTGTATGAATTGTACTTTTTTTCATCTCTATCTCTGTAATGCATCTGTATCTATGTAATTGTAAGTGTATTTATGTAAGAAAATAGGAACCACAATGGAAATAAGTCCCTGAATTTATTGCGCATTCCCGGTCACTTCAAAAAATATTTTACTGACAAATTAATTTCAATCCATCTACGGCCAATTGATGAATGGAAAGAGACATGTTTCAAAACACCAACAAGTTTAAATAGCCCTCACACAGCCTGGAAATGTGTTGGTTCATTGTCCTGTTGAAAGATAAATTATTGTCCCACTAAGCGCAAACCAGATGGGATGGCTTATCGCAGCAGAATGCTGGTTAACCTGTTGAGTGTAGGGGGCAGTATTTTGATCTTTGGATGAACATCGTTTGACATGTTTCTAATTGGACTGTAACGGAACTTTTCAAGTTTTTGTCTGGATGAAATGCTGGCGCCTCATGAAGATGGACTACTGGGCTGAGCACATGGCGGCTATTCCTCTGGCTGTTTTGCGTTCTGAGCGCCGTTCTCAGATTATGCTTTTTCCGTTGTTTTTTTAAAATATGACACGGCGGTTGCAGTAAGGAGAAGTCTATCTTTAATCCTGTGAATAACACTATCTTTTATCAATGTTTATTATTAGTATTTCTGCAAAATCATTGTTGTTTGGTTGCAAGTATGTATCCCCCGAGCTAACAAGGTGAAAATCTGTCGTTCTGCCCCAGAACAAGGCAGTTAACCCACCGTTCCTAGGCCATCATTGAAAATAAGAACATGTTCTTACCTGACTTGCCTAGTTAAATAAAATAAAATACAAAATAATAAAAAATGTAAAAAAATCGGCAAAATCGGAGCCCAGAAATACAGATTTCCGATTGTCATGAAAACTTGACATTGACCCTAATTAATCGGCCATTCCGATTAATTGGTCGACCTCTAGAACCAACTACTGTATTTAAGGACATCATTTTAGCAAATCTTTACTCAACCTTTCTCCCTTGCTAGACATTCAGTTGAGAATACTGATTTAGCATGCTTATTGTCCAGAAGAAACTACATCCATCTTTATCTTGGACAACTTTATCTTGTACTGCAGAGCAAAAATCAGGACCATACATTATACACAATACTAGGTATGGGCGATAATACCTAACTACTGGGTAGGTTTGGTCACAAATAATAGGTTTGGTTGTAAATGGGTCTTCCAAAGGGACAATGACCCCAAGCATACTTCCAAAGTTGTGGCAAAATGACTTAAGGACAACAAAGTCAAGGTATTGGAGTGGCCATCACAAAGCGCTAATCTCAATCGGGGTGGCAGGGTAGCCTAGTGGGTAGAGCGTTGGACTAGTAACCGGAACGTTGCGAGTTCAAACCCCCGAGCTGACAAGGTACAAATCTGTCGTTCTGCCCCTGAACAGGTAGTTAACCCACTGTTCCCAGGCCATCATTGAAAATAAGAATTTGTTCTTAACTGACCTGCCTGGTTAAAAAAAATAATAATAATCCTATAGAACATTTCTGGGCAGAAGTGAAAAAGCTTGTGTGAGCAAGGGAGGCCTACAAACCTGACTCAGTTACACCAGCTCTGTCAGGAGAAATGGAGCAAAGTAGATTGGTCACGAAAAGCAATTGATGATCTTCGGATGTTTCCACTCACGAGACTCCCAGTTACACAATAAATGTTCCTTTTGTTCGATTATTTCTATATCCAAAAACCTCCATTTGGTTGGCGAGTTTTGTTCAGAAATCCACAGGCTCGTGCAGGTCATGACGGGCAGACGAAAATTCCAAATAGTATCTGTAAAGTTCGTAGAGACATGTCAAACGTTTTTGACATTGATATCCCTTTAAATGGAGGAATGCAATGGAACAGAGTTTTCAGGAAAAACAGCACTTCCTGGTTGGATTTTCCTAGGGCTTTCGCCTGCAATATCAATTCTGTTATACTCACAGACAATATTTTGACAGTTTTAGAAACTTTAGAGTGTTTTCTATCATAACCTGACAAGTATAGTCATATTCTAGATTCTTAGCCTGAGAAATAGGCAGTTTGATTTGGGTACGTTTTTCATCCAAGCATCAAAATACTGCCCCCTACACTCAACAGGTTTTGTGTGCCTTGAATTCTATTTAAATAATCGACAGTGTCACCAGCAAAGCACCCCCACACCATCACACCTCATCCTATATGCTTCACGATGGGAACAACACATTCGGAGATAATCCGTTAACCTATTCTGTGTCTCATAAAGACACAGCGGTTGGAAACAAAAATCTCAAATTTGTACTCATTAGACCAAAGGACAGATTTCCACCAGTCTAATGTCTATTGCTCATGTTTCTTGGCCCAAGCAATTCTCAACTTCTTATTTGTGTCCTTTATTAGTGTTTCCTTTACAGCAATTCGACCATGAAGGCCTGATTCACGCAGTCTCCTCTGAATAGATGATTTTGAGATTTTTCTGTTACTTGAGCTCTGTGAAGCATTTATTTGGGCTGCAATTTCCGAGTCTTGTAACTCTAATGAACTTGTAACTCTAATGAACGTCCTTTCCTGTGGCAGTCCTTATGAGAGCCAGTTTCATCATAGCGCTTGATGGTTTTTCGCAACTGCACTTGAAGAAACTTTAAAAGTTCTTGCACTTGGCTGGATCTTTCAGCATGACAATGATCCCAAACACACCACCCGGGCAACGAAGCAGTGGCTTCGTAAGAAGCTTTTCAAGGTCCTGGAGTGGCCTAGCCAGTCTCCAGATCTCAACCCCAAAGAAAATCTTTGGAGGGAGTTGAAAGTCCGTGTTGCTCGGCAACAGCCCCAAAACATCACTGCTCTGGAGGAGATCTGCATGGAGGAATGGGCCAAAATACCAGCAACAGTGTGTGAAAACCTCGTGAAGACTTACAGAAAACGTTTGACCTCTGTCATTGCCAACAAATGGTATATAACAAAGTATGGAGATAAACTTTTGTTATTGACCAAATACTTATTTTCCACCATCATTTGCAAATAAATTCATTAAAAATCCTACAATGTGATCTTCTGGATGTTTTTTCTCATTTTGTCTGTCATAGTTGAAGTGTACCTATGATGAAAATTACAGGCCTCTCTCATCTTTTGAAGTGGGAGAACTTGCACAATTGGTGGCTGACTAAATACTTTTTTTGCCCCACTGTAAGTAAAAGCTGGATCAAAGAACACCCAGTGCTGCTTACCTGAGATGCCATCATCACACAGTCCTTCTTCGTAGGTGTCCGCTATGACTTCCTTTGTGTCGGAAAAAGGTTGCTTTCGCAAAAATTATTTTTGATTGAAAATATAAAAGGGCACAAATGTACCTCCTTAGCATATAACAATTTGCCTGAGAATAACCACACCTTCATACAAACTTGCTACTGTATGCAGAATTATTGACGCACGAGCAAAAATGCTACCATATCATGCCAGCACGCCCAAAAGTGTGCCACTCAGTTGCAGAATGATGATGCAAGGAAGAGGGAAAGGAACAAGATGGGAACAACAACAATTTGTTGCAAGTCGGGGAGGGGGGCTAATTGCTGAGCAATAGACTATTCAACCTTTACTAAAGAAGTAGAATAGGAGGAGGGCTCATGCCTAGATCGGCTATCACAGACCATATTTTCCCAACGACCAAGGGGTAGCTTGCAACTCTGAGTAATAAATTAATAAATAAATGACCTTACAAGTTATGTTGGCTGACAGTTTGTTAGCTACGCTGTCCTTACTAACCACATAGAATTTGCAGTATGTACCGGTATGTTAGCTAGCTACCTAATTTTAGTAGTTATACGTAAAACTTGACAGTATTTTAACTGCGAAACGGTCTGAATTTATGTGCAACAAGTTGTACAGTGCCATATTTTCTGTTCCATCATAACGGAAACAGAGAGGGTTTTCTAATTTTCATGGAATAGAAACACCATAATATTAATCAAATTAATTAAGCATGTACCAGTAAAAGGTTTGAACACACCTACAATGTTGAAAATACTAAAAATAAAGAAAAAAATCCTAGAATGAGTAGAATAATAGTGAAAACATCACAACTAAGCAATAACACCGGTCTCCCACGTGCCACGCATTCTGTAGTAGATATGGCCTGTGTAAGGAATTAGGCACTTTCCCATGTTTACTACAGTATGTATTCTAGACTGCACAGCTGCCTAATAAACAAATAAACACATTTCATTAACTTCTTCGATATAGGGGGCGCTCTTTTAATTTTTGGATAAAAAAAACCTTCCCGTTTTAAACAAGATATTTTGTCACGAAAAGATGCTCCACTATGTATATAATTAACAGCTTTGGAAAGAAAACACTCTGACGTTTCCAAAACTGCAAAGATATTGTCTGTGAGTGCCACAGAACTAATGCTAAAGGCGAAACAAAGATGAAACTTCAAACAGGAAGTGCCCCAGATTTTGAATGCGCTGTGTTCCAATGTCTCCTTATATGGCTGTGAATGCGCCAGGAATGAGCCTACACTTTCTGCCATTTCCCCAAGGTGTCTGCAGCATTGTGACCTATTTGTAGGCATATCATTGGAAGATTTACCATAAGAGACTACATTTACCAGGTGTCCGCTTGGTGTCCTCCGTCGAAATTATTGCGCAATCTCCAGCTGCGTGCATTTTTCCATTTGGTTCAGAGGAGAAAGGCAACTGCCACGAATGATTTATCATTGAATAGATATGTGAAAAACACCTTGAGGATTGATTCTAAACAACATTTGCCATGTTTCTGTCGATATTATGGAGTTAATTTGGAAAAAAGTTTGGTGTTGTAATGACTAAATTTTCGTTTTTTTTTTCTTAGCACAAAACGGAGCGATTTCTCCTACACAAATAATCTTTTTGGGAAAAACTGAACATTTGCTATCTAACTGAGTCTCCTCATTGAAAACATCCAAAATTCTTCAAATGTAAATGATTTTATTTGAATGATTTTCTTGTTTTTGTGAAAATGTTGCCTGCTGAATGCTAGGCTTAATGCTATGCTAGCTATCAATACTCTTACACAAATGCTTGTTTAGCGATGTTTGAAAAGCATATTTTGAAAATCTGAGACAACAGTGTTGTTAACAAAAGGCTAAGCTTGTGAGATAATATATTTATTTCATTTCATTTGCGATTTTCATGAATAGTTAACGTTGCGTTTTGCTAATGAGCTTGAGGCTATGATTACGCTCCCGGATACGGGATTGTTCGACGCTAGAGGTTAATAAAATAATGATAAAAAATACTCATTCAAAATGCAATTTATTTTTTTATTTTTTTTCACCTTTATTTAACAAGGTAAGCTAGTTGAGATCAGGTTCTCATGTACAACTGCGACCTGGCCAAGACAAAGCAAAGCAGTGCGACAGAAACAACAACACAGAGTAAAACAGAATAAACAAGCGTACAGTCAACACAATAGAAAAAAGAAAGTCTGTATACAGTGTGTGCAAATGGAGGTATGGCAATAAATAGGCCATAGTAGCAAAGTAATTACAATTTAGCAGATTAACACTGGAGTGATAGATGAGCAGATGATGGTGTAGTGATACTGGTAGTGATACTGGTGTGCAAAAGAGCAGCAAAGTAAATAAAAACAATATGGGGATGATGTAGGTAGATTGGGTGGGCTATTTACAGATAGACTATGTACAGCTGCAGCAATCAGTTAGCTGCTTAGATAGCTGATGTTTAAATTTAGTGAGAGAAATGTAAGACTCCTGCTTCAGCGATTTTTGCAATTCGTTCCAGTCACTGGCAGCAGAGAACTGGAAGGAAAGGTGGCCAAAGGAGGTGTTGGCTTTGGGGATGACCAGTGAGATATACCTGCTGGAGCGCATGAAAGGGGTGGGTGTTGTTATCTTGGCCAGTGAGCTGAGATAAGGTGGAGCTTTACCTAGCATAAACTTGTCGATGACCTGGAGCCAGTGTGTCTGGCGACGAATATGTAGTGAGGGTCAGCCAGCTAGAGCATACAGGTCGCAGTGGTGGGTGGTATGAGGCGCTTTGGTAACAAATGGATGGCACTGTGACAGATGGATCCATAACGAATTACTATGGGAATAAATATCACTGATTCACAGAAATATTGGAACACAGTTGTCTAATGAAGGCAAACAATTTAGAATCCTACAATCCTGTAGCCTGCTCCCAACCATCACGTTGTACAGCTGAAACGCTGAGGGTTTCGTTTTTCTCTGAATAGAAACACCCTAATATTAATCAAATTAATTAAGCCAAATTTCTTATCGATCCCATATACTATGTTATTACAAAAAAGGTTTTAAATTGTCTGGTAAATATGGAATACTATAAAATGCTTCTCAAAGATGCCCTCTGGTGGTCAAACTAGCAATAACTTGCAGCAACAGAAAAAATGGCTGAAAATGAAGTGATGCCACAGAATACTGCAGCAGCACGCAAGGGGAGCCGAAGTATGACAAAACTTTTAAAGGAGGAACCACTGCAGGAAGAGGTCATCATTTCATGGAGTCTGTAAAGGAAAAGAAACACATGGGAAAAGTGGTAAGGTTAGGTAAAAAAAAAATCTCCAAGTTAAAACCTCTTGATACTACCCATCCCATACCCATCCCGTATCCGGGACCGTGAATACAGCCTCAGGCTCATTAGCATAACGCAACGTTACGCAACGTTACGCAACGTTTCTGAAAATCGCAAATGAAATGAAAATAGTATGCCTGATCTCAAGCTTAGCCTTTTCTTAACAACACTGTCATCTCAGATTTTCAAAATATGCTTTTGAACCATAGCAAATCAAGCATTTGTGTAAGAGTATTGCAAGCTAGCTTAGCATTTTGCGTAGCATTTAGCACGCAACATTTTCACAAAAACCAGATAACCAAATAAATAAAATCTTTTACCTTTGAAGAACTTTGGATGTTTTCAATGAGGAGACTCTCAGTTACATAGCAAATGTTCAGTTTTTCCTGAAAGAATCTTTGTGTAGGAGAAATCGCTCCGTTTTGTACATCACATTTGGCTGAACCGAAAATTCAGTCACCAAAACGTCAAACTTTTTCCGAATTAACTCCATAATATCGACCGAAACATGGCAAACGTTGTTTAGAATCAATCCTCAAGGTGTTTTTTCACATATCTCTTCATTGATATGCCGTTCGTGGAAGCCTGCTTTCATCTCAGAATCCCATGGAAAAATACCAGCAGCTGAAAATGACGCACCAATTTCGACGGAGGACACCGGGCGGACACCTGGAAAATGTAGTCTCTTATGGTCAATCTTCCAATGATGTGCCTACAAATACGTCACAATGCTGCAGACACCTTGGGGAAACGATAGATAGGGCAGGCTCATTCCTGTCGCATTCACAGCCATATAAGGAGACAATGGAAAACAGAGCCTCAAAAATCCTGCTGATTTCCTGGTTGCAGTTTCATCTTGGTTTTGCCTGTAGCTCCTGTTCTGGGGCACTCACAGTCAATATCTTTGCAGTTCTGGAAACTTCAGAGTGTTTTCTTTCCAAAGCTATCAATTATATGCATAGTCGAGCATCTTTTTGTGACAAAATATCTTGTTTAAAACGGGAACGTTTTTCATCCAAAAATGAAATAGCGCCCCCAGAGTTTCAAGAGGTTTTTAAGTTAATTTACTGTGTTAGAGGTTTCATGATGCTTGTATCGAAACCAAAGTAGTTTATTTTTAGATTGTTCTACACAGTTGAAGTCAGAAGTTTACATACTGAATTTAAATGTATTTGGCTAAGATGTATCACAATTCCACAAATCCTCGTAAAAACCCTTTCTTAAGTCAGTTAGGATCACCACTTTATTTTAAGAATGTAAAATGTCAGAATAATAGGAGAGAGAATGATTTATTCCAGCACATTCCCAGTGGTTCAGAAGTTTACATACACTCATTTAGTATTTGGTAGCATTGCCTGTAAATTGTTTAACTTTGGTCAAACGTTTTGGGTAGCCTTCCACAACCTTCCCACAATAAGTTGGGTGATTTTTGCCCATGAATCCTAACAGAGCTGGTGTAACTGAGTCAGGTTTGTAGGCCTCCTTGCTCGCAAACACTTTTTCAGTTCTGCACACACATTTTCTATTGGATTGAGGTCAGGGCTTTGTGATAACCACTCCAATACCTTGACTTTGTTGTCCTTAAGCCATTTTTTCACTACTTTGGAAGTATGCTTTGGGTCATTGTCCATTTGGAAGACCCATTTGCGACCAAGCATTAACTTCCTGTGAATTGCCCCAGTCACTCCTGCAGCAATGCACCCCCACAACATGATGCTGCTTCCCCCGTGCTTCGCGGTTGGGATGGTGTTCTTCGGCTTGCAAGCCACCCCCTTTTCCTCCAAACATAATATTGGTAATTATGGCCAAACAGTTCTATTTTTGTTTCAAAGCAGAGCACATTTTGGTCCCCATGTGCAGTTGCAAACGGTAGTCTGGCTTTTTTATGGAGGTTTTGGAGCAGTGGCTTCTTCCTTGCTGGTTATGTCAATATAGGACTTGTTTTACTGTGGATATAGATACTTTTGCACCTGTTTCCTCCAGCATCTTCACAAGGTCCTTTGCTGTTGTTCTGGGATTGATTTGAACTATTCACACCAAAGTACATTCATCTATAGGAGACAGAACGCATCTCCTTCCTTAGCTGTATGATGGCTGCGTGATCCTATGGTGTTTATAGTTGAGTACTATTGTTTGTAAAGATGAACGTGGTACCTTCAGGTGTTTGGAAATTGCTCCCAAGGATGAACCAGATATGTGGAGGTCTACAATGTTTTTTTCTTAGGTCTTGGCTGATTTCTTTTGATTTTCCCATGATGTCAAGCAAAGAGGCTGTCACGACTTCCGCCGAAGTTGGCTCTCCTGCCCATTCGGGCGGTGCTCGGCGGTCTTCGTCACCGTCCTATTAGCCACTACCGATCCCTTTTTCGTGTATCTGATGGTTTTGTCTAATTGGTTTCACCTGTGTGTTGTTTAGTTAATTAGTGTCTGTATTTAATGTAGGTTGTCCCGCCCTTGTTTTGTGCGGGATTGTTTATTTTGTCATTTGTTTTGTCTGTCGGTGTTTATTATTCTCCGGTTAGTCTTTGTCCTGTGTTGGATATATTCACCCTGTCTGTATTTGGGTTGACCGTTGTTCATTTTGTTCACCGGAGAATAAAACTTTATATCGCTATCTGCTCTCTGCGCCTGATTCCACCCACCTTGATTAGACGTGACAGAATCCCGCACCACCCATGGAATCAGCAGGAGCAGCAGCGTCTCCTCTCCCATCGATGGAAGAGAGGGTCCTCCATCATACCAGCGTGCTTCACCGGATTGGTTCTGCTATGGACCAAATGATGGAGAGAATGGATCGATGGGAGAAGAGTGGCCTCCCCACATCATCTCTACCAACCCCTTCTCCAGCACCTCCTGTTTCTGCGACCACATCTGGCTCTGGGGCTCTTCGGCTG
Source organism: Oncorhynchus masou masou (assembly GCF_036934945.1). Taxonomy (NCBI): domain Eukaryota; kingdom Metazoa; phylum Chordata; class Actinopteri; order Salmoniformes; family Salmonidae; genus Oncorhynchus; species Oncorhynchus masou. The sequence goes on along the minus strand of NC_088229.1, from coordinate 48,358,071 downwards.
ACACTCCCACGGGAGTTTGACGGATCGGCGGCTGGGTGCCAGGGTTTCCTCCTTCAGCTGGAACTATACCTGGCTACCGTGCGTGGGCTAATGCAGTATGGAATGGTCCGGACTCGGCTAAGGATAATTACCCAGAGTTCACCCGCCGATTCCGAGCTGTTTTTGACCATCCACCCGAGGGTCGGGCGTCGGGTGAACGGCTGTTCCACCGGCGTCAGGAGACGAGGAGCGTACAGGATTTTGCCCTTGAGTTTAGGACTTTGGCAGCAGAAGCAGGATGGAACGACAGGGCCTTGATCGATCATTTTAGATGTAATCTCAGGGAGGACGTCCGCAGGGAGCTGGCATGTCGGGACACCACATTCACACTGGATGGACTGATCTGGCTATCCGTCTCGACAACCTGCTGGCTGCTCGCGGGCGTTCGGATCAGGTCCTGTCGTTTCCAATCCCCAGCCCCCCTGTTCCTATCCCTATGGAATTAGGAGGTACGGCTTCAAGGGGGACCGGAGGAGGAGTGTCCTCCTGCACCAGTTGTGGTTCGACGAGGGCACACGTCCGACCGGTGCTGGAGGAACTTGTCTAGGAGTCGGTAGGACAGGCGGAACACTGCTCGATCACCCCAGGTGAGTAAGCACCAAACTCATTCAGAGCTTCCTGTCGGTCATGTGTTTATATTGATTTCTTTCCCTGGTTTTTCCCCATCTCTACAGCATAAGGCACTAGTCGATTCAGGCGCAGCTGGGAATTTTATGGATCGTGGGCTTGCGTTAAGGCTAGGGATTCCCCTGGTGTCGTTAGATCGACCTTTCCCCGTGCACTCCTTAGATAGCCGACCGTTAGTGTCAGGAATATTTAGGGAGGCTATGGTGCTGCTGGACATGGTAACGCAGGGTGATCATAAGGAGCAGATTAGCCTGTTCCTTATAGATTCACCTGCGTTTCCAGTGGTGTTGGGGGTTCCCTGGTTAGCTCAACACAACCCGGTGATTTTCTGGCGACAGGGGGCTCTTAAGGGGTGGTCAGAGGAGTGTTCAGGTAGGTGCATAGGAGTTGCTGTTGGTGCGACTACGGTGGAGAGTCCAGACCAAGTTTCCACCGTGCGCATTCCCTCTGATTACGCCAATTTGGCTATTGCCTTCAGTAAAGGGAAGGCGACCCAATTACCACCTCATCGTCGAGAGGACTGTGCGATAAACCTTCTGGAAAACGCTGCACTTCCTAGGAGTCACGTGTATCCATTGTCCCAGGAGGAGACAGTTGCGATGGAAACATATGTTTCCGAATCGCTGGGACAGGGGTACATTCAGCCCTCCATATCACCCGTCTCCTCAAGCTTCTTTTTTGTGAAGAAGAAGGATGGAGGTCTGCGTCCGTGTATTGATTATAGAGGTCTAAATTCCATCAAAGTGGGGTTTAATTACCCACTACCTCTCATCGCTACGGCAATGGAATCATTTCACGGGGCGCGATTCTTCACAAAACTGGACATGAGGAGCGCGTATAATCTGGTACGTATCCGGGAAGGAGATGAGTGGAAAACCGCATTTAGTACTACTTCTGGTCATTATGAGTACTGCGTCATGCCATACGGGTTGAAGAATGCTCCAGCCGTTTTTCAATCTTTCGTAGATGAGATTCTCCGAGACCTGCTCGGGCAGGGAGTGGTAGTGTACATTGATGACATCTTGATCTATTCTGCCACACGTGCGGAGCATGTGTCTCTGCTGCGTAAGGTACTTGGGCGACTACTGGAGCATGACCTGTATTGCAAGGCGGAGAAATGTGAGTTTTTCAAACAGTCCGTTTCCTTCCTGGGGTATTGTATTTCCACCTCCGGGGTGGTGATGGAGGATGATCGCGTTACAGCCGTGTGTAATTGGCCGACTCCGACCACGGTGAAAGAAGTGCAGCGGTTTTTAGGGTTTGCCAATTACTACCGGAGGTTTATCCGGGGTTTTGGTCAGGTGGCTGCTCCCATCACCTCACTGCTGAAGGGAGGACCGGTGTGCTTGCACTGGTCAGCAGAGGCGGGCAGAGCTTTCAGTCGTCTGAAAGAGCTGTTCACCAATGCGCCCGTGTTGGCGCATCCGGACCCCTCTTTAGCGTTCATAGTGGAGGTGGATGCGTCCGAGGCTGGGGTTGGAGCTGTGCTGTCCCAACGCTCGGGCATGCCATCCAAACTCCGCCCGTGTGCTTTCTTTTCGAGCAAGCTCAGCCCAGAGGAGCAAAACTATGATGTGGGGGACCGGGAGTTGTTAGCTGTAGTCAAGGCTCTGAAGGTGTGGAGACATTAGCTTGAGGGGGCTAAATACCCTTTTCTCATCTGGACCGACCATCGTAATCTCGAGTACATCCGGGCAGCTAAGAGACTAAATCCACGTCAGGCTAGATGGGCCATGTTTTTTACTAGGTTCCAGTTTACCCTCACATATCGAAGTTGGCTCTCCTGCCCATTCGAGCGGTGCTCGGCGGTCGTCGTCACCGTCCTATTAGCCACTACCGATCCCTTTTTCGTGTTTCTGTTGGTTTTGTCTAATTGGTTTCACCTGTGTGTTGTTTAGTTAATTAGTGTCTGTATTTAATGTAGGTTGTCCCGCCCTTGTTTTGTGCGGGATTGTTTATTTTGTCATTTGTTTTGTCTGTCGGTGTTTGCTGTTTATTATTCTCCGGTTAGTCTTTATCCTGTGTTGGATATATTCACCCTGTCTGTATTTGGGTTGACCGTTGTTTATTTTGTTCACCGGAGAATAAAACTTTATATCGCTATCTGCTCTCTGCGCCTGATTCCACCCACCTTGATTAGACGTGACAGAGGCACTAAACTCTTCATACCTTTACAAATGTAGAGTCTAATAGCTTGGATACGGGTGGAAAAAAATCGCTCCAACTTGCAACGTATTAAGTTCTCTAAGGTTTTACATGTCAGTTCTCCCATCTCAAACTTTGAAGACTGAGATCGAGTCATTGAAGGCAGACCAGCAGAAATAACATCATTCTCTGAGCACAAAGATACGGGTGACAGCTGATGCACTGGTCCAGAGCCAGGCGGTTGTGGCGTAGAGTCACTCGTCATCGGCGCAGAGTCAGGCGGCGATTGACGCGTTGAAGAGGGGGAAGAACAAAAATGGAGTCACACATTCCATATCAGGCACACCTGTGAGCTCTGAAACTCCACCTCCTGTTTGTGAAATCTGCAAACAATGTGTCCTTGATGGGCTAGAAGCCATCCACCCTTGATGGGCTATCAGCAGGACAATAGAATTGCCCGGTTTAGGGACTTGATATGGGCTTCCGAGTTGGTGCAGAGGTCTAAGGCATAGCCCACCGAATTCACTGTTTTCAAACGACATCTGGATGGATCCATAACGAATTAGTATGGTATAGGAATAAATATAACTGAATGACAGAGCATGGGGACTGGTCGTTTAAATTCAGTCAGATTTTTGTATGGAAATGTAACGATTATTTTGAACTTCACTCCAGTCAATTAGTAGCTAGTCCTACTCCCGACCGGTCACGTTGTACAGCACCATATTTTCATAACTGAAACCCTTCATTAAATCGCTTTAGCCACGATTGTGAAATTTATCAAGGCTCCCTTTGTTATTTAGTTTTATAACTAAAATGTTTGACTGCATTTAAAGACATGGATGACTTGTATGCTGTTTGATGACATGTACAAATTAACGAGTGATTGATTGATGTACTGTACATTTAAGTAGGCCTTTATGACAATAAGTAAGATACGTGAAAACAGCTACAGTAACAAATGCATTTTTGTTTTTCTGGAATGAAAAAAAACAACATATAATCATCAAATTAATTAAGCTACTTTATTAAGCTATTTTTAAAAATCCATCCTATATAGTCTGTTCCACTAAATGCAAACCAGATGGGATGGCGTGTCACTGCAGAATGCTGTGGTAGCCATGCTGATTAAGTGTGCCTTGAATTGTAAATAAATCACAGACAGTGTCACCAATAAAGCACCCCCACACCTCCTCCTCCATGCTTCACGGTGGGAACCAGAAATGTGGAAATCATCCTTTCACTTACTCTGCGGTAGCGGAGCGGAGCTAGCGTCCCACCTGGCCAAAAGCCAGGGAAAATGCAGAGCGCCAAATTAAAATAAATTACTATAAAAGTCAAACTTCCATTAAATCACACATGTAAGATACCAAATTAAAGCTACACGTGTTGTGAATCCAGCCAAAATGTCAGATTTCAAAAAGGCTTTTCGGCGAAAGCAAAAGATGCTATTATCTGAGGATATCACCTCCATAAACTAAAGAGAGAAAGCATATTTCAACACAAAATGCAGAAATAAAAATATAATTCACACCTTACCTTTGACGAGCTTCATAAACATAAACAAATGGTCATTTTGTTCGATTAATTCCATCAATATATATCCAAAATGTATATTTATTTGGTGCGTTTGATCGAGAAAAACACTGAGCAGCGTGACTACAAAATATCTCAAAGGTTACCTGTAAACTTTGCCAAAACATTTCAAACTACTTTTGTAAGACAACTTTAGGTATTTTTTAGGTAAATAATCAATAAAATTGACGTCTTCAATTTTATTGACAATTTTATGATCTGTGTTCAATACAGGGAGAAAACAAACTGAAGCTACCTTTCTGGTCACGCGCCAATACACTTCAAGATGGCCGTACATCTTCATTACATAAAGGAATAACCTCAACCAATTTCTAAAGACTGGTGACATCCAGTGGAAGCGATAGGAACTACAAGAAGGTCATTTAGCAATCTGGATTCCCAATGAAAACCCATTGAAAAGAGAGTGACCCCCCCCAAAAAAAATCTGAATGGTTTGTCCTCGGGGTTTCGCCTGCTACATAAGCCCTGTTATACTCACAGACATGATGCAAACAGTTTTAGAAACTTCTGATTGTTTTCTATCCAAATATACTAATAATATGCATATCTTATCTTCTGGGGAGGAATAGCAGGCAGTTGAATGTGGGCATGCATTTCATCTGGACGTGAAAATACTGCCCCCTGTCACCAGGAAGTTAAAGTAAAAATACTTAAAGTTAAAGTAAAAATACTTAAAGTTCAACTTTAACTTCCTGGTGACAGGGGGCAGTATTTTCACGTCCAGATGAAATGCATGCCCACATTCAACTGCCTGCTATTCCTCCCAGAAGATAAGATATGCATAATATTAGTATATTTGGATAGAAAACAATCAGAAGTTTCTAAAACTGTTTGCATGGACTGCTGGACTGAAATGAGAAAGTGTGTCCAAACTTTTGACTGGTACTCTAAATATGGAGACTGTTTAGTGACAAAAATAAAAATAAATCAATGTAAAAAAAAGTATAAGTGGAGGCTGTTCTCTTAGAGATCGGGCTACTTTTTTCAACATTCTGTTAAAAATCGCGCAACATTTCAATGTCCTGCTACTCATGCCAGGAATATAGTATATGCATATGATTAGTATGTGTGCATAGAAAACACTCTGATGTTTCTAGAACTGGTTCAAGGGTGTCTGTGACTATAACAGAACGAGTTCCGTGGTCAAACTCGCCAGAAAACCTGGTCACTAAATCGACGAAGAAAAAATCAATCCGCCAGTACATGTATTGTCTATTGGAAGGAAAAATAGTTAAGGCTGAGAATACAGTTCCCATAACTTCCACACGATGTCGCCAGTGTTGTGATTTCGATTCAACTAAATCGTTGGTCACCTGAGTAATAGCCACATCCGGTTGTCAAGTCCACAGCAGTAAACAATGGAACCGGAAAAGTTACTTACGTTTCCCAAACTCGTGCTTATTGAATACAGATCGCTCCGTGATCAATTTGCTCGTTTATTAATGTTTAGTAATACCTAAAGATGGATTACAGAAGTAGTTTGAAGTGTTTTGTCAAAGTTTATAGGCAACTTTTTTAATTGAAAAAAATAACGTTGCGTTTAAAAAATGTGTTTTTACTGGATCTGACGGTGTTCATAAATTGACATTTTGGGTACACAAGGACCGATTTAATCAAAAAAAAGACCAAATTGTGATGTTTATGATACATATAGGAGTGCCAACAAAGAATCTCGTCAAAGGTAATGAATGTTTTATTTATATTTTATTTCTGCGTTTTGTGTAGCACCGGCTACGCTAATTCCTTTGTTTATGTCCCCTTCTGGCATTTCGGCGTGTTGCCTGCTATCAGATAATAACTACTCATGCTTTCGCCGAAAAGCATTTTACAAATCTGACTCGTTGGCTTGATTCACAACGAGTGTAGCTTGAATTGACTACCCTGCATGTGAATTTTAATGAACGTTTGAGTTTTAATGAGTGCTATTAGCATTTGGCGTAGCGCATTTGCATTTATTGTTGGCAGGGGGTGCGGTTGCGTCCCGGGTGGGCCAGAGAGGTTAAAACAGCTTCCACTCTTCTGGGCAGGCTTTTGACTAGATTCCTCCCAAAGGCCAGTCAAGTTCTTCCACACCGATCCAGACAAACTATTTCTGTATTGACAATGCTTTGTGCATGAGGACATTGTGATGCTGAAAAAGGAAAGGGCCTTCCCCAAACTATTCCCCAAACAAATACCTCTTCCCCTTTTTTTCCTCTCTCTACCCTACTGATGTTACATTTGCAAACACCTTGGTGGTGGGAAATTAACTATATTCTGGTAATCCGACCAATTGAACATATGCGGTGGTACTTAATGAATATGATGTCAGTTCAGTTGTCATCTGGGACATTCTCATCAATGATAAGATGACATAAACTCTACAGTGGAACGTCTGCACATCAGAGTTATCGGATTCACATGGAATTGTTGTTCAATTGAAATGGTTGAGTATGAAATTATTCGTGATAGGATGAAATGTGATTTTAACTTTTAATGTGAGATTTTGGTTTTCATAAGGTTAGGGCTCCGCTCAATCAGTGGCCCGCCCCAGTGGCCCGGCCCCTGGGACATGGGTTATAAAACTTTTCAAACCTCTCCCTTCTTATATAAAGCCTTGACGACAATATAACCTCCTGTTCCGAGGATGTGAGGACGACAGTCTGATGTCAGAATGGTTCCGATAATCACTACAGAACGAAGCCAACATCAGCGTGAGCTTTGGTTGCGAATGGTATGAACTCTGAACTCTTATTCACTACAGAAGTGATACCTCCTAGCCGTTGAATTAGCAACAGCAGTTGAAAACAAGGGTTAGGAAGGAACAGACAGAGTATCCCGTCTATCACACAACGACGTTACTACAATGTATCCAATTGACCACCAGAGACATTCTTCAAAGGATAAAGGACTCGGTTTGGCAACACGGACTTCCATCTCCCACCAACCTAACGAAGCGCAGCTCAGAATAAATATTTATTGCATTTTCCTTTTCCAAATGGGCGGTAATTTAGAATGCATACCATTTTGTGACTAGGGGGCATTATTTTCATTTTTGGAAAAATAACGTTCCCAAAGTGAACAGGATATTTTGTCAGGACAAGATGCTAGAATATGCATATAATTGACAGCTTAGGATAGAAAACACTCTAATGTTTCCAAAACTGTAAAAATATTGTCTGTGAGTATAACAGAACTGATATTGCATCTTGTCCTGACAAAATATCCCGTTTACTATGGGAATGTTATTTTTCCAAAAATGAAAATACTGCCCCCTAGTCACAAAAGGTTAAAAGGTTGAAAATCAGATAGCAAACTTGTTCTTGGTATGACCTTCTTAAAACAATTCCACATAATTTAGCAGAACCCCACACCCATCTCCCTCAGTTTAGACAGGTCTTAGACTGTTAAGTGCCAAAAATAAGGGGTTTATTAAAATCCTTTAGTAACCATAGCAGCCGTTGACGGCATTTCTTTAAATTACAATAGTGGCCACACCATGCCTTGAAATTCTAACAATAATATATTTGTAAATATAGCAAAATGAACTAGCTAACAACCTGTTGTCGTTTTCGCTTGGCTGTTGTCATCAACCAGAAACCGAAAACAGTGTATGCTGTCATTTGACTTTTCATTGTTTTTTTAACTTCATTACTCAAAATGACAGCGCTGAAGCAAGTGAAATAAGGAAAGAGCAGATATATGTCTGGTGTTGCCGTCAAACTTGGAATAGTTCACAGATTAGCAAGACCCGTCATGTCATGATTACTTGGTTGGTACAGGCCAGCACATCAGCGGTGGAGCTTGAATGATTGTGCTCCGTCTCATGGGAAAAGTTGCAGTGTTTAGTTTGATATAGTCAGCTAACTAGATGGTTATTTTGTCTTGTTTCTACCGATGTAATTCATGTGGAAATGGCCATTGCTATAGCTAACTAGTTAGTCTGTCAGACAAGAAAGTTGTGTGTAGCAGTAAACCCTGCCAGCTCCTATCAGTTCTATTGAGCACCGTGGCACCAAATTGCCTTTCGAATGTTCTATTCCAAAACCATTGCTCTGCATCACAATGCCAACTTCGCTGTTGCTGGCAATGAGACCTGCCCATATTAACCTTGTAGGCTTACCTCAGGTAATTTACTATTAACAAGGTTACAGCTACTTGGTGACTAATCTCCTGTGTACACATTGTGGTGATCCACAGTGCTAGAGATGGCTGGCACCTAGCCATAAAACGGTAAACATTTTCTGGTCTTGGTTAACCATATTTATTTTCAGAAAAATGTGTAAAACCTAAACAAAACCCATGTCCCTGTCCTCTTTTTCAAGATGCGGCCGATTTAAACAGCCAGAATAGATGTATTTAATTAAGAAACAACCTTTTTTGACCATTTGTTTCTAAATGCCTGCTGGGTAATTTGATATGTGTCAAAATATGTTTGTTGTTAGGCATTGAAATGAGCGAATGCTGCACAGGTTCACTGAGTTGCAAACCAAATGGATAGGTCTATCTCATTGATTTGAAGATCTGACGCAGTTGCTACCTCAGAATGTAGTATTCTCAGAAGGCCACAGGGAGGAGCATGAGAGCTATTAACCCATAGGTTTGTTTTACCTTAAAAACCTTAAATCTAACCCTAGGTGAAACTTATTTTAGCCCTAACCCTAGGAATAACCTATTTAGCCTTAACCCCTAACCCTAGGTATAAACTATTTTAACCCTACTTATAGAGTAGGGTAGCCTGGCAACTTTTAGAAACTATTTTAGTAATAATTTTATATTAATAGATACTATTACATTACTAAATAGCATTTTCATTGTTTAAAAACCCCCCACATATATATTTTTTTAATGTGGTTTGAACTGGTCGTGACCTAGTAACCTCTATGTGAAAGTGCATTAATTGGCGTGGGATAGGTGGGGCAGGTTTGAGACTGATCTCAAGAATTAATATAAAAAATACACTATTTCTCAGCTGCCTCACCAATGTCTTTATGTGAATTAATATCTTTCAATTGCAATTTTTTTCCAATAGTTAGCAGCATAAGACCACAAGCATCAGTTATAGGCTACAAGCAGCAGTATGATTGATAGCAACCAAAGACTATATGTCCCATGATTTTCGAAAATGGTCACTCATTACTTTAGTTAGCTATAGCTAGACAGATAATCTCTATCTCATATTAGGGCCGTGTTGCTTTTGGGAGAGCAAACCATTTACTGTAGCAGGTATTGAACACTGGCCAAATTATTACCAGTCAGATGCACTGACCTCAACACTAGTATACACCCCTTACAAATGCATCTTAATATCTTATATGACAGTGCGAGTGAACAGCCTTAGAATAGGAAAGACAAAGAGTGCATCTGCCATAGCCCAGCAAGAGATTTCATCATGAAAATTTACCCCAACATGCCACTCCCTCGCTTGTGCAAGAAGGTAGAGTGCTCGCTGCCACTACGAGAATGAGCTTGTTGAGTTGACTACTGTAAAAGAAAGCAGAGCGGCTTGATGCTGGTTGATTAACTTGACAATGAATGTACCCATTAAAATACATTTTTGGTCGACCAGAGGTGACTGAATTAATGTTCAGGATTATTGATAATCATTATACTGCCCTCCCAAGCAAAAAGGCAGTAACTGCTCATTTGGTCGAAAATTAGTTAATGTCATTTTTGTTACATTAAATCCATGCTTAATCATGTGGATAAGTATCCTGCCTCTATTGTATTGTGTTTTGGAGAAAATGGGGGTCGTATTAGCAGTAACTGCAAAAAGTTGCTGTGAAACCAAGGTAACTAGTAACTGAATTTACTGCCTTTTAGCTTGGTTTCAACCTGCCCTTGGCTGCAGTTACTGCGTTCTACCTTTGTATCATATAATTTTATTCTGATAGTGATGCAATCGAACCTGTATGACACTGACTGACACATATATTGCCAATCTAGGGATACAACACCATGGCACAGCATTCACGGGGGAAAATTATGGTTGAACTTGCTCTGAATTGCCGACATCCAGACACTGGTAAGAACTATCTAGCTAAGTAGCTCTGACATCAAAATGAATTAGCTAGCTAGCTTACTAGCAATGCTACCTGCTCTCATAGGAGATCTGCAATTGATACTAACATCAATCTATTAGCCATATAATTAATTATATTCTGAAATTTCATCTGATGGTTTCTTTGCATCAGAACACCATGCACAGGATTTCTAGCCAGTGACAGCCACCCAGCTACTGACACACCCCTACCAAAACCTACCTAGCTAGCATTAGCAATGAAGCAATAGATTTGTGCTACATGTTCCCATAAGAGACGATCAGCAGTTTATACTAGCTTCAATCTATTATACCTAGAGTTAATATAATCCCTATAGTTGTATTCTGACATTCAATGGGTTATTTGAATCTGTAATGTTACACCACACACACGATCTCTAGCCAACTGACGGTCAGTTGGACGTTCACCACATACTGAATTGTCAAAAGCCACGCCCACTCCTTTTCCGGATGAGCGCACACACAGCATTGCTAGCTCATTAATTAATACATCTACTCACATGTTCAGGGTTTCTGGTTTTCTTTTATATTCCAGTATTGCGAGACTGTCCTGTTCAGGGAAGTTAAAATACCAAATTGTATCCATCACCTTTGTTGGTGGCATATGTAATTAGTACAACAAGCTTTGACATGCCAAACGTGTGCTCAATGTGTCTGCTTCATTGCCATCATTACATGAATGCGGAAAAAAAATGTTTTGCATGACTTCCACCAATCCCTGTGGTCTAGATGATTAGTACCTATGTGGATCAAAGTTGCCATGTGAGGGTGTATTAGTGCGTCTCCTTGGGCCAGCGTACATGGCATCAGCCTTACGCATGGTGTCCCCGGTTCGCCAGCAAAGCCCAGTGCGGGCTATTCCACCTCGCCGCACTTGCCTGGCTACAGGGAGCATTCAACCAGTAAGGGAATTCCCCCCTGAAATAGACAAAAATGAATGGGAAACCATTGGCATAGTACAAACCATGTACACGATGGACAATACCACCCAAATCGGCGTTGATTCATGCAAAATGTTTTGCAAATGCCATATGGCAATTGCCAGTTGTAACACTTCAAAAATCCAACAGGTGGCGTGTGCGCTCCACCTTGGTTTTTCATATAGGAAATGGACCCCAAGTCAACATCCAAAAGCCAAATTTTGAAAAAATGAATTTTTGTCAAAAACTTACCACCCCTTAAAAAAGTGCTTTCTGGACCGTTTTTCGAAATTCTTTCGCTTTTTTTGTCAATTACACATGTGTAAGAACTGTATGAATATACTTTTGTCCAATTTTATTATCATATTTTTTTATTTTTTTTACTTGCGCATTATTGCATGTGTTTTCTCCATTTGCAATATGATTTCATAGGAAGTCAAAAGTCAATAATTGCAAAATTTCATAAAAACTTTACACACCCCTAAAAAAGTGCTTTCTGGACCGTTTTTCGAAATTCTTTAGAATTTTGTGTCAATTACACACATATAAGAACTGTATCAACATACTTTAGTCATATTTTATTATCATATTTTTTTTATTTTTTTTACTTGTGCATTAGGCATATGTTTTCTCCATTTGGAACATGATTTCATAGGAAGTCAAAAGTCAAAAATTGCGCAGGAATGCAAAATTGACTGTGCCGATGAACTCGGGATGGCTGGGCAGTGATTCTGGTACCTCTCCATCGCTCGTTAGGGTTGATTTCAGAATGTCCATTTGGTGATGTTTTCTCACTCTTGCAAAGTCACTGTGCATTTGCAATATGGTTAACTGGGCATTCACCATCACAAATTTGTCATGCTATAAAATTGTGCAGGAATGCCAAATTGACTGGCCCGATGAACTCGGGATGGCTGGGCAGTGATTCTGGTACCTCTCCATCGCTCGTTAGGGTTGATTTCAGAATGTCACTTTTGGTGATGGTACCTCACCGCTTAAACATATTGCAAATGGACAAGAGTCACCTGCAAGTCACCGTCCATCAGTCAATTTGATATCATTCTGACACCAAACTGATACAAACTGACACCAAACCCACTTTTCCCAACTCGTTTAGGAGCCAAGTATCACATACTTCAGAGCTGGCCCAAAATTCACAACGCCTTCGGTTCAAACCATAAAAAAAACATTAAACACGTAGTTACGTTCTAGCTGCGGGTCCATTTCTTGTGTTATGTGTAGGCCTAGCTGAGGCGACCCCGAATCCCAAGTTTCGGCTCGATAGGTAATTTGGTGTCCGAGCAAAACCCTAATTGGTGCTGAAAATCCACTTTTTTCCATGACTTGCTACGGGGTCCTTGAATGAGCTACCGGACAGAAACGTTGGGTTCTGTCTCTATGGGCCGAGACGGTCACAATGCACCTAGTCTTGTGACTCTGGGACATTTCTAAATGTCGCCATTTTCGTAATGGTCAAAATGAATTGAAGTCATTGCAAATGTACAAGGCTGTTTCTTGGTCCGAGAACCTTCTAGAGCGCTGTAACTCACCACGCACTATCTACCTGAGGTCTAGAACAGGATTCTAAAGTTTCGGAACTCTAGGTCTGACGGTTCATTAAAAGTTCCAACAAGGTTAACTACTGCAGGGAGGGTTTGTCTCTTCGCACCCCAATGGGTCCCTACTTCCAAGCTGTGTGTGTGTGTGATTTAGTTTTCCTTTGAAATTTTATGGGAAAAATGACTGATTTACAGTTCATGGGGGTTGCCTAATCACATATATGAAGTTTTGGAAAGATCAGATTTTTTTTAACCCCTCGAAACAGCCCATGAGACACCAATTATGGCACTTCCGGTTGGCACAGGAAGCTATAACTCAACACATATCCTCATTGGGGTATGCTTTTACAGAATCCTGAGTTTTAAGTCTTTACCATAAAAACTATGTCTATCAAACTGCAGGCAGGTTATGGGTATAACGATTTTAACCACTTTAACCACTTCCGATTTTAACCACTTCCGGTTGGTCCAGGAAGCCTAAAATCGACACAGGTAGACCTTATAGTGGCCTGATGGACTGGTACCAAAGACAGGTTCATAAGGCATTCATAACCCTTATAGGCTCCAGGTTGAATTTAGGGGAGCAGGCAATGTATTCCTATGGGGAGAGAAGTCAATGCAAACTGTTTTTATGTAAACACCTTCTTTTAACTGTGAAGGGTTAATGCCACACGGTCAAGGTTAGGCTTGCACAGATCGGGAGGACCTTAGGAACAGTCCTGTGTTTGAATTGTCCTTCTAAACCTAACGGTTCCGCCGCTGTCACCCAAAATCAAATGACGTTCTGGTGCAGGCTTCATATTGGGCCTACTTTTCTCATGGTCGCTGCGCTTAGACCGAGCGAGCTACGGTCAAGCGGGATATCTCGTTGAACTCGGCACGGCCTTGGGATTATGCCATTGCCTGCTCTCTGTATCTTTAAACACCACGCTTTGTCACTCCATCCTTGCTGTGTGTGTGTGTGTGTGTGAGTTCTTTTCTTTGACATCTGTTTGGAGAAATGACTGATTTTACAGTTCAGGAGGGTTGCCTAATCACACATATGAAGTTTTGAAAAGATCTGACCTTTTTAACCCTTGGATACAGCCACTATGACACCATTTAAGGCACTTTCTGTTGGCACAGGAAGCTATAAATAAACTCATATCCTCATTGGGGTATGCCTTTACAGAATCCTGAGTTTTAAGTATTTACGTTAACCTCTTACATCTATGGGGGCGCTATTTCATTTTTGGATGAAAAACGTTCCCGTTTTAAACAAGATATTTTGTCACAAAAAGATGCTCGACTATGCATATAATTGCTACCGTTCGAAAGAAAACACTCTGACGTGTCCAGAAATACAAAGATCTTCTCTGTACGTGCCCTATAACGTGAGCTTCAGGCAAAACCAAGATGAGATGGCATCCAGGAAATGACAAGGATTTTTGAGGCTCTGTTTTCCATGGTCTCCTTATATGGCTGTGAACGCGAGAGGAGTAAGTCTGCCCTTTCTGCCTTTTCCCCAAGGTGTCTGCAGCATTGTGACGTATTTGTAGGCAGATCATTGGAAGATTGACCATAACAGACCACATTTACCACGTGTCCGCCCGGTGTCCTGCGCCGAAATTGGTGCGCAAAAGTCACCTGCCAGTATTTTTCCATACGATACAGAGAGTAAAGCAAGCTTCCACGAACTGCATGTCAATGAAGAGATATGTGAAAAAACACCTTGAGGACTGATTCCAAACAACGTTTGCCATGTTTCGGTCGATATTATGTAGTTAATCCGGAAAAAGTTTTACGTTGTAGGTGACTGCATTTTCGGTTCGTTTCGGTAGCCAGACGCAATGTAGAAAACGGAACGATTTCTCCTACACACAGACGCTTTCAGGAAACACTGCGCATTTGGTATGTGACTGAGAGTCTCCTCATTGAAAACATCAGAAGCTCTTCAAAGGTAAATGATTTTATTTATTTGGTTATCTGGTTTTTGTGAAAATGTTGCGTACTACGTGCTACACAAAATGCTATGCTAGCTTAGCATACTCTTACACAAATTAGTCAATTTCTATGGTTCAAAAGCATATTTTGAAAATCTGACATGACAGTGTTGTTAAGAAAAGGCTAAGCTTGAGAGCAGACGCATTATTTTAATTTTATTTGCGATTTTCAGAAATCGTTAACAACAACTCATATGCTAATGAGCCTGAGGCTTTAGTCACGATCCCGGATCTGGGATGGGGAGTTTCAAGAAGTTAAGAACTGAGTTATTTACGGAGGGTTTAGTGAGTGTGTGTTATTTCAGAAAATCATAGAAAATCACAGAAATCTCGCAGAGCTCCGCAGCGCACTTTAAAAATATTCGTATGAACACCCTGCAACTGGATCTGTAACTGTTGAAAAAAAAACACCTATATTTGAACATCACAAATCTGTCATTGTACGATTTCTCTTAAATGACGATAGATAAATGGCTGATTTTTTTTGTTATTGACACCGGAGGCTCCTTGACTTTGACGTGAAGTGAAAAAATCATTTCTCTATTTTCATTTTGGACCTTTAATCCCAGAAAAATGGCCATAACTCAAAAACTGTTGAGGCCTAGATGCCATCTTGTTCGGGGCCAACTGCCCATTATGCCAAACCTACGCTCACCAAGTTTCGGCTTCGAAATATTTTCAGTTTTCGAGATAAGGCCCGTCGTGATTCGTGATGTTTTGTCAAATTGCAGTATGATTGCTTATGCCCTCTTGTGGGATTTTCCGGGATAGCGGAAAAATGACCAAAATTTGATTATTTTATAAAACGAAAACCGAATGTCCGACAAAGTTCATTTGATGACTTCCCGGTAGGTCTGGCCCTGCTGCTCGGCCCGACGCCGTCCCCGAATTTAACAAATGTTTTCGGACGTCTAGTAAGGGACGGTACATTTGCAATATGGACTTTTTCACTAACCATACAGAAAATGTCGAAATGTTCCCTTAGGGTTTGGTAAGGTTGGGCAGGCTCGGTACTCAAGAGCTCCAATGTGCCTGCACGGTCTGGTCTACCCAGTGCCACCTCCACGCTACAGCCCTCCGGTGGCAGCCCCCCGCACCAGGCTGTCTCTCCGTCTCATCCCTACAGGTGCTCCCGCCTGTCCAGCGCTGCCAGAGACTTCCTCCTGCCCAGCGCTGCCAGAGTCTCCCTTATGTCCTGAGCCCCAGAGTCTACCATCTGTCCTGAGCCACCAGTCTCCCGTCTGTCCTGAGCAGCCAGAGTCTCCCGTCTGTCCTGAGCCGCCAGAGTCTCCCGTCTGTCCTGAGCCGCCAGAGTCTCCCGTCTGTCCTGAGCCGCCAGAGTCTCCCGTCTGTCCTGAGCCGCCAGAGTCTCCCGTCTGTCCTGAGCCGCCAGAGTCTCCCGTCTGTCCTGAGCCGCCAGAGTCTCCCGTCTGTCCTGAGCCGCCAGAGTATCCCGTCTGTCCTGAGCCGCCAGAGTATCCCGTCTGTTCTGAGCCGCCAGAGTATCCCGCCAGTCTGTCCTGAGCCACCAGAGCCGCCAATCAGCCAGGAGACGCCAGAGCCGCCAGAGCCGTCAGCCAGCAAGGAGCCGCCAGAGCCGTCAGCCAGCCAGGAGCCGCCAGAGCCGTCAGCCAGCCAGGAGCCGCCAGAACCGTCAGCCAGCCAGGAGCCGCAAGAGCCGTCAGCAAGCCAGGAGCTGCCGGATCCGCCCTTCACTCCGGAGCTGCCTGAGTCTTCCTCCTGCCCAGCGCTGCCAGAGTCTCCCTTATGTCCTGAGCCGCCAGAGTCTACCGTCTGTCCTGAGCCACCAGTCTCCCGTCTGTCCTGAGCCACCAGTCTCCTGTCTGTCCTGAGCCACCAGAGTCTCCTCTCTGTCCTGAGCAGCCAGAGTCTCCCGTCTGTCCTGAGCCACCAGTCTCCCGTCTGTCCTGAGCCACCAGAGTCTCCCGTCTGTCCTGAGCCGCCAGAGTCTCCCGTCTGTCCTGAGCCGCCAGAGTCTCCCGTCTGTCCTGAGCCGCCAGAGTCTCCCGTCTGTCCTGAGCCGCCAGAGTCTCCCGTCTGTCCAGAGCCGCCAGAGTATCCCGTCTGTCCTGAGCTGCTAGAGTATCCCGTCTGTTCTGAGCCGCCAGAGTATCCCGCCAGTCTGTCCTGAGCCACCAGAGCTACCAATCAGCCAGGAGACGCCAGAGCCATCAGCCAGCCAGGAGCCGCCAGAGCCGTCAGCCAGCCAGGAGCCGCCAGAGCCGTGAGCCAGCCAGGAGCCGCAAGAGCCATCAGCAAGCCATGAGCCGCCGGAGCCACCCTTCACTCCGGAGCTGCCTGAGTCACCCGCCTGTCCGGCGCTGCCGGAGTCTCCCGCCTGTCCGGCGCTGCCGGAGTCTCCCGCCTGTCCGGCGCTGCCAGGGTCTCCCGTCCATCCGGCGCTGCCGGAATCTCCCGTCCATTTGGGACTGATGCCTAGGGTTCCAAGTCGGAGGTCGACGGCGAGGGTCGCCGCTCATAGGATGCCAAGGGGGTGGTTGAGGAGGCGGACACAAACTGTGGTGAAGTGGGGTCCACGTCCCGCGCCAGAGCCGCCCCCGCTGACAGACGCCCACCCAGACCCTCCCCTATAGGTTCAGATTTTGCGGACCTTTGTATTACCCTACATCATACTTCGATCATGTTCCATCGTTATATATTACACGACTGTCACGTTCTGACCTTTGTTTTGTCTTTATTTAGTATGGTCAGGGCGTGAGTTGGGGTGGGCAATCTATGTTTGTTTTTCTATGTTTGGTTTCTGTTTCGGCCAAGTATGGTTCTCAATCAGAGGCAGGTGTCGTTAGTTGTCTCTGATTGAGAATCATACTTAGGTAGCCTGTGTTTCACTGTTGGTTTGTGGGTGTTTGTTTCCGTGTGAGTGTTTGTCACCACACGGTACTGTTTCGGTTTCGTTCATGTTCACATTTATTGTTATGTATTTTATAATATTCAGTTTATTTATTAAAGTAATCATCATGAACACTTACCACCCTGCATCTTGGTCCGATCCTTACTCCTCTTCAGACGAAGATGAGATCTGCCGTTACAACAACAGCTAATCATTTCATGTAATTCAAACAACTTCAGTGCTGTTTTTCTAATTTATTCTTATAACAAGACATGGGCTACTTGTTAAACACAATATGTACTGTGACTGATGCAGAACCTACATCTCAATGTAAATGCAACTGGTATCTTAGTGGAAGACACACAAAGGATGCAGTTTCAACTCTGTTACACTGTCAGTAATTACACTGATCTTGTATTAATAGCATAAATGAGAAGTATAGTAAATTAACAAATTAAAATGGCAGATACTGCTCTTTGCTTTGGTATTACCCTGCAATTTATGACATATCATGCCAAGGAAGAAGGCAGTATCTGCTGTTTACGGGTCAAAGGTCATGTCAGGGTCATCATGAATAATAAATGTACTCATAGTAAGGCAAAATATCATTATATCTCCAATGATCACCCTAGAATTCATTTGGCTGGACAATTAAAAAACTTTGAAGCCATTTTTCTCGGTTCCACTCTATGAGCAGTTACTGCCTTTTTGCTTGGGAGGGCAGTATAGTAATCAAGTATAATTTCAAAACATGAGCATAAAAAAGGTAATAAATTACATGAATCATTATATTACTTCACAGTAATCAGTTAAATGCTTTTTCAGTCCTTCCTCTTGTGTTAGCAGTGTGGAAAGGGACAGAAAAAAGCTCACACGGGGTATATTCCTGGGAGGAAAAGTGGTGTATCCAGGGAGAAAACTTAACTAATACTCTGAAATTTCATTTGTGGTTTAATAATGCAATCTATTGGAATTATTTAGCAATTGCAGTGGTACTGAATGAAATGTATATCATTACTAAGTGTATATCCTTACTAAAGTAGTATTTACTCAGAATTGCAAAATATAAAATGTTCTAGCTCTTCACTTCTTCACTTAAAATAACCATTAATAGCATAACAATAAACAATGAAACTGACATAAACCCAAAACACCAAATAGGTGTCCATTTTGTTAAATATAAAATATATAAAATATTTACATAAGCCAAATACATTTATACTCAGTTTTTCACAATTCCTGACATTCAATCCTAAATTCCCTGTCTTAGGTCAGTTAGGATCACCAGTTTATTTCAAGAATGTGAAATGTCAGAATAATAGTAGAGAGAATGATTTATTTCAGCTTGTATTTCTTTCATCACATTTCCCGTGGGTCAGAAGTTTACACGCACTCAATTAGTATTTGGTAGCATTGCTTTTAAATTGTTTAACTTACACAGAACCCAAACCGGCTGAGCGTGTGCGCCATCGTGCATAATAAAAAAAAAGCATTAAACATTTATGGCAATTTAGCTCCATAGCTTGATCTTGCTAGCTAATTTGTCCTATTTAGCTAGCTTGCTGTTGCTAGCTAATTTGTCATGGGATATAAACATTGAGTTGTTATTTTACCTGAAATGCACAGGGTCCTATACTCCGACAATTTATCCACACATAAAACGGTCAACCGAATTGTTTCATCTCTCCTCCTTCCAGGCTGTTTCATCTTTGAACTTATATGGTGATTGGCATCTAAACTTTCATAGTATTACCATGACAACCAGCAACACAGTTCATCTTTCAATCACCCACGTGGGGATAACCAATGAGGAGATGGCACATGGGTACCTGCTTCTATAAACCAATGAGGAGATGGGAGATGGGAGAGGCAGGATTTGCAGTGCGATCTGCGTAAGAAATAGAAAGGACTTCTATTTTAGCCCTTGGCAACGCAGACGCTCATTGACACGCGCTTAGCAGTGTGGGTGCAATAAATTAATAACAGATTTCTAAAATGTATTCGCAACGCTCGCGCACACGAGCGACGCAGTCAGGGTATTAGGTCAAAACTGAGTCAGGTTGGTAGGCCTCCTTGCTCCCACACACTTTTTCAGTTCTGACCACAAATTTTCTCTGGAATTGAGGTTAGGGATTTGTGATGGCCACTCCAATACCTTGACTGTGTTGTCCTTAAGCCAATGTGCCACATCTTTGGAAGTATGCTTGGGGTCATCGTCCATTTGGAAGACCCATTTGCGACCAAGCTTTAACTTCCTAACCAATGTCTTGAGATGTTGCTTCAATATATTCACATAATTTTCCTTTCTCATGAAGCCATCTATTTTGTGAAGTGCACCAGTCCATCCTGCAGCAAAGCACCTCCACAACATGATGCTGCCACCCCCGTGCTTTGCGGTTAGGATGGTTTTCTTCGGCTTGCAAGCCTCTCCCTTTTTCCTCCAAATATAACGATGGTCATTATGGCCAAACAGTTCTCTTTTTGTTTCAACAGACCAGAGGACATTTCTCCAAAAAGTATGATCCTTTGTCCCCATGTGCAGTTGCAAACCGTAGTCAGGCTTTTTTATGGCGGTTTTGTAGCAGTGGCTTCTTCCTTGCCTAGCTGTCTTTCAGGTTATGTCGATACAGGACTCGTTTTACTGTGGATATAGATACTTTTGTACCTGATTTCTCCAGCATCTTCACAAGGTCCTTTGCTGTTGTTCTGGGATTGATTTGCACTTTTCAACACCAAAGTACGTTCATCTCTAGGACACAGAATGCGTCTCCTTCCTGAGCGGTATGCCGGCTGCGTGGAAATTGCTCCCAAGGATGAACCAGACCTGTGGAGGTCTACAATTCAAACCAGATATCTTTCAGTTGCTGTCCAAAGATCTTATCTGCTTGACTACAAATCACAAAATGTTCAACACAAAAAAGGAAAATGTTAGTAAGTTTGGGCAGCGTACATTGCTGTGACCAATTGCTTGTGATTAAAACATAAAAAATAAAAAATGTACTCATGGAACTCTTAGGTTGTCCCATTGTTTCTTATAGGGGAAATATACAGTGCATACAGGAAATAATTTTTAAAATGTTCTTGCATTACAGCCTTATTCTAAAATCTACAAACATTACCCCATAATGACAAAGAGATTCCTCCAGCATCTTAGCAAGGTATGTTGCTGTTGTTCTGGGATTGATTTGCACTTTTCACCACCAAAGTACGTTCATCTCTAGGACACAGAATGCGTCTCCTTCCTGAGCGGTATGAAGGCTGCATTGTCCCATGGTGTTTATTCTTGCGTACTATTGTTTGTACAGATGAACGTGGTAATTGCTCACAAGGATGAACCAGACTTGTCAAGGTCTACAATGTTTTTTCTGAGGTCTTGGCTGATTTCTTTAGATTTTTTCCATGATGTCAAGCAAAGAGGCACTGAGTTTGAAGGCAGACTTTAAAATACATCTACAGGTACGCCTCCAATTGACTCGAATTATCAATTAGCCTATCAGAAGGTTCTAAAGCCGTGACATAATTTTCTGGAATTTTCCAAGCTGTTTATAGGCACAGTGAACTTGGTGTATATAAACTTCTGACCAACTGGAATTGTGATACAGTGAATTAACCTGTCTGGAAACAATTGTTGTAAAAATTACTTGCGTCATTCACAAAGTAAATGTCCTAACTAACTTGTCAAAACTATAGTTTGTTATCAAGAAATTTGTGGAGTGGTTGAAAAACGAGTTTTATTAATGACTCCAACATAAGTGTACGTAAACTTCCGACTTCAACTGTATATATAGGGAAGGTAAAAAGGCAGGTGACTGAGTCCAGGTGAGTCTGATGAGGTGTTGATGCATGTATAAATTCTGACCGGTGTGTGTAATAATGAGCAGCCTGATGTCCTTGAGGGAGTATACATGACACATGGGAACATGTCTGTACATTTAGAAGGAAAACAAATATTCACATCCAACTGCACATCAGATGCAGGACAGAAGAACGTTTCAAAGAAAAAATAAATGTCTTTAACTCTGGGATGCTCCCATGGGGATTTAATCAGACGCTCAGAAAAAGACAACGTTTCGATCCAAGTTGGATCTTCGTCAGGTCAACATGTCTTTACAGCCAGTGAGGCTTCAGCCCTGTACTCTGTAGCATAATTATAGCTAACCATTTCTCCAAATGAAGTCAAACATTTTACCTTTTTTGCTCCTTGTCATCTTTTACAGTGCCACTGTATCTGTGGATCCTTGGCTTTGAAGGAGGCATGTATCAATGTCGGAAAGTGTTCTAACCCTGATTCCATTGCCATTTTCCTGGTTCCCACAAACTGGAAGCAATCACTTGGCAGTGGATTGCACGGTCAACCGTTGCAGTGTACATTGAATCTACTGTAACATACCACATAGAATAGATGATAAATGCGAAAGTCAGAAATACAGAATGTAATTCAGCCATGTAGGGTATATTTTCTATATTGCTGAATGTGTCTTTGTATGGGCATGCATGTACATTCCAGTACACAATGTACTTGTCTGATAATCATGTCACCCCAGTCACACTCCTAGCTAGTCTGATTAAACCCCATTCGTAAAGAAAAAACAGATGCGCTGGAGAAAACTGCTTCTAACTTACTAGCAACCTTGGTTTGGTCACACCACTGTAACAGCCCACTCCTCCAGAATGTGTCTTTGTATGGGCATGTGCAGTATGGAATGTACATGCAGTACAGATTTGATTTGACTCACAGGCTGGACTCCAGGAGGTGTCTGGCCTGATAACCCCACTCCATCAGTGAATGATCACTCTCTCTCCCGCCCACTCTGCCACGTAATGTCAGTGGTCCTGTGGCGCCAAGATGTTATCAGGCCTGCAGGAGCCAGTCATTCTGAGTCTCTGTGTGTCTGTGTAAATTGGGTTGTCAGAGAAGAGCAGTACTGCATTATTTTAGGCTGGGCTGTGGTCAGAGAAGAGTGCAAGAGTATTATACCTCATGCTGTATGGTCATTTTTCAGTTAGGGTTGCAAGTACAATTACTAGGGGTGAAATGTCTTTTTTTTTCATTACCTTGTGGTTGTTTAACTTCATTTTTTAAATTCAAGTTGGGAAGGGTCTTTACATAATTCTTATTTTTTGCACAAAAATCAATATAATGATTTTTACTGAATAGCCCCTCCCTCCCCAGCACCCCCATCCCTCTAATGGCACAGCACCCTGACCCGGCCTTGGACAATAGTTATGTAGCTAGTTACTTAAGCCTTCATATCAACAATCGCCTGCCCAAACAACCATCCCACAGCCCTCCTACTTCCCCACACATCTAACCACACAGCACCCCCACATGGGACTTGCCGGTGAGGAATGACAGCCTCATGCTGGTCCCAGCCCTGCACAAATAAACAGAGGCCAAGGGCTGAGCATGGAGAAACATTATCTATCATTCCCCCAGATCTGCCCTGTCAGGGAGAAGGAGGGATGGAGGGATGGAGGAGGAGGTGTGAGCTGTGATGGAACCCAGGCTAGTCACATGATAAATTTTACTGCAGGGAATGAGGTTATACCCTTAATGAGTAGCAGCCATACCGGGGCCTCTGTGCTTGTACAACTTTACTGACTGCCATAGCCTCAGCTTCAGCTTCAGCTTTACAAAGGCTGCCACCGTGGCCAGAGGCAGGGCTACTTCTTCCATATGCTGAGAGTTGGGGTGCACTAGAGGGCCAATAAATGATCAGTGCCTTGGATTCTGCCCTTATGTAGTGTTTGATATTTGGAACCCCAGTAAGAACTCGATGGGCACTTTGAAAGCTTAAACCAAATGTTTTCATCCCAAAGGATCGAACAGCTGAACCGACAAAGACATATTCACACAAGCACTGATATTTAACCCTTTCTCCTATGCTGAGTCTCCTCCTACACATCTGAACAGCCAATGCATCTCTGTTGCAAGACATAACCTTAGTGATATCTGTTATTCCTCACTTCATCTGACCTCTGCCCCAAAGTGCTCACTCAAACTCGTGGCTGTCATGGTGACTGGTACCAGACTGTCTCTTCTACTTCTAGAGGATCCCTCCCATAGGAACCTTGATTGCTAACAATAACATATACTGGCATAATGTTAACGTTATACATTACCCTCTCTCCCTCAGTGACACGAATAAGTATATTTCATATTCTCCGAATCCAACAGTAGCTAAATGTTTGAGTGACGGACGTCACACTGCTTGCTTAATAGTATGTCTTTCTTGCTCACGAGCCAACTACTGGGATTGATCTCGCATCCTCTGCCTTTGAAAAACACGTGACCACTCTCTTGACAACAACATAGCCAGCTCCACCACCTAGAAACTAGCAATTTGATGGCATGGGTGGAGTCATTTTAAGCTTAGGATTGGCGTCACCAATTGAACTCAGCAACTAGACACACACTGTTTGAATCAACATTGTTTCCACATAATTTGTATTAAATTATGTTTGACCAATGTGGAATAGAAGTTGAATTGACATCTGTGCCCAGTGTTCAGTTACACTTGGAGCTGTACCATGTTGTAACATAAAGAATTAATATGTATGATGTGGCATTATCTATCTATAAAGCATCTTCACATATGAATCTTTATTATTGAGTGCTTATTGGTGTACTGTAAACCTTTGGTACCACAATGTGCTGCTTTCTTTTTTATTGCAACCCAAGCAAAAGTAGAGTGCCACATCCTCATAATCAAATCCCAAGAGCAACTCTTCAAGCTGAGACTAGTAAACCCATCCATTATAGTGAAATGTGTTTGTCTTGTGTAGTACAACGTTTACACAAGGAGTTGAGCAAGGCTCCTGAAAATGAAAGGTCTTGAAATTATCTGGCTGCTTTAAGAGCAAACTGATTTCACACTTTGTTTTATAATGCATCTGTAATCCTCCCCCTATAGAGGCTTGGACCTATAAGGAGGAACTGTCCCATTCTGTGCATATTTTGTACAGTCTCCACTACGCAAGAGGAATGAACAATATACTTTTGACAATTGTGCGTACAGTAGAGTGTGTGTGTGCGACTTGTTTATGTGTAATTGCATGTGAGTGTCTATTGTGTGTGAGTGTGTGTATGCACACAAAGACGCGTGAATTTGAAAAGACATAGGTCTGTCGATTTGACAAGCTGGTTGCATCTGTTTGCAGATGTATACTGCATTGCATGCAATGCCATATCTCTCCCTGTCCATGTGGCGGGCTACGGAAAAGTCTCAAGACAAGATGAACGAGAACTGATTCAATGCGATTTTAGATTAAACAAGCATTTCTTTTCTCAGACTGAATGTGCTTCTCATTGCAAATGCACAGCCTATTAATCACAAATAAAGTAAATAGGACATGACAGGGGCACTGTAATGGACTCCTGGCATCACACAGAGATGCTTAAAACCTGTTAGAGATCGTGCTACTTTTTTCAAAATTCTGTTAAAAATCGCGCAACATTTCAATGTCCTGCTACTCATGCCAGGAATATAGTATATGCATATGATTTGTATGTGTGCATAGAAAACACTCTGAAGTTTCTAGAACTGGTTCAATGGTGTCTGTGACTATAACAGAACGAGTTCCGTTGTCAAAATCGCAAGAAAACCTCATCACAAAATCTACAAAGAAAAAATCCATCCGCCAGTGTTTGTATTTCCTACAGGTCCATCCAAATACAAAATGTGCACCCCCTTGGGATCCTAAAGACTGAGTTTGTGGAAATGATGGCTTAGGACGCAATTCCTACAGATTCCACATGATGTCGCCAGTGCTGTGATTACCAGGGCCCTTTTTCCTTGGTTCGATTGGTCAATAGCACATCCGGTCTTCAGGTGTGCAACTGAAAACAATGTCCGTGAGGAACTGGACTTCGTTTTGTAAACGTCTAGTTATTGAATATAGATCGCTCCGTGATCAATTTGATCGTTTATTAACGTTTACTAATACCTAAACTTGGATTACAGAAGTAGGTTGAAGTGTTTTGTCAAAGTTTATAGGCAACTTTATGAATTTTAAAAAATTACATTGCGTTGGGAAAGGTGCCTTTTTACATGGATTTCACTGTGTTCATAAATTGACATTTTGGGTATATTTGGACCGATTTTAATCGAAAAAACGACCCAATTGTGATGTTTATGGGACATATAGGAGTGCCAACAAAGAATCTCGTCAAAGGTAATGAATGTTTTATATTTTATTTCTGCATTTTGGGTAGCGCCTGCAACGCTAATTTCTTTGTTTTACGTCCCCTTTGTGTGTTTCTGGGGGCTGCATGCTATCGGATAATAGCTTCTCATGCTTTCGTGGAAAAGCATTTTACAAATCTGACATGTTGGCTATATTCACAACGAGTGTGCCTTAAATTGAGTACCCTGCAATTTAAATGAAAGTTTGAGTTTTAACGAGTACAATTGGTTGGCACTCTGGAATTTCTGCTGATTTGGTTCCTGTACAGGAACAAACTCCTGAAGTTGTTTTGATCACGTTGACTGGGATATGTACCGGTTTGCATCTGAGAATAGTATTGATGTATACTCTGACTTGGTGACTGAGTTAATCAGGAAGTGCATAGAGGATGTTGTTGTCAGGATTTGGCCAGGGTTGTTCCGGTTTTTGGTCACTAGATGCCCCCATTGTGCTTTTTGACCTTTTGCTTTCCCTTGATCCCCATTATTATTTGCACCTGTGCCTCGTTTCCCCTGATTGTATTGAAACCCTTAGTTTCCCTCAGTTCTTTGCTCTGTGTTTGTATGTTAGCACCCAGCCCTAGCATTCTGTGTACTCTTGTTGATCCCGGTGGACGCTCTTGTGGAATTCTGTTTTTTTGTTCTTGTTTATTTATTTTTGAGTATCTTTTGAGGCTTTTTATGCTTTACCTACCATCTTATGGATTTACCTTTTTGTCTTGGAGGATTACCTTGTGGATTACCTTGTTCTTGTGGAATTCCTTTTGAGGTTGTGGAGTTACATGTTTTCCTGAAGGACTTCACTTTTTACTTTATTAAATACACCGTCTCAAGTACTGCTGTGTCTGCCTCATCTTCTGGGTTCTGCTGACTATTCGTGGCTCAGTTGGTTAAGTGACTGTTTCTCACTCCGGAGACCCGGGTTCGCAACCGGGTCCTGACAGTTGTTCCCACTGACTATTAGAACTTATCCAATAAAAAAAAACGTAGATAGATGGCAAACTGAAAGCGCATACCATTGCATAAAACCAATGCAAGGTGACTGGGAACATTGATGTGTACAAGCAGACCAGCTGTGCAAACAGGCAAAACGACAGTACAGGGACAAAGTGGAGTCGCAATTGAACGACTCAGACGTATGTGGCATGTACTCTAACATTGGTCATTAACATCAGGAAATATCTACCATCATAGTAAAGGACTGATAGGAGATATGATTTGGAGAATTTCAACCATGAGAGATTATTTTAAATAATAGGAGACAAGAATTTGTCTCTTTTAATAACAGCAAACTATTTTTTTAAATAGTTTTCAACTAACATGGTCTAAAATCTTGGGTGAGGCATTTTCCACCATTTGGCACATTCCAGACAGTCACGGAAGGGATTCGGAAAGCCAGCCACCGATATCTCAAATAAAATCCAATCAAATGTTGGATGTTATTGGTAGCATACACGTATTTAGCAATGTTATTGCTCAGATGTTGCTCTGATTTTATTGATCTTGCTCTCAGGCAAGCTAAAATTCTTCTTCGCAACAGGAGTTTGATGGCACCTTAATTGAGGTGGATGGACCCGTGGTAATGGTGGAGCGGAATGGTATCAAACACATGGTTTCCATGTGTTTGATGTAATGCCATTCCATTCGCTCCGTTACAGCCATTATTATGAGCCGTCCTCCGTTCAGCTGCCTCCATTGATATTTAAGTGTGTTAACCCTCCGACCAAGATGCCGTCCCAAGCTGCGTCCTCAGAGTATGTGCAGACCAACTGACTGGAGTGTTTACGAACATAATTAATCTCTTTCTATGACAGTCTGTTGTCCCCACTTGCTTCAAGATGTCCACCATTGTTCCTGTAACCAAGAAAGCAAAAGTAACTGAACTAAATTACTATTATTATTATTATGTAGCACTCATTACTGTGAAGTTAAGGATCATATTTATCACCCCCTTACCTGACACCCTAGACACACCACAATTTGCAGACCGCCCCAACAGATCCACGGATGCCACAATTGCCATCGCACTGAACACTGCACTATCCCATCTGGACAAGACAAATACCTATGTAAGAACGCTGTGCATTGACTACAGCTCGGCCTTCAACGCTATAGTGCCCTGCAAGCTCAACACTAAGCTCTGGGCCCTGGGACTGAACCCTGCCCTGTGCAACTGGGTCCTGGACTTCCTGACCGGCCGACCCCAGGTGGTGAAGGTAGGCAGCAACACCTCTGCTCACTGATCATTAACACGGGGGCCCCACAAGGGTGCATGCTCAGCCCCCTCATGTTCTCCCTGTTCACCCATGACTGCTTGGCCACGCACATCTCCAACTCAATCATCAAGTTTGCAGACGACACAACGCTAATTACCTCCAATGTTGATTAGGCCTACAGGGATGAGATGAGGGGCCTGGCGGGGTGGTGCCAGGAAAATAACCTCTCTCTCAAAGTCAACAAAGTGAAGGAGCTGACTCTGGACTTCAGGAGACAGCAGAGAGAACACGCCCCCATCCACATCGACAGGGCTGCATTGGAGAGGGTAAAAAGCTTCAAGTTCCTCGAATTACACATCACTGACAACCTGAAATGGTCCATTCACACAGACAGTGTGGTGAAATCACAACAGCACCTCTTCAATCTCAGGAAGCTGAAGAAATTTTGCTTGGCCCTTAAGACCCTAACAAGCTTCTACATTGATTGATTGATTCTATACCATTGAGAGCATCCTGTTGGACTGTATCACCGACCTGGTACAGCAATTGCAGCATCCACAACCTCAGTGCTCTCCAGAGGGTGGTGAGGTCAGCCCAAAGTATCACCGGGGTCACACTGCCTGCCCTCCAAGACGTCTACTGCACCTGGTGACAGAGGAACACCAAAAAGATAATCAAGGACTTCAGCCCCCCGAGCCATGGCCTGTTCTCTCCGTTACAATCTAGAAGAAGGAGACAGTACAGGTGCATCAAAGCTGAGACCGAAAGACTGAAAAACAGCTTCTATCTCCAGGCCATCAGACTGTTACATAGTCACCAAAAGTACCATGCCCTGAACTTAGTCAGTGTTACTAGCTGGCTACCACCTGGTACTCTACCCTGCACCTTAGAGACTGCTTCCAGATGTACAGTGCATCCGGGAAAGTATTCAGACGTCTTAACTTTTTCCAAATGTTCCAAATTTTATTCTAAAATTGATAAATTGAAAAAAAGGATCCTCAATCTATACACAATAACCCATAATGACAATGCAAAAACAGGTTTGTAGACATTTTTGAAAATGTATTAAAAACAGAAATAACTTATATTATACTTGAATATTATCGAACACCTCTGGAGAAACCTGAAAATAGCTGTGCAGCAACGCCCCCATGCAACCTGACAGAACTTGAGAGGATCTGCAGAGAAGAATGGGAGAAACACCCCAAATATAGGCGTGCCAAGTTTGTAGCGTCAAACACAATAAGAATCGAGGCTGTAATTCCTGCCAAAAATGCTTCAACAAAGTACTGAATAAAGGATCTGAATACTTATATAAATGGGATATATATATATTTTGTTTTTTAATTAATTTGGGTTATTGTTTGTAAGATTGAGATTATATTTATTATTTTAGAATAGGGCTGTAAACATAAGAAAAAAGTCAAGGGGTCTGAATATTTTACGAATACACTGAATACAGTATGTTATCCCTTGGCAGCATTATCAGAAAACACACCATTGATTTTCTCTGCTTGGCATGTTTTTCTTACCAGAGGATTTTAGTTTCCCGGATAAATTATTAGACTGTATTAGTGATTTAAATACTTGGATGGCTCACAACTTCTTTCAGCTAATTCAAGACAAGACCGAGGTACTTATTGTTGGAGCCGAAGCACAGCGAGCGAATCTTGCTGCACATTTTAATTCACGGGCAATAAAGTTAAAACTCAAGGTAAAAAACCTAGGTGTTATTTCAGATTCTGAACTCAATTTCGAATCACAAATTAGGAATGTGACCAAAATAGCTTTTTACCACATGAGGAACATTGCAGAGGTGCGGCCATTTCTCTCAGGCTGATACAGAGAGACTCATCCATGCTTTTGTTAAAAGCAGGCTTGACTACTTTAATTCTCTCCTGTCTTTAAGATTATTTTGGTTTTTAATCAATCCACGATTGTGCACCCCAATACATGTCAGACATGCTTTTAAGTTATGTACCCAGTAGGTCCCTCAGGTCCTCTGGCACTGGACATTTAACTATAAGCCTAGGACCAAGAGGCATGGAAGAGGCAGCTTTTAGTTATTATGTCTCTAGCCTCTGGAATAGCCTGCCAGAGAAACTGATGGTGCCGAAACTGTGGATATATTTAAAAGAGATCTTAAAACATCATTACTTTAAGACATGAAGGTGGGTCAATATGGACAATTTTTTTTAAATTGAAAGATTCTTAAAACCTGTTAGAGATCGGGCTACTTTTTTCAACATTCTGTTAAAAATCTCGCAACATTTCAACGTCCTGCTACTCATGCCAGGAATATAGTATATGCATATGATTAGTATGTGTGCATAGAAAACACTCTGAAGTTTCTAGAACTGGTTCAATGGTGTCTGTGACTATAACAGAACGAGTTCCGTGGTCAAAATCGCAAGGAAACCTGATCACAAAATCGACGGAGAAAAAATCAATCCGCCAGTCTATGTATTGTCTATTGGAAGGAAAAATACTTAAGGATGGGATTACAGTTCCTACAGCTTCCACACGATGTCGCCAGTGTTGTGATTTCGATGCAACTAAATCGTTGGTCATCTGAGTAATAGGCACATCCGGTCTTCAGGTCCACAGCTGGGAAAAATGCAACCGGAAAAGGTGGCTACATTTTCCAAACTTGTTGCTACTGAATACAGATCGCTCCGTAATCAATTTGATCGTTTAATAACGTTTACTAATACATAAAGTTGGATTACAGAAGTAGTTTGAAGTGTTTTGTCAAAGTTTATAGGCAACTTTTTAATTAAAAAAAATAACGTTGCGTTTAAAAACTGTGTTTTTCCTGGATCTGACGGTCTTCATAAATGGACATTTTGGGTATACAAGGACCGATTTAATCGAAAAAAAAAGACTCAATTGTGATGTTTATGGGACATATAGGAGTGCCAACAAAGAAGCCCGTCAAAGGTAATGAATGTTTTATATTTTATTTCTGCGTCTTGTGTAGCGCCGGCTACGCTAATTATTTTGTTTACGTCTCCTTCTGGTTTTTTGGGGTGTTGCATGCCATCAGATAATAGCTTCTCATGCTTTCGCCGAAAAGCATTTTAAAAATCTGACTTGTTGGCTAGATTCACAATGAGTGTAGCTTGAATTGAGTACCCGGCATGTGAGTTTTAATGAACGTTTGAGTTTTAACGAGGGCTATTAGCATTTGGTGTAGCGCATTTGCATTTATTGTTGGCAAGGTGGGACGCTTGCGTGTCGGGTTGCCCAGAGAGGTTAAAGTGCAGTCGCAAAACCATCAAGCGCTATTGTTATGAACTTGAGTGAAGACCCAAACGCGGTTTTAACAGAAAACAGAGTTCTTTAATAAAAAACAGGAATGGCATAAATCCTCTTCCAACGTAGTCAATGGAACAAAAGAACGTAGTATAATGCAGGTTGCACCTGCCATGCAGACTCCGACAGGACAGGACAAGGTGGAAGCAAACGAGACGACAGCTTGCTTCTGGCATCAAAAAACACAAACAAGAATCAGACACCGACAGTAGCAGGAACAGAGAAAGAAATAGAGACCTAATCAGAGGGGAAGAGAGAACAGGTGGGGAAAGAGAGAATGAGCTAGTTAGGGAAATGTAGAACAGCTGAGGGATGAGAGACAGAGAAGGTAACCTAAAAAGACCAGCAGAGAGAGAGAATGAAGAGAAAGGACAGGAACAGACATAACAAGACATGACAGTACCCCCCCCACTCACCGAGCGCCTCCTGGCGCACTCGAGGAGGAAACCTGGCGGCAACGGAGGAAATCATCGATCAGCGAACGGTCCAGCACGTCCCGAGAGGGAACCCAACTCCTCTCCTCAGGACCGTACCCCTCCCAATCCACTAGGTACTGATGACCACGGCCCCGAGGGCGCATGTCCAAAATCTTACGAACCCTGTAGATGGGTGCGCCATCGACAAGGAATGTGGGGGGGGAGGGACGAGCGGGGGCGCGAAGAACGGGCTTAACACAGGAGACATGGAAGACCGGGTGAACGCGACGAAGATAGCGCGGGAGAAGAAGTCGCACTGCGACAGGATTAATGACCTGGGAAATACGGAACGGACCAATGAACCGCGGGGCCAACTTGCGAGAAGCTGTCTTAAGGGGAAGGTTCTGAGTGGAGAGCCATACTCTCTGACCGCAACAATATCTAGGACTCTTGGTCCTACGCTTATTAGCGGCCCTCACAGTCTGCGCCCTATTACGGCAAAGTGCCGACCTGACCCCCTTCCAGGTGCGCTCGCAACGCTGGACAAAAGCCTGAGCGGAGGGGACGCAGGACTCGGCGAGCTGAGATGAGAACAGCGGAGGCTGGTACCCGAGGCTACACTGAAAAGGGGATAGACCGGTAGCAGACGAGGGAAGCGAGTTGTGGGCGTACTCTGCCCAGGGGAGCTGTTCTGACCAAGACGCAGGGTTACGAAAAGAAAGACTGCGTAAAATGCGACCAACAGTCTGATTGGCCCGTTCGGCTTGACCGTTAGACTGGGGATGAAAGCCGGACGAGAGACTGACGGAAGCCCCAATCAAACGGCAAAACTCCCTCCAAAATTGAGACGTGAACTGCGGGCCTCTGTCGGAAACGACGTCAGACGGAAGGCCATGAATTCGGAAAACATTCTCGATAATGATCTGAGCCGTCTCCTTAGCAGAAGGGAGCTTATCGAGAGGAATGAAATGAGCCGCCTTAGAGAATCTATCGACAACCGTAAGAATAACTGTCCTCCCCGCTGATGAAGGCAGTCCGGTGATAAAATCTAAAGCGATGTGAGACCACGGTCGAGAGGGAATGGGAAGCGGTCTGAGACGGCCGGCAGGAGGAGAGTTCCCAGATTTAGTCTGCGCGCAGACCGAACAAGCGGCGACAAATCGACGCGCGTCACGTTCCCGAGTGGGCCACCAGAAACGCTGGCGAATGGAAGCGAGCGTACCCCGAACGCCGGGGTGGCCGGCTAACTTGGCAGAGTGGGCCCACTGAAGAACGGCCGGACGAGTAGGAACGGGAACGAACAGAAGGTTCCTAGGGCAAGCTCGCGGCGACGGAGTGTGAGCGAGTGCTTGCTTTACCTGCCTCTCAATTCCCCAGACAGTCAACCCGACAACACGCCCCTCAGGGAGAATCCCATCGGGGTCGGTGGAGACCTCAGAAGAACTGAAGAGACGAGATAAAGCATCAGGCTTGGTGTTTTTGAGCCCGGACGATAAGAAATAACAAACTCGAAACGAGCGAAAAACAGAGCCCAACGAGCCTGACGCGCATTAAGTCGTTTGGCTGAACGGATGTACTCAAGGTTCCTATGGTCAGTCCAAACGACAAAAGGAACGGTCGCCCCTCCAACCACTGTCGCCATTCGCCTAGGGCTAAGCGGATGGCGAGCAGTTCGCGATTACCAACATCATAGTTACGTTCTGACGGCGATAAGCGATGAGAAAAAACGCGCAAGGATGGACCTTGCCGTCAGAGAGAGAGCGCTGAGAAAGAATGGCTCCCACGCCCACCTCTGACGCGTCAACCTCAACAACAAACTGTCTAGAGATGTCAGGTGTAACAAGAATAGGTGCGGATGTAAAACGATTCTTAAAGAAGATCAAAAGCTCCCTGGGCGGAAACGGACCACTTAAAGCACGTCTTAACAGAAGTAAGGGCTGTGAGAGGAGCTGCCACCTGACCGAAATTACGGATGAAACGACGGTAGAAATTAGCGAAGCCCAGAAAGCGCTGCAGCTCGACGCGTGACTTAGGAACGGGCCAATCAATGACAGCCTGGACCTTAGCGGGATCCATCTTAATGCCCTCAGCGGAAATAACGGAACCGAGAAAAGGGACAGAGGCGGCATGAAAAGTGCACTTCTCAGCCTTCACATAAAGACAGTTCTCCAAAAGGCGCTGGAGGACGCGTCGCACGTGCTGAACATGAATCGAGAGAGACGGTGAAAAAATCAGGATATCGTCCATGTAAACGAAAACAAAAATGTTCAGCATGTCTCTCAGGACGTCGTTAACTAGTGCCTGAAAGACAGCTGGAGCGTTAACGAGGCCGAAAGGAAGAACCCGGTATTCAAAGTGCCCTAACGGAGTGTTAAACGCCGTCTTCCACTCGTCCCCCTCCCTGATGCGCACGAGATGGTAGGCGTTACGAAGGTCCAATTTGGTGAAAAACCTGGCTCCCTGCAGGATCTCGAAGGCTGAAGACATAAGAGGAAGCGGATAACGATTCTTAACTGTTATGTCATTCAGCCCTCGATAATCCACGCATGGGCGCAGGGACCCGTCCTTCTTCTGAACAAAAAAGAACCCCGCGCCGGGGGGGGAGGAGGAGGAGACTATGGTACCGGCGTCGAGCGAAACCGACAAATAATCCTCGAGAGCCTTACGTTCGGGAGCCGACAGAGAGTATAATCTACCCCGGGGGAGTAGTTCCCGGAAGGAGATCAATACTACAGTCATACGACCGGTGTGGAGGGAGAGAAGTGGCCTTGGAACGACTGAACACCGTGCGCAGATCGTGATACTCCTCCGGCACCCCTGTCAAATCGCCAGGCTCCTCCTGTGAAGAAGAGACAGAGGAAACAGGAGGGATAGCAGACATTAAACAGGTTACATGACAAGAAACATTCCAGGATAGGATAGTATTACTAGACCAATTAATAGAAGGGTTATGGCGCACTAGCCAGGGATGACCCAAAACAACAGGTGTAAAAGGTGAACGAAAAATTAAAAAAGAAATGGTTTCGCTATGATTACCAGAGACAGTGAGGGTTAAAGGCAGCGTCTCACGCTGAATCTTGGGGAGAGAACTACCATCTAAAGCGAACAAGGCCCTGGGCTCCCCTAACTGTCTGAGAGGAATGTCATGTTCCCGAGCCCAGGTCTCGTCCATAAAACAGCCCTCCGCCCCAGAGTCTATCAAGGCACTGCAGGAAGCAGATGAACCGGGCCAGCGGAGATGGACCGGAAAGGTAGTGCGTGATCCAGAAGGAGAGGCCTGAGTAGTTGCGCTCACCAGTAGCCCTCCTCTTACTGATGAGCTCTGGCTTTTACTGGACATGAGGTGACAAAATGACCAGCGGAGCCGCAGTAGAGACAGAGGCGATTGGTGATTCTCCGTTCCCTCTCCTTGGCCGAGATGCGAATACCCCCAGCTGCATAGGCTCAGCATCCGAGCCGGCGGGGAGGGTGGCAGTGATGCGGCAGGTGGCGGCAGTGATGTGGAGAGGGAGCAACGGAGAACGTGAGCTCCTTTCCACGAGCTCGGCGACGAAGATCAAACCGTCGCTCTATGCGAATAGCGAGAGCTATTAAGGAGTCCAGACTGGAAGGAACCTCCCGGGAGAGGATCTCATCCTTAACCTCGACGTGGAGACCCTCCAGAAAACGAGCGAGCAAAGCCGGCTCGTTCCAGTCACTAGAGGCAGCGAGAGTGCGAAACTCAATAGAATAATCCGTTATGGATCTATTCCCCTGACATAAGGAAGACAGGGCCCTGGAAGCCTCCTCGCCAAAAACAGAACGGTCAAAAACCCGTATCATCTCCTCCTTAAAGTCCTGATACTGGTTAATACACTCAGCCCTCGCCTCCCAGACTGCCGTGCCCCACTCACGCGCCCGTCCGGTAAGGAGAGAAATGACGTAGGCGATGCGGGCTGCGCTCCTGGAGTAAGTGTTGGGCTGGAGAGAGAACACCACATCACACTGAGTGAGGAATGAGCGGCACTCAGTGGGCTCCCCAGAGTAACACGGCGGGTTGTTGATCCTGGGCTCCGGAGACTCGGAAACCCTGGAAGTGGGCGGTGGATCGAGGTGGAGTTGGTGAACCCGTCTTGTGAGGTCGGAGACTTGGACGGCCAGGGTCTCAACGGCATGTTGAGCAGCAGACAATTCCTCCTCGTGTCTGCCTAGCATCGCTCCCTGGATCTCGACGGCGGAGTGAAAAGGGTCCGGAGCCGCTGGGTCCATTCTTGGTCTGATTCTTCTGTTATGAACTTGAGTGAAGACCCAAACGCGGTTTTAACAGAAAACAGAGTTCTTTAATAAAAAACAGGAATGGCATAAATCCTCTTCCAACGTAGTCAATGGAACAAAAGAACGTAGTATAATGCAGGTTGCACCTGCCATGCAGACTCCGACAGGACAGGACAAGGTGGAAGCAAACGAGACGACAGCTTGCTTCTGGCATCAAAAAACACAAACAAGAATCAGACACCGACAGTAGCAGGAACAGAGAAAGAAATAGAGACCTAATCAGAGGGGGAAGAGAGAACAGGTGGGGAAAGAGAGAATGAGCTAGTTAGGGGAAATGTAGAACAGCTGAGGGATGAGAGACAGAGAAGGTAACCTAAAAAGACCAGCAGAGAGAGAGAATGAAGAGAAAGGACAGGAACAGACATAACAAGACATGACAGCTATGGTAAAACTGGCTCTCATGAGGACCGCCACAGGAAAGGAAGACCCAGAGTTAACTCTGCTGCAGAGGATACAGTACGTTCATTAGAGTTACCAGCCTCAGAAATTGCACCCCAAATAAATGCTTCATAGTTCAAGGAGCAGACACATCTCAACATCAGCTGTTCAGAGGAGACTGTGTGAATCAGGCATTCATGGTCGAATTACTGCACAGAAAACACTACTAAAGGACACCAATAAGAAAAAGAGACTTGCTTGGGCCAAGAAACACGAGCAATGGACATTAGACCAGTGGAAAT
Organism: Oncorhynchus masou masou; assembly: GCF_036934945.1. Lineage (NCBI taxonomy): Eukaryota > Metazoa > Chordata > Actinopteri > Salmoniformes > Salmonidae > Oncorhynchus > Oncorhynchus masou. Next base: position 48,321,164 of record NC_088229.1, on the reverse strand, counting down.
TCGTCCTTTAGTCAGGAGTCCAAATTGGAGACTTTTGGCTCCAACTGCCGTGTGGGTGAACTGATGATCTCTGCATGTGTATTTCCCACCATAAAGCATGGAGGAGGAGGTATTATGGTGCGGGGGTGTGTTGCTGGTGACAATGTCTGTGATTTAAATAGAATTCAAGGTACACTTAACCAGCATGGATACCACAGCATTATGCAGCGATACGCTTTGTGGGACTATCATTTGTTTTTCAAAAGGACAATTACCCAACTCCAGGCTGTGTAAGGACTATTTTACCAAGAAGGAGAGTGATGGAGTGCTGCATCACATGACCGGGCCTCCACAATCCCCCGATTATCCTTATTGGGATGGTTTGGGATGAGTCGGACCAAAGAGTGAAGGAAAAACAGCCAACAAGTGCTCAGCATATGTGGGAACACCTTGAAGACTGTTGGAAAAGCATTCCAGGTGAAGCTGGTTGAGAAAATTTCAAGAGTGTGCAAAGCTGTCATCAAAGCAAAGGGTGGCTATTTGAAGAATCTCAAATATGAAATATATTTTGTTTTGTTTAACTTCATGCGACGAGCAATCCCGGATCCGGGATCCTATTTATAGCCTCAAGCTCATTAGCATAACGCAACGTTTCATGAAAATCGCAAATGAAATGAAATAAATATATTTGCTCTCAAGCTTAGACTTTTGTTAGCAACACTGTCATCTCAGATTTTCAAAATATGCTTTTCAACCATAGCTAAACAAGCATTTGTGTAAGAGTATTGATAGCTAGCATAGCATTTAGCGTAGCATTTAGCGGGCAACATTTTCACAAAAACCAGAAAAGCATTCAAATAAAATAATTTACCTTTGAAGAACTTCAGATGTTTTCAATGAGGAGACTCTCAGTTAGATAGCAAATGTTCAGTTTTTCAAAAAATATTGTTTGTGTAGGACAAATCGCTCCGTTTTGTTCACGTTTGGCTATGAAAAAAACCTGTATCCAGTTATAGCCTCAAGCTCATTAGCACAACGTAACGTTAACTATTTATGAAAATCGCAAATGAAATAAAATAAATGTGCTAGCTCTCAAGCTTAGCCTTTTCTTAACAACACTGTCATTTCAGATTTTCAAAATATACTTTTGAAACATAGCTAATCAAGCATTTGTGTAAGAGTATTGATAGCTAGCGTAGCATTTAGCATAGCATTTAGCGGGAAACATTTTCACAAAAACCAGAAAAGCATTCAAATAAAATAATTTACCTTTGAAGAACTTCGGATGTTTTCAATGAGGAGACTCTCAGTTACATAGCAAATGTTCAGTTTTTCCTGAAAGATTCTTTGTGTAGGAGAAATCAATATATGCGATAGTTGGCTTCTGAACGAGTTGGAAAAAGTGGGTGGAATAGGATACCAGGAGCACATTTTTTAAATGTTTTTGAATGCCTTTGGGGGGGTGCAAGGGGTCCCACTTCTCCCTCATCATACTTGACAAATAGACCATCTTGGTTGATTCATGGCTTAACATAGTGCTATATATCATTTAGGCAGAATAAATACCATTTGGACATGGTTCACTGACTTTTGGGTTTGGAAACCGATTTCCTATGATCGTACATGGCAAATGGACAAAAACATCCTTATTGGCACTTTCAATACTGTTATTGCATTTGGCAATGGTTCACTGACTTTTGATTTAGACGTTTGGCTCCCTATGAAATCATATTGCAAATGGACACAACATCCTGATTTGGCACTTTCCATGCTTTCATATTCCATTTGGACATTTCTTATGGCATTTGGCAATAGTTCACTGACTTTTGACTTCGACTATTGACTTCCTATGAAATCATATTGCAAATGGACATAACATATTACTTATGGAGTTTAAAAAATACGACAAAATATGACAAGTATGTTCATACAGTTCTTATACATGCATAATTGACAAAAAAAAAAAAAAGATTTTTGAAAAACAGTCATGAAAACACTTTTTTAAGGGGCAATATTTTTTTCACATTTTCTAAATTTGACCCTTGTGTCTTGACTTGATGTGCATTTGGAATATGAAAATGTATTGTGGAGCGTGCTCGCCATCTATTGGATTTTTGCTGTGTGACACTTGGAATTTGTCATATGACATTTGTCATAAGCTTTGAATGAAATGCCGTCCATTTGAGCAGTATTGGACATCATGTATATGTTTCGTATGGTGCCAATATGTTCCCATTCATTTTTGTCAATTTCTGGGGGGTCTTCCCTTACTTTCATAAATAGCAGAAAATCAATCCTTTAGTCAACATTCATTCCGGTTATTGACTATTAATATCGTCTATGTGAATGCAGCTGCCACTGTATTGGAGCAATTAGACGCAGTTTATCATTACGCAGTGTGCTTTATTCTGGGTGATAGGTTCAGTGCACATCATATTTAAATACACAGTAGGAAAACCCCATGGCAAAATGGATAGAATTGTAGAATTACTTGTTTTATCCAGGAATTTAAAATCAACTTATTTACACCGTTACACATTCATTCATTTTTAGTTATGTGGCCTTAAACAACTGAGATCGTAAGAGAATATGTTATCATTCAACTTAAATTCTTTAAGACCATACAATAAATAATTCATAGGGCTTTATTTCAAGTTTTACCCAAATACTGGCTTGAACTAATGGTGTCAGACCACATCAGGCCTGCAAGTCACATTATACTGGCTTGCAAAGCGATGAGTAATTTCTATTGGAACCAGCCAAAGGGGGATATCCAACGTTTGTAGAAAAATGCACCCGCAACCGGCATCCAAAATGAATTCCAGGGTTGGACAGATTAAGATATGAGACTACTTAAAGCGTCTAAACTGGAACAAATCAAATTGTATTTGTCACATGCGCCGAATACAACAAGTGCCAGCCTAAGAGAGGAGTCACAAAAAGCAGAAACAGATAAAATGAATCCCTAACCTTTGATGATCTTCATCACATGACACTCTAAGGACTTCATGTTACACAATACATGTACTTTTTGTTCAGATGACACTCATGTTACACAATACATGTTACTTTTGTTTTATAATGTGCATATTTATATCCAAAAATCTCAGTTTACATTGGCGCCTTACGTGCAGTAATGTTTTGATTCCAAAACATCCGGTGATTTTGCAGAAATACTCATAATAAACATTGATAAAAGTTACAAGTGTGATTCACAGAATAAAAGATAGACTTCTCCTTAACCTCACTGAGCACGGAGCCCGCTAGCGGGCTGAAATTCCACAACATACGGTGATTGCTACATAAATAGTCATATTAAACATTCATGACAATACAAGTGTCTCACATGTATCGAAAGCCTAGAACCTTGCTAATCCAACTGCGTTGTCAGATTTAAAAAAGGATTTACTGCGAAATAATACGATGCGATTATCTGAGCATAGAGCCCCCATATAAAAATATATTTTTTTAACCAGCACAGGTGTAACATAATCACAAACTGCATTAAAATAAATAGTTTACCTTAGACAATCTTCGTCTGTTTGCAATTCCAATGCTCATTGTAACACAATGAATGATATTTTGTTTGAAAAAAATCTGTTTTTATAGCCTAACACGAAAAATTTTGAATCGATTGTGTCGTGAATTCCGTCTCATTCCATTTTCGACGACACATTCCAGGTAAATAACCCACACAGAACGTGACTTTTCCAGTCATGTTTGGTTTCACTGCAATCAACTGGTTTGTTTGTAACACAATCAAACCTGATGGGCCATTTCACGGGACGTATTGACTGAGAGAAACCGATTTGAAGACAACAAGTTATGACATCATTGTGCACCGATGATTTGCCCGCTGTTTCGTTGATTGACTGTCTTTTATCCCAATGACCACTGATCGTCTTGAAATCTAGCTGGGTGAGCTGAGCTAAACGGCAATGAGCTGAGCTAAACGGCACTAGGCCATGTTTATGTGTTGCAAGACCAACCCATGTAGTAAGCTCCAGCGAAAAGTGAGTCATTCGCTATTGAAGTTTCATACCGGAAGGAGAAACACATATTACGCACTGCATTGTTTGGTATACGCGCTGATTCAGCTGTTTATATATCAATCACTATGGCGACTAAGTCAGGGAAAGCTAAATCTAAGTCTAGATATAGAAATGTACACACAATTTTAGAATAAATTGATTGGGAAGGTGAGACAGAGATTGTTGAAGGACGATTCATTTAGCGATTGTGGAGAAATATTTTTTGAACGGGAGAGGACATCGTTTTGGACTGGTAAGTTCTTATCATGCCAATGCCCTTGTTTGAAATTAATAATATAAAATATTATTTGTGATTTTTTTTTGGAAGCAATATATAAACATGTAATGTCATGAAATGTGAGATGCATGTGTCTGCCGCCCCACCCCAACCCACATGAAATAGCCTATTTGAGGCTGTTGAGGGGAGGGCAGGCCCACACAACAATGCCCAAAGTGAAATGGAGACAGTAGATACAGATGGTCTGTTGTAATATATTAAAGACAGTAGATCTAGCTGAAATGTCATAATATAAAAGAGACAGTAGATCTAGCAGGACATAATAATGTATTCAACCTTATGTTCTCTGTACTCTCTCTCTATATATCTGTTTATTATACCTGTTGATACAGGGCTCATGTGTGAAACTATTCTAACTGAGCCTGAGCTACAGGCTGTTAGATGTGGGTATGTCTTCAGGCGGAAATTGAACAAAGTAGGGGGAGCTGTAAGAGGTTAATGCAACCGCTGTGTCAGATTTCACAATTTTTTTATGGAAAAAGCATAATCTGAGAACGGCGCTCAGAACCCAAAACGGCCAGAGGAATATCCGCCATCTTGGAATCAACAAAGTTTGAACCAACACCATAAATATTCACTTACCTTTGATGTTCTTCATCAGAAGGCACTCCCAGGAATCCCAGTTTGACAATAAATGACAGATTTTTCCATAAAGTTCCATCATTTATGTCCAAATAGCCACTTGTTGTTAGCATGTTCAGCCCAGTAATCCATCTTCATGAGGCGCAGGCACTTCATCCAGACAAAAACTCGAAAAGTTCCGTTACAGTCCTTTAGAAACATGTCAAACGATGTATGGAATCAATCGTTAGGATGCTTTTAACATAAAACATCAATAATGTTCCAACCGGAGAATTCCTTTGTCTTCAGAAAAGCATTGGAACGAGAGGTAACTCTGTCGGGAGCGCGCGTCATGAGACCGAGGCTCTCTGCCAGACCAGTGACTCAAAGAGGTCTCATGAGCCCCGCCTTTATACTATAATCCTCAAACCAGTTTCTAAAGATGGTTGACATCTAGTGGAAGCCCTAGGAAGTGCAACCTCATCCATATCTCAATTTGGTAGGCTAAGCTTTGGAAAACTATAAACCTCAGATGTCCCACTTCCTGTTTTGATTTTTCGGAGGTTTTCGCCTGCCATATGAGTTCTGTTATACTTACAGACGTCATTCAAACAGTTTAGAAACGTCAGAGTGTTTTCTATCCAATATTACTAATAATATGCATATATTAGCATCTGGGACTGAGTAGCAGGCAGTTTACTCTGGGCACGCTTTTCATCCAAAAGTGAAAATTCTGCTCCCTATCCCACTGAAGTTATGCTTTCAACTCCGAACCATTCTTGGTGATGTTGATTGCTTCGTTATTGGAAATCTTATAATAAAGCTGTTGTTGGAAGAATTTACAGTCTCTCTCTTCCTCTATAATTTCCCTGACACCCGTTTCCCGGAAAATAGGCATATGTTGCGGGTCACTGCCTCACACGAGCAGTTTGAACTTAATTTTTGGGATGGGCAGAAATGACAACTGAAACGTGAACTTTCATATGCCTTAATAAAAAACGTGTATGCCTTCTGTAAATACGAATAAAATTGTTAAATTACGAGCCGATTTGGTTTAGCCATAGAAAAACTGATCAGTATGTCTAGGTAATCCTGTCTAGCGCAGATTGTTTTGAAAGGTATCACGTATTAAAACTGCATAAGTGTTGAGCTCCACTTTCTGGAGGACTGAGTTTTGAAATCAGGGAAATTTGAGTATGATAGCTAAGGAGAAAACACCTGCCTCTGGATTACAACTTCAAACTAAGGCAAACATGGCATCCGACAGGAGACGCATCCAACCATGAATTATGTATATGGGTAAGATAGTCTAGCTAGCTACATTTTCAGATATTACACGTTAATAACTTTGACAAAAAGATACATTTTCTTGGCTAGCTATAATGATAGCTAGCTACTATTGAACCTGTTTTTTAGCTAACATTGAACCTGGCTGGTTAGCTACATGCAGATTCATGCAGGATGGTAACGTCATGAGTTGTGTTTAGGGTTCATTGTTAACCTAGCTAGCTAAGTTAGCTGGCTGGCTTGCTAGATAACGTTACGTTTAGACATTATTATTTGTATTTCAAATCCATTTGCTTAGCTAGCTATAGCCTAATATTAAGCTAGCTAGATACATGTCGGGTTTGTTCGTAAATTCAGTCTGGCCATCTACTCCAATTTCAGAGTAGTCTCGTCTGTGTGCCAAAGAGCGCAGAAGAACTGATGAATTTACAAATGCTCAACACCCATTCAATATGGCTGGTGTCAGTAGATGTCAGCAAAAAAGTGTAATTAAATTGTTGCCGGCAGCACAGTTACAGTAACCAAATAAAATCAAATGTATTTATATAGCCCTTCGTACATCAGCTGATATCTCAAAGTGCTGTACAGAAACCCAGCCTAAAACCCCAAACAGCAAGCAATGCAGGTGTAGAAGCACGGTGGCTAGGAAAAACTCCCTAGAAAGGCCAAAACCTAGGAAGAAAAAATCTAGAGAGGAACCAGGCTATGTGGGGTGGCCAGTCCTCTTCTGGCTGTGCCGGGTGGAGATTGTAAGAGAACATGGCCAAGATGTTCAACTGTTCATAAATGACCAGCATGGTCAAATAATAATCACAGGCAGAACAGTTGAAACTGGAGCAGCAGCACGGCCGGGTGGACTGGGGACAGCAAGGAGTCATCATGTCAGGTAGTCCAGAGGCATGGTCCTAGGGCTCAGGTCCTCTGAGAGAGAGAAAGAAAGAGAGAAAGCGAGAATTAGAGAGAGCATAATTAAATTCACACAGGACACTGGATAGGACAGGAGAAGTACTCCAGACATAACAAACTGACCCTAGCCCCCGACACATAAACTACTGCAGCATATATACTGAAGGCTAAGACAGGACGGGTCAGGAGACACTGTGGCTCCATCCGAGGACACCCCCGGACAGGGCCAAACAGGAAGGATAGAACGCCACCCACTTTGCCAAAGCACAGCCCCCACACCACTAGAGGGATATCTTCAACCACCAACTTACCATCCTGAGACAAGGCCGAGTATAGCCCACAAAGTTCTCCGCCACGGCACATTTACATTAACATTTAAGTCATTTGGCAGGCGCTCTTATCCAGAGCGACTTACAAATTGGTGAATTCATCTTATGACATCCAGTGGAACAGCCACTTTACAATAGTGCATCTAAATCATTTAAGGGGGGGGGTGAGAAGGATTACTTTATCCTATCCTAGGTATTCCTTAAAGAGGTGGGGTTTCAGGTGTCTCCGGAAGGTGGTGATTGACTCCGCTGTCCTGGCGTCGTGAGGGAGTTTGTTCCACCATTGGGGGCCAGAGCAGCGAACAGTTTTGACTGGGCTGAGCGGGAACTGTACTTCCTCAGTGGTAGGGAGGCGAGCAGGCCAGAGGTGGATGAACGCAGTGCCCTTGTTTGGGTGTAGGGCCTGATCAGAGCCTGGAGGTACTGCGGTGCCGTTCCCCTCACAGCTCTGTAGTCAAGCACCATGGTCTTGTAGCGGATGCGAGCTTCAACTGGAAGCCAGTGGAGAGAGCGGAGGAGCGGGGTGACGTGAGAGAACTTGGGAAGGTTGAACACCAGACGGGCTGTGGCGTTCTGGATGAGTTGTAGGGGTTTAATGGCACAGGCAGGGAGCCCAGCCAACAGCGAGTTGCAGTAATCCAGACGGGAGATGACAAGTGCCTGGATTAGGACCTGCGCCGCTTCCTGTGTGAGGCAGGGTCGTACTCTGCGGATGTTGTAGAGCATGAACCTACAGGAACGGGCCACCGCCTTGATGTTAGTTGAGAACGACAGGGTGTTGTCCAGGATCACGCCAAGGTTCTTAGCGCTCTGGGAGGAGGACACAATAAAGTTGTCAACCGTGATGGCGAGGTCATGGAACGGGCAGTCCTTCCCCGGGAGGAAGAGCAGCTCCGTCTTGCCGAGGTTCAGCTTGAGGTGGTGATCCGTCATCCACACTGATATGTCTGCCAGACATGCAGAGATGCGATTCGCCACCTGGCCATCAGAAGGGGGAAAGGAGAAGATTAATTGTGTGTCGTCTGCATAGCAATGATAGGAGAGACCATGTGAGGTTATGACAGAGCCAAGTGACTTGGTGTATAGCGAGAATAGGAGAGGGCCTAGAACAGAGCCCTGGGGGACACAAGTGGTGAGAGCGCGTGGCGAGGAGACAGATTCTCGCCACGCCACCTGGTAGGAGCGACCTGTCAGGTAGGACGCAATCCAAGCGTGGGCCGCGCCGGAGATGCCCAACTCGGAGAGGGTGGAGAGGAGGATCTGATGGTTCACAGTATCGAAGGCAGCCGATAGGTCTAGAAGGATGAGAGCAGAGGGAGAGAGTTAGCTTTAGCAGTGCGGAGCGCCTCCGTGATACAGAGAAGAGCAGTCTCAGTTGAATGACTAGTCTTGAAACCTGACTGATTTGGATCAAGAAGGTCATTCTGAGAGAGATAGCGGGAGAGCTGGCCAAGGACGGCACGTTCAAGAGTTTTGGAGAGAAAAGAAAGAAGGGATACTGGTCTGTAGTTGTTGACATCGGAGGGGTCGAGTGTAGGTTTTTTCAGAAGGGGTGCAACTCTCGCTCTCTTGAAGACGGAAGGGACGTAGCCAGCGGTCAGGGATGAGTTGATGAGCGAGGTGAGGTAAGGGAGAAGGTCTCCGGAAATGGTCTGGAGAAGAGAGGAGGGGATAGGGTCAAGCGGGCAGGTTGTTGGGCGGCCGGCCGTCACAAGAAGCGAGATTTCATCTGGAGAGAGAGGGGAGAAAGAGGTCAGAGCACAGGGTAGGGCAGTGTGAGCAGAACCAGCGGTGTCGTTTGACTTAGCAAACGAGGATCGGATGTCGTCGACCTTCTTTTCAAAATGGTTGACGAAGTCATCTGCAGAGAGGGAGGAGGGGGAGGGGAGGAGGATTCAGGAGGGAGGAGAAGGTGGCAAAGAGCTTCCTATGGTTAGAGGCAGATGCTTGGAATTTAGAGTGGTAGAAAGTGGCTTTAGCAGCAGAGACAGAGGAGGAAAATGTAGAGAGGAGGGAGTGAAAGGATGCCAGGTCCGCAGGGAGGCGAGTTTTCCTCCATTTCCGCTCGGCTGCCCGGAGCCCTTTTCTGTGAGCTCGCAATGAGTCGTCGAGCCACGGAGCGGGAGGGGAGGACCGAGCCGGCCTGGAGGATAGGGGACATAGAGAGTCAAAGGATGCAGAAAGGGAAGAGAGGAGGGTTGAGGAGGCAGAATCAGGAGATAGGTTGGAGAAGGTTTGAGCAGAGGGAAGAGATGATAGGATGGAAGAGGAGAGAGTAGCGGGGGAGAGAGAGCGAAGGTTGGGACGGCGCGATACCATCCGAGTAGGGGCAGTGTGGGAAGTGTTGGATGAGAGCGAGAGGGAAAAGGATACAAGGTAGTGGTCGGAGACTTGGAGGGGAGTTGCAATGAGGTTAGTGGAAGAACAGCATCTAGTAAAGATGAGGTCGAGCGTATTGCCTGCCTTGTGAGTAGGGGGGAAGGTGAGAGGGTGAGGTCAAAAGAGGAGAGGAGTGGAAAGAAGGAGGCAGAGAGGAATGAGTCAAAGGTAGACGTGGGGAGGTTAAAGTCGCCCAGGACTGTGAGAGGTGAGCCGTCCTCAGGAAAGGAGCTTATCAAGGCATCAAGCTCATTGATGAACTCTCCGAGGGAACCTGGAGGGCGATAAATGATAAGGATGTTAAGCTTGAAAGGGCTGGTAACTGTGACAGCATGGAATTCAAAGGAGGCGATAGAGAGATGGGTAAGGGGAGAAAGAGAGAATGACCACTTGGGAGAGATGAGGATCCCGGTGCCACCACCCCGCTGACCAGAAGCTCTCGGGGTGTGCGAGAACACGTGGGCGGACGAAGAGAGAGCAATAGGAGTAGCAGTGTTATCTGTGGTGATCCATGTTTCCGTCAGTGCCAAGAAGTCGAGGACTGGAGGGAGGCATAGGCTGAGATGAACTCTGCCTTGTTGGCCGCAGATCGGCAGTTCCAGAGGCTACCGGAGACCTGGAACTCCACGTGGGTCGTGCGCGCTGGGACCACCAGATTAGGGTGGCCGCGGCCACGCGGTGTGGAGCGTTTGTATGGTCTGTGCAGAGAGGAGAGAACAGGGATAGATAGACACATAGTTAACAGGCTACAGAAGAGGCTACGCTAATGCAAAGGAGATTGGAATGACAAGTGGACTACACGTCTCGAATGTTCAGAAAGTTAAGCTTACGTAGCAAGAATCTTATTGACTAAAATGATTGAAATGATACAGTACTGCTGGAGTAGGCTAGCTAGCAGTGGCTGCGTTGTTGACTTTGTAGGCTAGCTGGCAGTGGCTGCGTTGTTGACACTACACTAATCAAGTCGTTCCGTCGAGTTTAATAGTTTCTCCAGTGCTGCTATTCGGGGGCTAGCTGGCTAGCTAGCAGTGTTGATTACGTTACGTTACGTTAAAAGAACGACAATAGCTGGCTAGCTAACCTAGAAAATCACTCTAGACTACACAATTGTCTTAGATACAAAGACGGCTATGTAGCTAGCTAGCTACGATCAAACAAATCAAACCGTTGTACTGTAATGAAGTGAAATGAAAATGTGATACTACCTGTGGAGCGAAGCGGAATGTTGACCGGGTTGTTGAAGTTCTATTCGGTAGACGTTGGCTAGCTGTTGGCTAGCTAGCTAGCAGTATCTCCTACGTTAAGGACGACAAATAGCTGGCTAGCTAACCTCGGTAAATTAAGATAATCACTCTAAGTCTACACACTCTAAACTACACAATTATCTTGGATACGAAGACAGCAAAGACAACTATGTAGCTAGCTAACACTACGCTAATCGAGTCGTTCAGTTGAGTGTAATAGTTTCTACAGTGCTGGTATTCGGTGGACGTTAGCACAACCCAAGGAGGGAAGCCATCCCAGACAGGAAGATCACATCAGTGACTCAACCCACTCAAGTGACGCACCCCTCGTAGGGACGGCATGAAAGAGCACCGGTAAGCCAGTGACTCAGCCCCTGTAATAGGCTTAGAGGCAGAGAATCCCAGTGGAAAGAGGGGAACCGGCCAGGCAGAGACAGCAAGACAGTAGAGACAGTAACCAACTGGATAACGTAACAGCTTAACCAGCTCTGCTAGGGCGAGTAACGTTCAGTGAGCTGTTTTCTCTCACTTAGATGTCTGGAAGTAGCTAGCAAGTTAGCTTGGGTGCTTGACTGCTGTTAGCACATTTGGATCAACCCTTAAAGAGATGGGTGCAGCTAAAGCTTAAGAGGGTGTGAACACTGCTGAATGGGTGTAGACAAAGAGGGCACTACCAAAACATTCAAAGGCATTTTGTCAAAAGTGAGTTTACAAGTTTATCAACTTTCAAAGCAATATTACTTTCCCATTGTTCCTCAACTGTAGTGTATGATATACCATTCTGTACCTCTGGGTCTCTACATTTATCTAATATAAAAACATAAGACCGATTTGAGCGGGTCGGTCACAAATAACAATAATGAGTCTATATACCGTGGGTATCGGTACCGAGTCAATGTGCGGTGGTACAGGTTAGTTGAGCTGCCAGTTGAGGACTTGTGAGACGTCTGTTTCTCAAACTACACACTCTAATGCACTTGTCCTCTTGCTAAGTTGTGCACCGGGGCCTCCCACTCCTCTTTCTATTGTGGTTAGAGCCGGTTTGGGATGTGGTGGCTAGGGTGGTTGGAGTCTTTGACAATTTTTAGGGCCTTCCTCTGACACTGCCTGGTATAGAGGTCCTGGATGGCATGAAACTTGGCCCCAGTGATGTACTGGGCCGTACGCTCTACCCTCTGTAGTGCCTTACTGTCAAAGGCCGAGCAGTTGCCATACCAGGCAGTGATTCAACCAGTCATGGATGGTGCAGCTATATAATTTTTGATGATCTGAGGACCCAAGACAAATCTTTTCAGTCTCCTGAGGGGGAATAGTAATATGTTCAATAAGGCTAAGTAAGAGATTGGAGTAGTATTGAAAAATATATGTTATTTGTATTTGAGTAGCAGAAGAGTAATGATTCAATCAATGTACATGCAAATACATAGATATTGAAACAAATCAATCTTAAAAGGAATTTGAAATGGAGGATACTGTGAAATATGATAATGATGGCCATGGTTTTGATTCAACTCTGGGTATTGACACCAACACTGTGGTTATTTTATATCCCACTCCACCATAGTCCTTCTCCGCCTCTTTACCGCCTCCGTGGCCTCTTTAACGTGGCAACCCGAGCCGCCGACCTCGGACTGGGGACGCAAGTCACAAGTCCCGAATGGACGGGAGATTCAAGCAGCACCGGACAGGCGGGATACTCCGGCATCTCCAGAGTGAAGGGCGGCAGCTCCTGGCTGACTGGTGGCTCTGGCAGCTCCGGACAGACGGGAGACTCTGGCAGCTCCGGACAGACGGGAGACTCTGGCAGCTCCGGACAGACGGGAGACTCTGGCAGCTCCGGACAGACGGGAGACTCTGGCAGCTCCGGACAGACGGGAGACTCTGGCAGCTCCGGACAGACGGGAGACTCTGGCAGCTCCGGACAGACGGGAGACTCTGGCAGCTCCGGACAGACGGGAGACTCTGGCAGCTCCGGACAGACGGGAGACTCTGGCAGCTCCGGACAGACGGGAGACTCTGGCAGCTCCGGACAGACGGGAGACTCTGGCAGTGCAGGGCACGAGGAAGACTCTGTCAGCACTGGACAGGCAGAGCACCTGTAGGGAGGGGACGGAGAGACAGCCTGGTGCGGGGGGCTGCCACCGGAGGGCTGGTGCCTGGAGTCAGCACCGGATAGACCGAACTGTGGAGGTGCACTGTCAGGGCTCTGTGCAGGCCAGTCAGACCGCATAATCACATGAAGAGTGCGAAACACTCAAAACAACCTATTACATGAGAAATCTACCATTCAGTATCAGTAAGGACAAGACAATTAAAGTATAGCACCTCCTCTGTCTGGTTACCTTTCCTCTAGTATTTCTAGTCAAAGAACCTATGGTCTGCTCTTGTCTGTTTGTATATCCTTGTTCTCTACTAACCCTGTGTCAACGCCACACACAGACCATTATCATGGGATTAACATGGTAGAGACAAGAGCATTGTACTGGAACAAGAAACAATACGCTACAGTAATCAACACAGGCAGTACCACACTCCCACTACAATGTCCCCATTGTGTCCCTATTGTGCTTTTGTAAATAACGGTCTCCACCGCAGTATACAGGCGTGGAAGACACAAAGGAGTTGTTTTAAAGACAGCACAAGCTTTTTAAAAGATTATCTTGTCCGCAAGTCATTACAGGGAGTTGATAACAGTTCCAGAAATCATGTAGCTTGCTCCCCTATGCTTTGCCTCTCTCTCTTTTCTCCTCATCCCACTCTATTTTCCTTTTTTACAACAAGTCAGGAAGGACTGTGGTGTGGTGTTAAGGGGAGGCTAAGGTCCGCCGAGCACTGTGACATTCAGAATTTAAATGGCATCAGATAAGACTGGGGCCTGAATTGCTCCAACATAAACATTACCTGCAGCCACCAGCACTGCCAAGCACTGCAGATGAATAGAAGAAGCAGCTGTGGAACAGTCATTCAGAGGAGAAAAGTCAGGGGCGCTGAGGGTGCACCACCTGAAAAAAAATAATGTTAAAAAAAAAGTTGTGTACTGGGCCAACTACTCCTGTATTAGTGGATCAGTACAGCCATCTGCAGTGCCCCCAACCCAGCCTGAAATAAAAATGGATTAAATAAATAAAAATTCACACAATACCTCATAATGAAAGAGCAACAAAAAAATATATTTTTGCCAGTTTATTGAAAATTAATTACAAAATCATGGGCATTAAGATGAGCTCCCAGTGGCGCAGCGGTCAAAGGCACTGCATCTTAGTGCAAGGGTGTCACTACAGTCCCTGGTTCGAATCCAGGCTGAATCACATCCGGCCGTGATTGGGAGTACCATAGGGTGGCGCACAGTTGGCCTAGCTTCATCAGGGTTTGGCCTGGGTAAGCCGTCATTGTAAATAAGAATTTGTTTTTAACTGACTTGCCTAGTTAAATAAAATAAAAATATAATAATATGGAGATGGTACCCCCTTTGTTGCTATTATATCCTCCACACTTCTGGGAAGGCTTTCTACTAGATGTTGGAACATTGCTGCAGGGACTTGCTTACATTCAGGCACAAGAGCACTGGACACTAATGTTGGGCGATGGCTCGCAAGTCAACGTTCCAATTCATCCAAGAGGTGTTTGATGGGGTTGAAGTCAGGGCTCTGTGCAGGCCAGTCAAGTTCTTCCACACCGATCTTGAAAAAACATGTCTGCATGGACCTCGCTTTGTGCTCGAGGGCATTGTCATGCTGAAACAGAAAAGAGCCTTCCCCAAACTGTTGCCACAAAGTTGGAAGCACAGAGTTGTGTAGAAATTCATTGTATACTGTAGCATTAAGATTTCCCTTCACTAGAACTAAGAGGCCTAGCCTGAACCAGCCCCAGACTATTATTCCTCCTCGACCAAACTTTACAGTTGGCACTATGCAGTGGGGTAGGTAGCGTTCTCCTGGCATCCGCTAAACCCAGATTTGTCCGCAGGACTGCCAGATGGTGAAGTGGGATTTATCACTCCAGAGAATGCATTTCCACTGCTCCAGAGTCCAAATGCGGCGAGCTTGGCAACCGACGCTTGGCATTGGCAACTGACGCTTGGCATTGAGCATGGTTATCTTAAGCTTGTGTCTGGCTGCTCGGCCATGGAAACCCATTTCATGGAGATCCCGACTAACAGTTCTTGTGCTGATATGCTTCACAATAACAGCATTTACAGTTGACCAGGGCAGCTCTAGCAGGGCAGAAATTTGAAGATCTGACTTGTTGGAAAGGTGTCATCTTACGACAGTGCCACGTTTAAAGTCACTGAGCTCTTCAGTAAGGCCATTCTACTGCCAATGTTTTTTATGGAGAATGCATGGTTCTGTGCTCAATGTTATACACCTGTCAGCAACAGGTGTGACTGAAGTAGCCTCATCCACTAATTTGAAAGTGGTGTCCACATACATTTCTATATTGTAGAAGGGGTAAGGATGCCAAAATGACACCCAAGCTGCAGAAGGAAATAAAAGGAAAAATACAAGAAATACTTAAAAAACTCAGAGGAATAATTAATTTTCTGCAGGGGGAAGCAGGCTTAGACCTGTGTTACCTGGATAAAGCTGTCTGTCACCACCAGTAGTGAGATAATCTCCCCCTAAGAGAGGGTCCAACCATATTTTACTGCAGTACAGAGTACGCCTCAGTTGCAGAGAGCTACTTTTATATTCCTCAGCAAGTCACAACCTGTGGGCCTATTGGATCAATCGCCACTTGTATAGATAATTGAACATGCTTTAACACTAGGGTATCAATCATGGTTGTTGATTAATCATCTTTGTAACACTGCATTCACCATGGTAATGGTCATGGCAGACATTAAATTGACTTGATTTGTCTGAGAAAGTATTGAAAAAATACTGTAAATACATGATGTCTGGCACAATGACTGTATACAGCTGAGCAAATTATACTTGAATTATTGGATCTGCTAGTCTTTGTAGAAAGATAGAGGCATGGAAAGGTGAATTGGGAGAGGAGGAAAAGAAGAGGAGAGGGAGGAAGGGTATAATATTCTTACTTTTGATTTCTGGAACTGAACAAGTCTTCCAGGAAACTAACTAAGAAAAACACAAAACCAATTTAAGGTGTTGTTTGGTGCAGGAGTGGGCTCTGTGCATTACAGTTGTCCTCGGGCAAAGGGGGACAGAATAAAGGGAGAGAAAGAAGGAAAGAGCGAGAAAGAAAGAAAGTGAAAGAAGGACCACATCCAGGGTGGTAAAGGGATGCGAGATGGATCTAAGCAGTACTGAATAATGCTGTGGGATGGTGTACCGGGGATGTCGGGTAAATACAGGACCAGTCTGGTTGGCTGGGGGTACAGAGGAACAGAGGAGAGAATAGATTAGCTGTGGCTTAGGCCCATACCCGTTTGGTCCTACAGCATGATGTTCCAGGAGTGTATCCCAAATGGCACCATATTCCCTACAAATTGTACTACTTTTTAGGGAATAGGGTGTCATTTATATAGTGCACTATATAGGGAATTTGGGACTAAGCCCAGGTGTAACGGATGGGACCATACCCAGCCACTATTTCATTAAAGCATTAAACAACAGCACACATTTAGGCAGTTTGTGTTGGCCAAATTCCTTCTGTTTTGGACTGTTTTTCTTCTTTTTTACATTTCAAAAGAAAGAGGCAACAGAATGCTCGTGACTAAATACATTTAGGTAAGGAGAGGGAAATAGAAAAGGGGAGAGCGAGATAGAGAAGGAAACAGTACACACTTGACATTGTGTTCAGCTCTGCACTTGTCAGGAAGAGGAACAATAATTATTTTGAAATGTGTATGTGGGGGGTCAATCAACTCAACTACAGCAAGATCATCTAATGAATGAATTACATTTGTTTTGAGGTACTTGGTCTATAATTAAGATTTAAAGGGCTTCCAAAAAGTATGCTATCCAGTCTGTCCATGGCAGTTTGATACAATGCTTTTCCACTCGGTTTGCCTCTCTTATAGTGCAACAGTGCCCTCATGTGTTCAGAAAGAGACAGAAACTCAAGACATACAGTGGGGCAAAAAAGTATTTAGTCAGCCACCAATTGTACAAGTTCTCCCACTTAAAAAGATGAGAGAGGCCTGTAATTTTCATCATAGGTACACTTCAATTGGCAAAATGAGGAAAAAAAATCCAGAAAATCACATGTAGGATTTTTAATGAATTTATTTGCAAATTATGGTGGAAAATAAGTATTTGGTCACCTACAAACAAGCAAGATTTCTGGTTCTCACAGACCTGTAACTTCTTCTTTAAGAGGCTACTCTGTCCTCCACTCGTTACCTGTATTAATGGCACCTGTTTGAACTTGTTATCAGTATAAAAGACACCTGTCCACAACCTCAAACAGTCACACTCCAAACTCCACTATGGCCAAGACCAAAGAGCTGTCAAAGGACACCAGAAACAAAATTGTAGACCTGAGACTGAATCTGCAATAGGTAAGCAGCTTGGTTTGAAGAAATCAACTGTGGGAGCAATTATTAGGAAATGGAAGACATACAAGACCACTGATAATCTCCCTCGATCTGGGGCTCCACGCAAGATCTCACCCCGTGGTGTCTAAATGATCACAAGAACGGTGAGCAAAAATCCTAGAACCACACGGGGGGACCTAGTGAATGACCTGCAGAGAGCTGGGACCGAAGTAACAAAGCCTACCATCAGTAACACACTACGCCGCCAGGGACTCAAATCCTGCAGTGCCAGACGTGTCCCCCTGCTTAAGCCAGTACATGTCCAGGCCCGTCTGAAGTTTGCTAGAGAGCATTTGGATGATCCAGAAGAAGATTGGGAGAATGTCATGTGGTCAGATGAAACCAACTCGTCGTGTTTGGAGGACAAAGAATTCTGAGTTGCATCCTAAGAACACCATACCTACTGTGAAGCATGGGGGTGGAAACATCATGCTTTGGGTCTGTTTTTCTGCAAAGGGACCAGGACGACTGATCCGTGTAAAGGAAAGAATGAATGGAGCCATGTATCATGAGATTTTGAGTGAAAACCTCCTTCCATCAGCAAGGTCATTGAAGATTAAATGTGGCTGGATATTTCAGCATGTCAATGATCCCAAACACACCGCCCGGGCAAAGAAGGAGTGGCTTCGTAAGAAGCATTTCAAGGTCCTAGAGTGGCCTAGCCAGTCTCCAGATCTCAACCCCATAGAAAATCTTTGGAGGGAGTTGAAGGTCCGTGTTGCCCAGCTTCAGCCCCAAAACATCACTGCTCTAGAGTAGATATGCATGGAGTAATGGGCCAAAATACCAACACCAAATACCAGTGTGTGAAAACCTTGTGAAGACTGACAGAAAACGTTTGACCTTTGTCATTGCCAACAAAGGGTATATAACAAAGTATTGAGATAAACTTTTGTTATTGACCAAATACTTATTTTCCACCATAATCTGCAAATAAATTAATTAAAAATCCTACAATGTGATTTTCTAAATTTTTTCTCTCATTTTGTCTGTCATAGTTGAAGTGTACCTATGATGAAAATTACAGGCCTCTCTCATCTTTTTAAGTGGGAGAACTTGCACAATTGGTGGCTGACTAAATACTTTTTTGCCCCACTGTATCGAAATACTTTAAAGGTAGACTCAGCGATAAGACGTAGAGGCAGAAAATAAACAGCCTAGTAGGTCAATTTACGCAATAACCAAGAGCGTTGAAGCGCGAGGCTCAACTAATCCATTCTTTTGGTCCTGTGGAGCATGAAGCCAACCCGTGCACATGCACAGATAATGTGTGTGACTGTGTGAGAGAGTAGCCTTGCATCTCATTCATCTCAATATTTACATTTTTTTCATTTAGCAGACACTTAAGATAACTAGGTGGGAGGACAACCACATATCACTGGCACAGTACGTAGACTTTTCCTCAATAAAGTAGCTATCAGCAAAATCTGAGCTGGTGGGTCGAGGTGAGGAGGGGGATTATTTAACCAACATTTCCAATCTCATCTCATTGATTGGACTCCACATTAACTAACTCGCGACTCCAATTAGCTTTTGGAGAAGTCATTAGGGGTTCACATACTTTTTCCAACCTACACTGTGAATGTTTAAATGATGTATTCAATATAAACAAGAAAAATACAAAAATGTGTGTTATTAGTTTAAGCACATTATGTTTGTCTATTGTGACTTAGATGCAGATCAGGTCAAATTTGATGACCAATTTATGCAGAAATCCAGGTATTCCAAAAGGCTCACACACATTTTTCTTGCCACTGAATTTCCATATTAAGTATGAGTGAGAATTATGGAGTGGGTGTTTCTATTGGAGTGACAGTGTGTGTGTGTGTAGGGTCCTGTGAATACCTATAGATACTGAAATAAAAGGCCAATAAAGATACAAGGTAAACTCGGTCCATTTAGCTATTTGGTTAGAAATTTATCAGTTGTGTTCCAGAGCCTATTGGTGTCAGACTTGATGGACCGGTACCTCTTGCCGTGAAGCAGCAGAGAAAATATTCTATGGCTTGGGTGGTTGGGCTCATTGACAATTTTCCAGGCCTTCTTTTCATACTGCCTGATATAGAGGTCATTGTTGTCATGGAGCGAGGCCCCAGTGAGATACTAGAATGTCCGCACAACCCTCTGTAGCGCAATTTGTTTGAGGGCGGCGATATTGGCATACCAAGCAAATCAAATTTGTCACATACACATGGTTAGCAGATGTTAGTGGCACCCCATCCCGGATCCGGGAGCGTAATCATCGACTGACACTAATTAGCATAACGCAACGGACATAAATATTACTAGAAAATATTCCTATTCATGAAAATCACAAGTGAAATATGTTGAGACACAGCTTAGCCTTTTGTTAATCACCCTGTCATCTCAGATTTTCAAAATATGCTTTACAGCCAAAGGACGACAAGCATTTGTGTAAGTTTATCGATAGCCTAGCATAGCATTATGTCCAGCTAGCAGCAGGTAACTTGGTCACTCCCAGTTAGATAGCCAATGTTCAAAAATATTATTTTTGTAGGAGAAATAGCTCCGTTTGTTCTTCACGTTTGGCTGAGAAATCGACCGGAAATTGCGGTCACGAAAACGCCAAAAAATATTCCAAATTAGCTCCATAATACCGACAGAAACATGGCAAACGTTGTTTAATATCAATCCTCAATGTGTTTTTCAAACATCTTTTCAATAACATATCCCCGGGACAATTGGTTTTTCAGTAGGACCGATTGGAAAAATGGCTACCTCTGTATTTTACGCGAGAATCACTCTGAGAGTCATCAGGTGACCACTTACATAATGTAGCTGCTTACGGGTATTCTTCAACATAAATGCGTAAAACTACGTCAAAATGCTGTAGACACCTTGGGGAATACGTTGAAAAAGTAATATGGTTGATAGCCTATTCACTGCTCAATATGAACGCATTGGAACACAGAGCTTTCAAAACATGAGGCACTTCCAGATTGGATTTTTCTCAGGCTTTCGCCTGCAATATCAGTTCTGTTGTACTAACAGACAATATTTTTACAGTTTTGGAAACTTGTGAGTGTTTTCTATCTTAAGCTGTCAATTATATGCATATTCTAGCATCTTGTCCTGACAAAATATCCCGTTTACTTTGGGTATGTTATTTTTCGAAAAATGAAAATACTGCCCCCCTCACAACAGGTTAATGCGAGTGTAGCGAAATGCTTGTGCTTCTAATTCCGACAATGCAGTAATAACCAACGAGTAATCTAACCTAACAATTACAAAACTACTACCTTATACACACAAGTGTAAAGGGATAAAGAATATGTTCATAAAGATATATGAATGAGTGATGGTACAGAACGGCATTGGCAAGATGCAGTAGATGGTATCGAGTACAATATATACATATGAGATGAGTAATGTAGGGTATGTAAACATTATATTAAGTAGCATTGTTTAAAGGGGCTAGTGATATATTTTCCATAATTTCCCATTATTAAAGTGGCTGGAGATGAGTCAGTATGTTGGCAGCAGCCACTCAATGTTAGTGGTGGCTGTTTAACAGTCTGATGGCCTTGAGATAGAAGCTCAGTTTCTCAGTCTCTCGGTCCCTGCTTTGATGCACCTGTACTGACCTCGCATTCTGGATGATAGCGGGGTGAACAGGCAGTGGCTCGGGTGGTTGTTGTCCTTGATGATCTTTATGGCATTCCTGTGACATCGGGTGGCGTAGGTTTCCTGGAGGGCAGATAGTTTGCCCCCGGTGATGCGTTGTGCAGACCTCACTACACTCTGGAGAGCCTTATCGTTGTGGGCGGAGCAGTTGTCGTACCAGGCGGTGATACAGCCCGACAGGATGCTCTCGATTGTGCATCTGTAGAAGTTTGTGTGCTTTTGGTGACGAGCCAAATTTCTTCAGCCTCCTGAGGTTGAAGAGGCGCTGCTGCGCCTTCTTCACGATGCTGTCTGTGTGGGTGGACCAATTCAGTTTGTCCGTGATGTGTAAGCTGAGGAATTTAAAACTTACTACCGTCTCCACTACTGTCCCATCGATGTGGATAGGGGTGTGCTCCTTCTGCTGTTTCCTGAAGTCCACAATCATCTCCTTAGTTTTGTTGACGTTGATTGTGAGGTTACTTTCCTCACACCACACTCCGAGGGCCCTCACCTCGTCCCTGTAGGACATCACGTCGTTGTTGGTAATCAAGCCTACCACTGTAGTGTCGTCCACAAACTTGATGATTGAGTTGGAGGGGTGCATGGCTACGTAGTCGTGGGTGAACAGGGAGTACAGGAGAGGGCTCAGAACGCACCCTTGTGTTGAGGATCAGCGGGGTGGAGATGTTGTTACCTCCCCTTACCACCTGGGGCGGCACGTCAGGATGTCCAGTACCCAGTTGCACAAAGCTTGATGGCGAGTTTGGAGGGTACTATGGTGTTAAATGCTGAGCTGTAGTCGATGAACAGCATTCTCACATAGGTAGTCCTCTTGTCCAGATGGGTTAGGGCAGTGTGGTTGCGATTGCTTCGTCTGTGGACCTATTTGGGCGGTAAAGCAAATTGGAATGGGTCTAGGGTGTCAGGTAGGGTGGAGGTGATATTGTCCTTCACTTGTCTCTCAAAGCACCTCATGATGACGGGGCGGTAGTCATTTAGCTCAGTTACCTTGGCTTTCTTGGGAACAGGGACAATGGTGGCCCTCTTGAAGCATGTGGGAACAGTAGACTGGGATAAGGATTGATTGGTTATTTCCGTAAAAATTAGAATTCATCGCAGCTCTAAATAAGAGGCATAAACATAGTCATTATTTATATCTTTCATCAGGTAAAGAATGTTGGCCATGCACTACAGACTAGTGAAGATGATCTCACAGAGGGACACATACAGTGGGAGAACAAGTATTTTATGCACTGTCGATTTTGCAGGTTTTCCTACTTACAAAACATGTAGAGGTCTAATTTCTATCGACACACTTCAACGGTGAGAGACGGAATCTAAAACAAAAATCCAGAAAATCACATTGTATGATTTTTATGTAATTAATTTGCATTTTATTGCATGGCATAAGTATTTGATCACCTACCAATCAGTACGAATTCCGGCTCTTACAGACCTGTTAATTTTTCTTTAAGAAGCCCACCTGTTCTCCACTCATTACCTGTATTAACTGCACCTGTTTGAATGCGTTACCTGAATAAAAAACACCTGTCCACACACTCAATCAAACAGACTCCAACCTCTCCACAATGGCCAAGACCAGAGAGCTGTGTAAGGACATCATGGGTAAAATTGTAGACCTGCACAAGGCTGGGATGGGCTACAGGACAATAGGCAAGCTGCTTGGTGAGAAGGCAACAACTGTTGGCGGAATTCTTAGAAAATGGAAGAAGTTCAAGATGATGGTCAACCACCCTCGGTCTGGGGCTCCATGCAAGATCACACCTCGTGGGGAATCAACGATCATGAGGAAGGTGGGGGATCAGCCCAGAACTACAAGGCAGGACCTGGTCAATGACCTGAAGAGAGCTGGGACCACAGTCTCAAAGAAAACCATTAGTAACACACTACGCCGTCATGGATTCAAATCCTGCAGCGCACGCAAGGTCCCCCTGCTCAAGCCTGCGTATGTCCAGGCCCATCTGAAGTTTGCCAATGACCATCGGATGATCCAGAGGAGGAATGGGAGAAGATCATGTGGTCTGATGAGACAAAAATAGAGCGTTTTGGTCTAAACTCCACTCGCCGTGTTTGGAGGAAGAAGGATGAGTACAACCCCAGGAACACCATCCCAACCGTGAA
This sequence comes from Oncorhynchus masou masou, assembly GCF_036934945.1. Classification (NCBI taxonomy): domain Eukaryota; kingdom Metazoa; phylum Chordata; class Actinopteri; order Salmoniformes; family Salmonidae; genus Oncorhynchus; species Oncorhynchus masou. The sequence goes on along the minus strand of NC_088229.1, from coordinate 48,297,879 downwards.
GCATGGAGGTGGAAACATCATTCTTTGGGAATGCTTATCTGCAAAGGGGACAGGATGACTGCACCGTATTGAGGGGAGGATGGATGGGCCCATGTATCGCGAGTTCTTGGCCAACAACCTCCTTCCCTCATTAAGAGCATTGAAGATGGGTCGTGGCTGGGTCTTCCAGCATGACAACGACCCGAAACACACAGCCAGGGCAACTAAGGAGTCGCTCCGTAAGAAGCATCTCAAGGTCCTGGAGTGGCCTAGCCAGTCTCCAGACCTAAACCCAATAGAAAATCTTTGGAGGAGCTGAAAGTCCTTATTGCCCAGCAACAGCCCCAAAACGTGAAGGATCTGGAGAAGGTCTGTATGGAGGAGTGGGCCAAAATGCCTGCTGCAGTGTGTGCAAACCAGGTCAAGAACTACAGGAAACGTATTATCTCTGTAATTGCAAACACAGGTTTCTGTACCAAATATTAAGTTCTGCTTTTCTGATGAATCAAATACTTATGTCATCCAATAAAATGCCAATTAATTACTTATTAAAAATCATACAATGTGATTTTCTGGATTTTTGTTTTAGATTCCGTCTCTCACAGTTGAAGTGTACCTATGATAAAAAATTACAGACCTCTACGTGCTTTGTAAGTAGGAAACACTGCCGATTTTGCAGGTTATTAAATACTTGTTCTCTCCACTGTATGCATACTGTCCTCTATATGGCTTGCTATTAGAGCTGCAATTCACTGTATGGCCTGGTCTGCCTTAGAAATGGAGTGCTCGGAGTCAGGAGAGGAGAAAGGCTGCTGATTGCAGAGGATGATTGGAGAGGGAATAGTGTTGTTGTTGAGATACGAGACTGATGGAGAGGGGGAAAAAGTGGGTATGGAGAGAGGGAGAAAGAGAGCGGGGGATTGGGGAGAAGTGCTCAGATTGGTGTAAAAATGGGACAGAGTGATGGTGAGAGGGAGAAATGGAGAGAGGGAAGGGAGAGGTGACATATCCATCCTCCATTGACAGGCAGAGTGGAGGCTGGGAGAGAGGGGGAGAGGGATAGAGTGAACAAGGGAAGAGAAGAACAGTGTTGTGTTGTAAATGTTGTGTATGAAAGACAGAATGCAGTATGTTTTGTGTGCGCACGTGTGTGTGTGTTTTACTTTGTGCGTAAAAGACAGATTTAGTCTGAAAGAAGAATGCAGTATATTGTTTTTGTGAGTGTGTACTGTCGTGGAAATTCAGTACTGAGAGAGACTTGGTCATTTCTTCAAACAATCTTTATTTAACCTCACATACCTTAAGGGAACATTTTTACAATCACCGTATGGTTAGTGAGAAAGTCCCTATTGGAACTGTACGGTCCCTTACTAGACGTCCGAAAACATTTTAAAAATTCGGGGACGGCGTCGGGCGAGCGGCAGGGCCAGACCTACCGGGAAGTCATCAAATGAACTTTGTCGGACATTCGGTTTTCGTTTAATAAAATAAACAAATTTTGGCCCATTTTTGCGCTATGCCGGAATATCCCAGAAGAGGGCATAAGCAATCATATTGCTATTGGACAAAACATCCCGAATCACGACGTGCCATATCTCGAAAACTGAAAATATTTCGAAGCCGAAACTTGGTGAGCGTAGGTTTGGCATTATGGGAAGATGGCCCCGAACAAGATGGCGTCTAGGCCTCAACGGTTTTTGAGTTATGGCCATATTTCTGGGATTAAAGGTCCAAAATGAAAATAGAGAAAATATTTTTTCACTTCACGTCAAAGTCAAGGAGCCTCCGGTGTCAATTAAAAAAAAAATCGGCCATTTATCTATCGTCATTTAAGAGAAATCGTACGATGACCAGATCGTGATGTTCAGATATAGGTGTTTTTTTTCAACGGTTACAGATCCAGTTGCAGGGTGTTCATACGAATATTTTTAAAATGTGCTGCGGAGCTCTGCGACATTTCTGTGATTTTCTATGATTTTCTGAAATAACACACACTCACTAAACCCTCCGTAAATAACTCAGTTCTTAACGTAAAGACTTAAAACTCAGGATTCTGTAAAGGCATACCCCAATGAGGATATGAGTTTATTTATAGCTTCCTGTGCCAACCGGAAATGCCATAATTGGTGTCTCAGGGGCTGTTTGGAAGGGTTAAAAAAATCAGATCTGTCCAAAACTTCATATGTGTGATTAGACAACCCCCATGAACTGTAAATCAGTCATTTTTCCCATAAAAATTCAAAGGAAAAATAAATCACACAGATACACAACTTGGATGGAGGGACGTATTGGGGTGTGTAGAGACTGACAGTGCCTCCAATAGTTAGCTCTGTTCGAGCTAAAAAGAACCGTCAGACCTAGAGTTCCGAAACTTTAGAATCCTGTTCTAGACCTCAGGTAGATAGTGCGTGGTGAGTTACGGCGCTCTAGGAGGTTCTCGGACCGAGAAACAGCGTCGAACATTTGCAATGACTTCAATTCATTTTGACCATTACGAAAATGGCGACATTTAGAAATGTCCCAGAGACACAAGACTAGGTGCATTGTGACCGTCTCGGCCCATAGAGACAGAACCCAACATCTCGGTCCGATAGCTCATTCAAGGACCCCGTAGCAAGGCATGGAAAAAGTGGATTTTCAGCACCAATTAGGCTTTTACTCGGACACCAAATGACCTATCGAGCCGAAACTCGGGATTCGGGGTCGCCTCACATAGGACTACACATAATGTCCGAACTGGCCCCGCAGCTAGAAAGTAACTATGTGTTTTATGGTTTTTTAATGTTTTGTACCGAAGGCCTTGTGAATTTTGGGCCAGCTCTGAAGTATGTTATACTTGGCTCCTAAATGAGTTGGGAAAAGTGGGTTTGGTGTCAGTTTGTATCAGTTTGGTGTCAGAATGATATCAAATTGACTGATGGACGGTGACTTGCAGGTGACTCTTGTCCATTAGCAATATGTTTAAGCGGTGAGGTACCATCACCAAAAGCGACATTCTGAAATCAACCCAAACGAGCGATGGAGAGGTACCAGTATCACTGCCCAGCCATCCCTATGGCATCGGGCCAGTCAATTTGGCATTCCTGCATGATTTTTATGGCATGACAAATTGGTGATGGTGAATGCCCAGTTAACCATATGGCAAATGCACAGTGACTTTGAAAGAGTGAGAAAACATTACCAAATGGACATTCTGAAATCAACCCTAATGAGCGATGGAGAGGTACCAGAATCACTGCCGAGCCATCCCGAGTTCATCGGGCCAGTCAATTTGGCATTCCTGCACGAATTTTCAGTGACTTTGCAAAAGTAAGGAACATTTGCAATATGTTTAAGCGGTGAGGTACCATCACCAAAAGCGACATTCTGAAATCAACCCAAACGAGCGATGGAGAGCTACCAGAATCACTGCCCAGCCATCCCGAGTTCATCGGGCCAGTCAATTTGGCATTCCTGCACGAATTTTCAGTGACTTTGCAAAAGTAAGGAACATTTGCAATATGTTTAAGCGGTGAGGTACCATCACCAAAAGCGACATTCTGAAATCAACCCAAACGAGCGATGGAGAGGTACCAGTATCACTGCCCAGACATCCCTATGTCATCGGGCCAGTCAATTTGGCATTCCTGCATGATTTTTATGGCATGACAAATTGGTAATGGTGACTGCCCAGTTAACCATATGGCAAATGCACAGTGACTTTGAAAGAGTGAGAAAAATCACCAAATGGACATTCTGGAATCAACCCTAACGAGTGATGGAGAGGTACCAGAATCACTGCCAAGCCATCCCGAGTTCATCGGGCCAGTTAATTTGGCATTCCTGCACAAATTTTCAGTGACTTTGCAAAAGTAAGGAACATTTGCAATATGTTTTAACAGTGAGGTACCATCACGAAAAGCGACATTCTGAAATCAACCCAAACGAGCCATGGAGAGGTACCAGTATCACTGCCCAGCCATCCCGAGGTCATCGGGCCAGTCAATTTGGCATTCCTGCGTGATTTTTATAGCATGACAAATTGGTAATGGTGACTGCCCAGTTAACCATATGGCAAATGCACAGTGACTTTGAAAGAGTGAGAAAAATCACCAAATGGACATTCTGGAATCAACCCTAACGAGTGATGGAGAGGTACCAGAATCACTGCCAAGCCATCCCGACTTCATCGGGCCAGTCAATTTGGCATTCCTGCACAAATTTTCAGTGACTTTGCAAAAGTAAGGAACATTTGCAATATGTTTTAACAGTGAGGTACCATCACCAAAAGCGACATTCTGAAATCAAGCCAAACGAGCGATGGAGAGGTTCCAGAATCACTGCCCAGCCATCCCGAGTTCATCGGGCCAGTCAATTTGGCATTCCTGCATGATTTTTATGGCATGACAAATTGGTGATGGTGACTGCCCAGTTAACCATATGGCAAATGCACAGTGACTTTGCAAAAGTGAGACAACATTTGCAATATGTTTTAACAGTGAGGTACCATCACCAAAAGCGACATTCTGAAATCAACCCAAACGAGCGATGGAGAGGTACCAGAATCACTGCCAAGCCATCCCGAGTTCATCGGTTCAGTCAATTTGGCATTCCTGCATGATTTTTATAGCATGACAAATTGGTGATGGTGACTGCCCAGTTAACCATATGGCAAATGCACAGTGACTTTGCAAAAGTGAGACAACATTTGCAATATGTTTTAACAGTGAGGTACCATCACCAAAAGCGACATTCTGAAATCAACCCAAACGAGCGATGGAGAGGTACCAGACACTGCCCAGCCATCCCGAGTTCATCGGGCCAGTCAATTTGGCATTCCTGCATGATTTTTATGGCATGACAAATTGGTGATGGTGAATGCCCAGTTAACCATATGGCAAATGCACAGTGACTTTGCAAAAGTGAGAAAACATAAACAAATGGACATGATGAACTCAACACCACGAGTGATTGAAAGGAACAACAATCACTGCCCGGCCATCCCGAGTTCATCAGGCCAGTCAATTTTGCATTTCTGCTGGATTTTTGAGCATGTCAAATTTCTTATGACATTTGGCCCCCACAAAACATATGCCTTATGCACAAGTAAAAAAAAAAAAATTATGATAATAAAATATGACTAAAGTATGTTGATACAGTTCTTATACGTGTGTAATTGACACAAAATTCTAAAGAATTTCGAAAAACGGTCCAGAAAGCACTTTTTTAGGGGTGTGTGAAGTTTTTTATGAAATTTAATAATTTTTGACTTTTGACTTCTGACTTCCTATGAAATCATATTGCAGATGGACAAAACACATGCAATAATGCGCAAGTAAAAAAAAAAAAAAATTATGATAATAAAATATGACTAAAGTATGTTGATGCAGTTCTTATACGTGTGTAACTGACACAAAATTCGAAAAAATTTCGAAAAACGGTCCAGAAAGCACTTTTTTAGGGGTGTGTGAAGTTTTTTATGAAATTTAATAATTTTTGACTTTTGACTTCTGACTTCCTATGAAATCATATTGCAGATGGAGAAAACACATGCAATATGCGCAAGTAAAAAATAAAATAAAAATTATGATAATAAAATATGACTAAAGTATGTTGATACAGTTCTTATACGTGTGTAACTGACACAAAATGCGAAAAAATTTCGAAAAACGGTCCAGAAAGCACTTTTTTAGGGGTGTGTGAAGTTTTTTATGAAATTTAATAATTTTTGACTTTTGACTTCTGACTTCCTATGAAATCATATTGCAGATGGACAAAACATATGCAATAATGCGCAAGTAAAAAAATTAAAAAAATTATGATAATAAAATTGGACAAAAGTATTTTCATACATTTCTTATACATGTGTAATTGACAAAAAAAGCGAAAGAATTTCGAAAAACGGTCCAGAAAGCACTTTTTTAAGGGGTGATAAGTTTTTGACAAAAAATCCATTTTTTCAAAATTTGGCTTTTGGATGTTGACTTGGAGTCCATCTTCAATATGAAAAACCACGGTGGAGCGCACACGCCACCTGTTGGATTTTTGAAGTGTTACAACTGGCAATAGCCATATGGCATTTGAAGTACATTTTGCATGAATCAACGCCGATTTGGGTGGTATTGACCAATGTGTACATGGTTTGTACTCTGCCAATAGTTTGCCATTCATTCACCCCCGTAGTGGACTAAAATGAATGGCAAATTATTGGCATAGGACAAACCATGTACACATTGGCCAATACCACCCAAAGCGGCGTTGATTCATGCAAAGTTTACTTCAATTGCCATATGGCTATTGCCAGTTGTAACACTTCAAAATCCAACAGGTGGCGATTGCGCTCCACCATGGTTTTTCATATTGATATTGACTCCAAGTCAACATCCAAAAGCCAAATTTTCAAAAAATGGATTTTTTGAAAAAAACGTATCACCCCTTAAAAAAGTGCTTTCTGGACCGTTTTTCAAATTCTTTCGCTTTTTTTGTCAATTACACATGTATAAGAACTGTATGAAAATACTTTTGTCCAATTTTATTATCATAATTTTTTTAATTTTTTTACTTGCGCATTATTGCATATGTTTTGTCCATCTGCAATATGATTTCATAGGAAGTCAGAAGTCAAAAGTCAAAAATTATTAAATTTCATAAAAAACTTCACACACCCCTAAAAAAGTGCTTTCTGGACCGTTTTTCGAAAAAATTTCGAATTTTGTGTCAGTTACACACGTATAAGAACTGTATCAACATACTTTAGTCATATTTTATTATCATAATTATTTTTTTTTAACTTGCGCATTATTGCATGTGTTTTCTCCATCTGCAATATGATTTCATAGGAAGTCAAAAGTCAAAAGTCAAAAATTATTAAATTTCATAAAAAACTTCACACACCCCTAAAAAAGTGCTTTCTGGACCGTTTTTCGAAAAATGTTCGAATTTTGTGTCAGTTACACACGTATAAGAACTGTATCAACATACTTTAGTCATATTTTATTATCATAATGTTTTTTTTTTTTTGCTTGTGCATAAGGCATATGTTTTGTGGGGGCCAAATGTCATAAGAAATTTGACATTCTCAAAAATCCTTCAGAAATGCAAAATTGACTGGCCTGATGAACTCGGGATGGCCGGGCAGTGATTGTTGTTCCTTTCAATCACTCGTGGTGTTGATTTCATCATGTCCATTTGTTTATGTTTTCTCACTTTTGCAAAGTCACTGTGCATTTGCCATATGGTTAACTGGGCAGTCACCATTACCAATTTGTCATGCTATAAAAATCATACAGGAATGCCAAATTGACTGGCCCGATGAACTCAGGATGGCTGTGCAGTGATACTGGTACCTCTCCATTGCTCATTAGGGTTGATTTCAGAATGTCGCTTTTGGTGATGGTACCTCACCGCTTAAACATATTGCTAATGGACAAGAGTCACCTGCAAGTCACTGTCCATCAGTCAATTTGATATCATTCAAAGCTAACTATTGGAGGCACTGTCAGTCTCTACGCACCCCAATGATACGTCCCTCCATCCATGTTGTGTATCTGTGTGATTTAGTTTTCCTTTGAATTTTTATGGGAAAAATGACTGATTTACAGTTCATGGGGGTTGTCTAATCATATATATGAAGTTTTGGAAAGATCTGAATTTTTTAACCCCTCCAAACAGCCCATGAGACACCAATTATGGCACTTCCGGTTGGCACAGGAAGCTGTAACTCAACATACATCCTCATTGGGGTATTCCATTAGAGAATCCTGAGTTTTAAGTCTTTACCATGAAAACTGACTGATTTACACAGGGTTCAATGCACTATGTCCATCAAATTGCAGGCAGTGTATGGGTATACAATTTTAGGGCGATTTGAACCACTTCCGGTTGGTCCAGGAAGCTTAGAATCGACACAGGTAGACCTTATAGTGGCCTGATGGACTGGTACCAAAGACAGGTTCATACAGCATTCATAACCCATAAAGACTCCAGGTTGTATTTAGTGGAGCAGCCAATGTATTCCTATGGGGAGAGAAGTCAATGAACACAGTTTTTATGTAAACACCTTCTTTTGACTGTGAAGGGTTAATGTCACACGGTCAAGGATAGGCTTGGACAGATCAGGAGGACCTTAGGAACAGTCCTGTGGTTGAATTGTCTTTCTAAACCTAACGGTTCCGCCGCTGTCACCCAAAATCAAATGACGTACTGGTGAAGGCTTCATATTGGGCCTATTTTTCTCATGGTCGCTGCGCTCAGACCGAGCGAGCTACGGTCAAGCGGGGCACCTCGTTGGACTCGGCACAGTCTGGACACTATGGTCATGCCATTGTTTGTGTTGATTTCAGAATGTCCATTTGGTCATGTTTTCTCACTTTTGCAAAGTCACTGTGCATTTGCCATATGGTTAACTGGGCAGTCACCATCACCAATTTGTCATGCCATAAAAATCATGCAGGAATGCCAAATTGACTGGCCCGATGACATAGGGATGGCTGGGCAGTGATTTTGGTACCTCTCCATCGCTCGTTTGGGTTGATTTCAGAATGTCGCTTTTGGTGATGGTACCTCACTGTTAAAACATATTGCAAATGTTCCTTACTTTTGCAAAGTCACTGAAAATTTGTGCAGGAATGCCAAATTGACTGGCCCGATGAAGTCGGGATGGCTTGGCAGTGATTCTGGTACCTCTCCATCGCTCGTTAGGGTTGATTCCAGAATGTCCATTTGGTGATTTTTCTCACTCTTTCAAAGTCACTGTGCATTTGCCATATGGTTAACTGGGCAGTCACCATCACCAATTTGTCATGCTATAAAAATCATGCAGGAATGCCAAATTGACTGGCCCGATGACATAGGGATGTCTGGGCAGTGATACTGGTACCTCTCCATCGCTCGTTTGGGTTGATTTCAGAATGTCGCTTTTGGTGATGGTACCTCACCGCTTAAACATATTGCAAATGTTCCTTACTTTTGCAAAGTCACTGAAAATTCGTGCAGGAATGCCAAATTGACTGGCCCGATGAACTCGGGATGGCTTGGCAGTGATTCTGGTACCTCTCCATCACTCGTTAGGGTTGATTCCAGAATGTCCATTTGGTGATTTTTCTCACTCTTTCAAAGTCACTGTGCATTTGCCATATGGTTAACTGGGCAGTCACCATCACCAATTTGTCATGCTATAAAAATCATGCAGGAATGCCAAATTGACTGGCCCGATGACATAGGGATGTCTGGGCAGTGATTCTGGTACCTCTCCATCGCTCGTTTGGGTTGATTTCAGAATGTCGCTTTTGGTGATGGTACCTCACCGCTTAAACATATTGCAAATGTTCCTTACTTTTGCAAAGTCACTGAATATTCGTGCAAGAATGCCAAATTGACTGGCCCGATGAACTCGGGATGGCTGGGCAGTGATACTGGTACCTCTCCATCGCTCGTTTGGGTTGATTTCAGAATGTCGCTTTTGGTGATGGTACCTCACCGCTTAAACATATTGCTAATGGACAAGAGTCACCTGCAAGTCACCGTCCATCAGTCAATTTGATATAATTCTGACACCAAACTGATACAAACTGACACCAAACCCACTTTTCCCAACTCATTTAGGAGCCAAGTATAACATACTTCAGAGCTGGCCCAAAATTCACAAGGCCTTCGGTACAAAACATTAAAAAACCATAAAACACATAGTTACTTTCTAGCTGCGGGGCCAGTTCGGACATTATGTGTAGTCCTATGTGAGGCGACCCCGAATCCCGAGTTTCGGCTCGATAGGTCATTTGGTGTCCGAGTAAAAGCCTAATTGGTGCTGAAAATCCACTTTTTTCCATGCCTTGCTACGGGGTCCTTGAATGAGCTATCGGACCGAGATGTTGGGTTCTGTCTCTATGGGCCGAGACGGTCACAATGCACCTAGTCTTGTGTCTCTGGGACATTTCTAAATGTCGCCATTTTCGTAATGGTCAAAATGAATTGAAGTCATTGCAAATGTTCGACGCTGTTTCTCGGTCCGAGAACCTCCTAGAGCACCGTAACTCACCACGCACTATCTACCTGAGGTCTAGAACAGGATTCTAAAGTTTCGGAACTCTAGGTCTGACGGTTCTTTTTTAGCTCGAACAAAGCTAACTATTGGAGGCACTGTCAGTCTCTACACAGCCCAATACGTCCCTCCATCCAAGTTGTGTATCTGTGTGATTTATTTTTCCTTTGAATTTTTATGGGAAAAATGACTGATTTACAGTTCATGGGGGTTGTCTAATCACACATATGAAGTTTTGGACAGATCTGATTTTTTTAACCCTTCCAAACAGCTCCTGAGACACCAATTATGGCACTTCCGGTTGGCACAGGAAGCTATAAATACACACATGTCTTGACTGACATAGAAACCTAGGGAATCCTGAGTTTTAAGTCTTTAAGTTGAGAATTGACTGATCTACACAGGGTTGAATAATGCAGAGGCCTTTTCACCTTTCGAGGTGATGTACATCCAAATACCTTTTGGGTCAATTTAACCACTTCCGGTTGCTCCAGGAAGCTTAGAATCGACACAGGTAGACCTCATAGTGGTCTGATGGAATGTCATAGAAGACAGGTTCATACAGCATTCATAACCCATATAGACTCCAGGTTGTATTTAGGGGAGCAGGCAATGTATTCCTATGGGGAGAGAAGTCAATGCACACTGTTTTTTTGTAAACACCTTCTTTTAACTGTGAAAGGTTAATGCCACACAGTCAAGGTTAGGCTTGCACAGATCGGGAGGACCTTAGGAACAGTCCTGTGTTTGAATTGTCCTTCTAAACCTAACGGTTCCGCCGCTGTCACCCAAAATCCAATGACATTGTGGTGCAGGCATCATTGTGGGCCTATTTTTCTCATGGTCGCTGCGCTCAGACCGAGCGAGCTACGGTCAGCGGGGCACCTCGTTGGACTCGGCACGGCCTTGGGATTATGTTTATGCCATTGCCTGCTCTCTGTGTCTTTAAACACCACGCTTTGTCACTCCATCCTTGCTGTGTGTGTGTGTGAGAGCTTTTCTTTGACATCTGTTGGGAAAAATGACTGATTTACAGTTCATGGGGGTTGTCTAATCACACAGATGAAGTGTTGGACAGATCTGATTTTTTAACCCTTCCAAACAGCCCCTGAGACACCAATTATGGCACTTCCGGTTGGCACAGGAAGCTATAAATAAACTCATATCCTCATTGGGGTATGCCTTTACAGAATCCTGAGTTTTAAGTCTTTACATTAAGAACTGAGTTATTTACGGAGGGTTTAGTGAGTGTGTGTTATTTCAGAAAATCATAGAAAATCACAGAAATGTCGCAGAGCTCCGCAGCACATTTTAAAAATATTCGTATGAACACCCTGCAACTGGATCTGTAACCGTTGAAAAAAAACCCACCTATATCTGAACATCACGATCTGGTCATCGTACGATTTCTCTTAAATGACGATAGATAAATGGCCGATTTTTTTTAAATTGACACCGGAGGCTCCTTGACTTTGACGTGAAGTGAAAAAATATTTTCTCTATTTTCATTTTGGACCTTTAATCCCAGAAATATGGCCATAACTCAAAAACCGTTGAGGCCTAGACGCCATCTTGTTCGGGGCCATCTTCCCATAATGCCAAACCTACGCTCACCAAGTTTCGGCTTCGAAATATTTTCAGTTTTCGAGATATGGCACGTCGTGATTCGGGATGTTTTGTCCAATAGCAATATGATTGCTTATGCCCTCTTGTGGGATATTCCGGCATAGCGCAAAAATGGGCCAAAATTGGTTTCTTTTATTAAACGAAAACCGAATGTCCGACAAAGTTCATTTGATGACTTCCCGGTAGGTCTGGCCCTGCCGCTCGGCCCGACGCCGTCCCCGAATTTTTAAAATGTTTTCGGACGTCTAGTAAGGGACCGTACAGTTCCAATAGGGACTTTCTCACTAACCATACGGTGATTGTCAAAATGTTCCCTTAAGGTATGTACGGGGCACTATTTTCACTTCTGGATGAAAAGCGTTCCCAAAGTAAACTGCCTGTTACTCAGGCCCAGAAGCTAGGATATGCATATAATTGGTAGATTTGGATAGAAAACACTAAAATTTCAAACAAACTGTTAAAATAATGTCGGAGTATAACAGAACCGATATGGCAGGTGAAAACCTGAGTAAAATCCATCCACAAAGTGGGATATCTTTGTGGGTGCTTTTCTCTTGCCTGCCTATACAGTATGTCAATGGTTAGGACCTAGATTGTTGACATCTAGTGGAAGCCATAAGAACTGGAGTCTTTACAAGCCTGAAACAATTTCTAGTCTGAAAAATGAGGGATCAAGACCACTCTGAGTCAGTGGATAGTGGGAAGTCCCCAGAGCTGTTTGCTACGCGCGACCGAGAGTGCACCTCTTTTCTTTTATATTGACGAAGCTATTGTCTGGTTTAAATATGACTAAAAACAACCTGAGGATTGATTATAAACATTGTTTGACATGTTTCTACGAACTTTACTGATAGTATTTAGATGTTTTTGTCTGCCTGTTGTGACTGCCTTTGAGCCATTATATTACTGAACAAAACGTGCCAACAAAACTGAGGTTTTTGGATATAAAGAGGGACTTTATCGAACAAAACCAACATTTATTGTGTAACTGGGAGTCTTATGAGTGCAACCATATGAAGATCATCAAAGGTAAGTGATTAATTGTATTGCTATTTCTGACTTTTGTGACTAAATCTACTTGGCTGGTATGTAAGTTTTTTTGCTGGGCTCTGTCTTCAGATAACCGCATGGTATGCCTTCGCCGTAAAGCCTTTTTGAAATCTGACGCAACGGTTGGATTAACAAGAAGTTCATCATTAAGCCGATGTATAACACTTGTATGTTTTATGAATTTTTATTATGAGTATTTCTGTTTTTGAATTTGGCACTCTGCAATTTCACCAGATGTTGACCAGGTGGGACGGTAGTGTCCCACACCCCCTAGAGAGGTTAAGAAGCAGTGTATCTTTCTAACTATATGTAGAACATGTATATTTAGTCAACGTTTATGATGTGTATTGCTGTTATCTGGCGGAACCTATCTATAATTTCTCTGGACATTTTTTAGCATTTTTTGAACATGGTGTCAATGTAAACGGAGATTTATGGATATAAATTGCATATTATTGAAAAAAACATAAATGTACTGTGTAACATGTCCTATTACTGTCATCTGATGAAGATTTCCAAAAGGTTAGTGAATTATTTTTCTTTTAATCCTGCGTTTGTGATTGCATCTTTTGTTCGACAAAATGGCTACATATCGTCTGTGTCTTTGTGGTGGTTTGACATACATATGTGCTGTGTTTTCGCCATTAAAACATTTTAGAAATCTAACTCGCTGGGTAGATGAACTAGTTGTTTATCTTTCATTTGAGCTATTGGACTTGATAATGTGTGGAGGTTAAATATTTCTAAGAATATTTTTGCATTCTGTGCGCCATCTTTTGAGTTGAGCGTGGGGGGGGGGTGCCCTTGGGGAACGTGGTAGCGTGATGTCGAACAAAACATGATGATAATAGTTCATGGTACTACTTTGCGGCGCAGGGTAGCCTAGTGGTTAGAGCGTTGGACTAGTAACCGGAAGGTTGCAAGTTCAAATCCCTGGCAGTTAACCCACTTTCCCAAGGCCGTCATTGAATATAAGGATTTGTTCTGAACTGACATGTTGAGTAAAATAATAAAAAATAAAAAAAATCAGTAATCGTTTGTTTGTGCGCTTAATTTAGCATGCGCTACCCTTAGACAAGGCAACATGCAATACATGACTGGTGTCTCTTTTCCATAACCATGTCAAATTATCCCGGTATCGTTACTAGATCCATGTCCAACAACAAATGTAATTGCTGTTTCGCCAAAGATTGTTCCTGTTAACCTTTTTTTTAACTAGGCAAGTCTTAAGAATAAATTCGTATTTATAATGACGACCTACAGTGGGGCAAAAAAAGTATTTAGTCAGCCACCAATTGTGCAAGTTCTCCCACTTAAAAAGATGAGAGAGGCCTGTAATTTTCATCATAGGTACACTTCACCTATGACAGACAAAATGAGAAAAAAAATCCAGAAAATCAGATTGTTGGATTTTAAATGAATTTATTTGCAAATTATGGTGGAAAATAAGTATTTGGTCACCTACAAACAAGCAAGATTTCTGGCTCTCACAGAACTGCAACTTCTTCTTTAAGTAAGTAAGCTGCTCAGATAGCTGATGCTTAAGAGGCTCCTCTGTCCTCCACTCGTTACCTGTATTAATGGCACCTGTTTGAACTTGTTATCAGTGTAAAAGACACCTGTCCACAACCTCAAACAGTCACACTCCAAACTCCACTATGGCCAAGACCAACGAGCTGTCAAAGAACACCAGAAACAAAATTGTAGACCTGTACCAGGCTGGGAAGACTGAATCTGCAATAGGTAAGCAGCTTGGTTTGAAGAAATCAACTGTGGGAGCAATTATTAGGAAATGGAAGACATACAAGACCACTGATAATCTCCCTCGATCTGGGGCTCCAACCCAAGATCCCAAACATTGATAATTCCCTATTTACTAGAAAAAGAAAATGTTTACATGTCGTCTATCCTAACAATATTACTCTATATTTTTATACCAACCTCTGCTTCACACTCATTAAACGTGTATTTTAAGATTAACCTGTAATGTGCCAAATGTAGAAAATTCATCAAACAATTCAAAATTCTTATTTTCCAATTTTTTTTGTCACCTTCACTAGACTTCACTAGACTACAACTCTTCCATTAAACTCAGAAAGCCCTCTACAATCCCTACTTTGTCTCGCCGTCTAACATTATGTTACCAGGTGAACATAAAAAATTAAAAATAGTCAAAACAAACACCTGTTCACAGGGAGGCCACCTTTAATTGCTCTGTTTCTCTTCCTCCCTTTCTTCAATTCAATAAATATACTTTAAAATAAAAGTGTCAAGTTTAAAACCCCTAGGTTTTCCTGATTCATGTTCTTTCTTGATTCGCCGGTTGTACTTTACTGTATAATACCTTGTGACCCTGCTCTACCACATACAGTTGAAGTTTGCAGTCCACATGCTGAAATGGTTAAGAAATCTACAAAACTAAAGACCAGAGGGAATGGATCTGTAGCTATGTTAAAATGGCTACCACTCTATAGGCCAGGGAGACAGACAGCGTGAGCTGAAATGTATGGAATGGCTAGACACTGAAACATTCTTGAGTGAAGAAGATGAAGACTACACAGGAACATTCAGTCTGCAGCTGTTTAAATACTTTAGTCTCGTAACCTCGACCGAGAACCACCGGGTGGTACTCTGAAAGATACATTCTAAAGAATATCAAACAACCATTGGTATCTCTGACGTAAACCATTATAACACAGCTCCAACTCCGAAAGACTTAGATCTCTTTTGGACAAACCAGAGACTTTCTGTTGAATTACTTCCCAGACGGATCGAGTGTATGCTCGTTAAAGTACATAGTATACAGTATGTTAGTATGGGTATTCGAATACGGCTGTATGCTCGCTTCGATTTTGACTGTACGCTGACTAAGATAAGCAGAGTAAGGTGTTTGTATTACTAATTCCATACTCTGCTTTTTGCCATAATCAGTTTAATATCGAATTAGTTGTCAAAGTTAGCTAGCCAGCTAGTGCTATAGCTGGACTGCTCGGAAGAGACGTGAACCCGGGGCATTAGTGGAAACCAAGACTGTTCTCCGGGCTGGTTTGGCATTTTTTGTAGCAGCGTTTAGGAGAACTTAAGCAGCAGTTTAGAGGAATTAACGTAACAGGTTAGGAGAATTAGATTAAGGTTAGGAAAAGGCTTAGGGTTAGCTAAATCCAGGCCTGCCCTGAGAACAGTCGTGGTTACACTAGTGCGATGCTGCTAACCCGGGAGCCTTGCTAGCTAGCTAGGCTCCCGGGTTATGGGGTATGGGGATCTACAGTGCCTTCGGAAAGTATTCAGACCCCTTGAATTCTTTCAGCATTTTGTTACGTTCCAGCCTTATTCTAAAATTGATTTAATCATTTTCCCCTCATCAATCTACACACAATGACAATCTAACATAATGACAAAGCAAAAATAGATTTTTTGAAAAACTATTTGTTTTATTAAAAATAAAAAAAATGAATATATTACATTTACATAAGTATTCAGACTCTTTAATCAGTACTTTGTTGAAGCACCTTTCACAGTGTAACGTCTCTCCTGGCTTGAAGGAGACCAAGGTGCAGCGTGGTAGGCGTTCATGATTTTTAATTAACTGAACACCGCAACAAAATAACAAAGTAGAATAAACGAAAGCGCACAGTTCTGTCAGGCAACAAAACAGCTAAACAGAAAATAACTCTCCACAAAACCCAAACGGAAAATCACAACTTATATATGATCCCCAATCAGAGACAACGATAGGCAGCTGCCTCTGATTGGGAACCACACTTGGCAAAAACAACAAAGAAATAGAAAACAGATTCTCCACCCGAGTCACACCCTGACCTAACCAAACATAGAGAATAAATAAGGATCTCTAAGGTCAGAGCGTTACAGACAGCGATTACAGCCACTAGTCTGCTTGGGTATGACACTAGAAGCTTGGCATATTTGTTTGTTGTAGTGGGGATAGTAACATTAGTATTCTCCCCATTTTTTGTTTTACATTTTTATGTTTAGCTCACTTAATATAATTTAAAAGTATGCATTAAGTGTCTGTAATAGAATAAACATGGCAAAAATGATTGTAGACATTAATAAATGCATTTATATAGCTTCCAAAATATTTCTTACAATGGTGGGGGTGTGTTTGATGGAGGCACGGTGGCATCAACACAGTACCTCCTATCAGTCATCTAGTGTATAAATCATTGATTTGGTATCCACAGTACTCCACCAATTATGCATTTTTTTTCAACTCAATACTAGTCCCTCCATTTACTTTTTTGGGGGAATTTCACTAATTTAAAAACTGCAAAGTTTTTTCTCTGCCTCATGGCAAAATGTGTAGAATTGCAGGATATTAGCTGCTACAGAGACTTGGTTCTTCCAGCCATGCACTGCAGACCTCATAGTAAAACTCCTTTTATGCTATTTTTATTGCACTCTAATTATATTCTGATAATGAGGGGGTCCCTGATGAATTTACTATCACAAGGAGTCCCCGGCCCCAAAAAGTTTGAAAACCCCTGATCTAGGTTGAATATGACTGTGTTTCAGTGTAATAAATAATTTGATACATGCCTTAAATTGATGTTTGCCTCTACCGCACTGTTCTCAACACCAGTTTAAATCAACATACTGTTTTCTAGAAACCTGTTTTTTTTGGGGGAGCGGGGGTCGTGCTCATTTAATTTCTGTGATAACGGACCGGATCTGGGCTCGGGCTTCAGATCTGGGCTCAGGCTTCAGGCCTGATGAGAACTCTGGGCAGGGCGGACTTGATCCTAGATCAGCACTCCTATTCTTAGACATGTTGTACATCTGGTCGTTGGTCGCCTCTCTCCTTCTTTGTAGGGATTACATTGAAAAACATTTGATAAAGGGCCTGATCCAGTTTCAGAACACTAGGTCTGACGGTTCTTTTTTAGCTCGAACACAGGTAACTATTGCAGGCACTGTCTGTCTCTACGCACCACATTAACCCTTCGTAACAGCCACTATGACACCATTTAAGGCACTTCCGGTTGGCACAGGAAGCTATACGTAAACACATATCCTGATTGGGGTATGCCTTTACAGAATCCTGAGTTTTAAGTGTTTATGTCAAGAACTGACCGATTTACACAGGGTTGAATGCACTATTTATCACAAACTGCTGGTTGAGTATGGAAAAACACTTTTAGGGTGATTTTAAAACCACTTCCGGTTGCTTCAGGAAGCTTGGAATCGACACATGTAGACCTCATAGTGAAGACAGCCTTATTCTATAAGGCATTCATAACCCACATAGGCTTCAGGTTGACTTTAGAGGAGCAGGCAATGTATTTCTATGGGGAGAGATGTCATTGTAATCTGTGAGATCAAGATGTTTTTTTAACAAATGCTTCAGCGACACTTAATCTCCCAAGATCTCTTATCCTCTGGTACCTCGGAGCCAATTATTGCAGGAAGAACCCTAAGCAATGTAAGATTTGTGGCCATTGCCTCCAGTCATTTTTCTTTTTACATAGCTCTTAGGTATAGGCTGAGGTCGATCAACTTTGTCACTGTTCTCATAACTTTGTCACTGTTCTCATTCTCATAATGAGAAACACTTTTTTCTTATCAAATCTTGTAGACACAGAGACAACTCTACTGGAAATCATGAAGGATATCTGGAGGAAATCCACTTGTTGTATGAAAATACTGTAGTTGCTGTGACAAAACACAAGCACAAACACAAGCATTCTTCATGCCATAGTCCTCTGCACTATTTTGTTGCATTACAACCCAAATTAAATTAATTTTTATTTGGATTTCATGTAATGGACATAAACAAAATAGTCCAAATTTGTGAATTGAAATGAAAAAAAAGAAAGGTGGTGGATGCATATGTTTTCACCCCCTTTGCTATGAAGCCCCTAATTTATCAGCTGCTGCAACCAATTACCTTAACTTCTTGAAACTCCCCATCCCGGATCCGGGTTTGTGACTAAAGCCTCAGGCTCATTAGCATAACGCAACGTTAACGATTTCTGAAAATCGCAAATAAAATGAAAATAATGCGTCTGCTCTCAAGCTTAGCCTTTTCACTGTCATCTCAGATTTTCAAAATATGCTTTTGAACCATAGAAATTGACTAATTTGTGTAAGAGTATGCAAAGCTAGCATAGCATTTTGAGTAGCATTTAGCACGCAACATTTTCACAAAAACCAGATAACCAAATAAATAAAATCATTTACCTTTGAAGAGCTTCTGATGTTTTCAATGAGGAGACTCTCAGTTACATACCAAATGCGCAGTTTTTCCTGAAAGCGTCTGTGTAGGAGAAATCGTTCCGTTTTCTACATTGCGTCTGGCTTCCGAAACGAACCGAAAATTCAGTCACCTACAACATAAAACTTTTTCCGGATTAACTACATAATATCGACAGAAACATGGCAAACGTTGTTTGGAATCAATCCTCAAGGTGTTTTTTCACACATCTCTTCATTGATATGCAGTTCGTGGAAGCTTGCTTCCCTCTCTGTATCCCATGGAAAAATACTGGCAGGTGACTTTTGCGCACCAATTTCGGCGCAGGACACCGGGCGGACACCTGGTAAATGTGGTCTCTTATGGTCAATCTTCCAATGATCTGCCTACAAATACGTCACAATGCTGCAGACACCTTGGGGAAACGACAGAAAGGGCAGGCTCATTCCTCTCGCATTCACAGCCATATAAGGAGACAATGGAAAACAGAGCCTCAAAAATCCTTGTCATTTCCTGGATGCCATCTCATCTTGGTTTTGCCTGAAGCTCACGTTCTAGGGCACGCACAGAGAATATCTTGGTATTTCTGGACACGTCAGAGTGTTTTCTTTCGAATGCTATCAATTATATGCATAGTCGAGCATCTTTTTGTGACAAAATATCTTGTTTAAAACGGGAACGTTTTTCATCCAAAAATGAAATAGCGCCCCCATAGATGTAAGAGGTTAAGAAGTCACATGATTAGTAAAATAAATTACACGTGTGCAATCTAAGTGTCAAATGATCTGTGTATATATATATATATATATATATATATATATATATACATACACATGACCTCAGTATATAAACACCTGTTCTGAAAGGCCCCAGAGTCTGCACCACCACTAAGCAAGGGGACCCAGCAAGCAAGTGGCACCATGAAGACCAAGGAGCTCTCCAAACAGGTCAGGGACAAAGTTGTGGAGAAGTATAGATCAGGGATTATTTATAAAAATATCTGAAACTTTGAACATCCCGTCGGAGCACCGTTAAATCCATTATTAAAAAATGGAAATAATATGGCACCACAACAAACCTGCCAAGAGAGGGCCATCCACCAAAACTCACGGACCAGGCAAGGAGTGATTTAATCAGAGGCAACAAACAGACAGAAGATAACCTTGAAGGAGCTACAAAGCTCCACAGCGGAGATTGGAGTATCTTTCCAAAGAACCACTTTAAGCCGTACACTCCACAGAACTGGGATTTATGGAAGAGTGTCCAGAAAAAAAGCCATTGCTTAAAGAAAAAAATAAGCAAACACATTTGGTGTTCGCCAAAAGGCATGTGAGAGACTCCCCAAACATATGGAATATAGTACTCTTGTCAGATGAGACTAAAATTGAGCTTTTTGGCCATCAAGGAAAATGTTATGTTTGGCGCAAACCCAACACCTCTCACCACCCGAGAACAACATCCCCACAGTGAAGCATGGTGGTGGCAGCATCATTCTGTGGGGATGTTTTTCATCGGCAGGGACTGGGAAACTGGTCAGAATTGAATGAATGATGGATGGTACAAAATACAGGGAAATTCTTGAGGGAACCTGTTTCAGTCTTCCAGAGATTTGAGACTGGGACTGAGGTTCACCTCCAGCTGGACAATGACCCTAAACATACTGTTAAAACAACACTTGAGTGGTTTAAGGGGAAACATTTAAATGTATTGGAATGGACAAGTCAAATCCCAGACCTCAATTCAGTTGAGAATCTGTGGTATGACCTAAAGATTGCTGTACACCAGCGGAACCCATCCAACTTGAAGGAACTGGTGCAGTTTTGCCTTGAAGAATGGGCAAAAATCCCAGTGACTAGATGTGCCAAGCTTATAGAGACATACCCCAAGAGACTTGCAGCTGTAATTTCTGTAAAAGGTAGATCTACAAAGTATTGACTTCGGGGGGGGGGGAGGGGTTGAATAGTTATGCACGCTCAAAAGTTCTTTGTCTTATTTCTTGTTTGTTTCACAATAAAAATATCTTGCATCTTCAAAGTGTTGTGTAAATCAAATGATACAAACCCCCCCAAAATAAATTTTAATTCCAGTTTGTAAGGCAACAAAATAGGAAAAATTCCAAGGGCAGTGAATACTTTCGCATGCCACTGTGCCTGCCCTGCCTCACTCACTACTCATGCCACTTACACAAATACTTCTAACACAGTATACTCACACCCATTCCACAACACACTGCAAAAATTCCTACATTTTACACTTGACATGTGAATACAAAATCTAAGAGACCACATTCATGAGCATGTTGTCATGTTTATTGGAAACACCCCAAATAAGAGGGTAGCTGTACTGATGTAGAACAACACAACACACACACACCTTCACTGAGAACAGAGATTAACACACACAAGTATCCTTCAGTTCTACCTTCTCATCTGACAGTGAGTCCATTGAAAAATATTATAACATATCTAACCAGGTTAGAACTGACAAGAACAAAGTCTATTTCAAATGTGGACATGCAGTATACAATTGTTCAGTTGCAAATTATATAGTATAATATATTGTAATAATATTCAGTGCCTTTGAAAAGTATTCAGACCCCTGGACTTTTTCCACATTTTGTTAATCATAATCCTCCTTAATCTTCAAACAATACCCCATAATGACAAAGTGAAAACAGGTTTTAGATGTATTTTGTCACATTTATTATAAATAAAAAACAGAAATACCTTATTTACATAAGTATTCAGACCCTTTGCTATGAGCCTCAGATTTGAACTCAGGTGCTTTCTGTTTCCATTGATCATCCTTGAGATGTTTCTACAACTTGATTGGAGTCCACCTGTAGCAAATTCAATTGATTGGACATGATTTGGAAAGGCACACACCTGTCTATATAAGGTCCCTCAGTTGACAGTGCATGTCAGATTAAAAATCAAGCCATGAGTTTGAAGGAATTGTCTGTAGAGCGCAGAACAGGATTGGGGAAGAACAGGCCAAGATCTGGGGAAGGATAACAAAACATTTCTGCAGCATTGAAGGTCCCCAAGAACACAGTGGCCTCCATCATTCTTAAATGGAAGAAGTTTTGAACCACCAATACACTTCCTAGAGCTGGCCGGCCCATCCAAACTGAGCAATCAGGGGGAAAATGGTCTTGGTCAGGGACAACGACCCTAGGCACACAGCCAAGACAAAGCAGGAGTGAGTGTCTTCGGGACAAGTCTCTGAATGTCGTTAAGTGGCCCAGCCAGAGCACGGACTTGAACCTGTTCGAACATCTCTGGAGAGACCTGAAAATAGCTGTGCAACAACGCTCCCCATCCAACCTGACAGAGCTTGAGAGGATCTGCAGAGAAGAATGAGAGAAACTCCCCAAATACAGGTGTGCCAAGCTTGTAGTGTCATACCAAAGAAGACTTGAGGCTGTAATTGCTGTAAAGGGTCTGAAGAGTTATGTAAATGTAATATTTCCGTTATGGGGTATTGTGTGTAGATTGATTTGTAGATTGATTTTATTTAAACATTTTTAGAATAAGGCTGTAACGTAACAAATTGTGTAAAAAGTCAAGGGCTTTGAATACTTTCTGAAGGCACTGTATATTATAAAATCACCAAGTATAGTTTCTATTTAACATCCTAAAACTTTGGGGTTTCTCTCTGTTTTCAAAATGGCAGCCTGTTGATGTTGTAACACTAAAACCTTCCTTAGCCACAAAAGGTCTTGTAGAGTCCCACTTATAAACAAAAGAAGCGCACATGAGCATATTTTTCCGATCTCTGTTCATAGATGATTTTCATACAGCGGCAGATGGTCCATTGTTGCATATAAAGTATATAAACAGGAAAACACATTTTCAAAGTGCTCTCAAGGCCAGACATGGTTATCCATATACAATAGTATTTTCATGCCATGGTCAATAATTATACTTTTTTCCACATAGATGACTATTCAACATCAGCTTGGTTACCTTTTCAAAATGAGAAATTATTTTTTTAAATACAAAATTCAGATTAGAAGTAATTTGTAAATAAAATGTTGGTGAAACGAAGCAAACATAATTCGACTCTCATTAACAGCAATTCCACCCTTGAATATTTATCCACAATCACTACTTTCAGTTACCGACTTTTTTCCAACTTGATATATATATTTTCAAGCCACAGACTTTTTTTGCTGCAAATAATAAATGTTACATTAAGAAAATAAGTTGCAGTACTTTGTGGCTCCAACAGGCAGTCCATAGTCCATACATCACTTTAACAATCCAAACACATTTCTGATATGTCATGACAATGCTCCCAGCAGCATCAACAAATTGTAACTTGTGACTAAAATGCTTTAGGTCTTAAAAGTCCTCAATCAAGGATACTCATACCTGCAAAAACTTTCAATGCAATCAGTGGTGCAAAGACAAACTTGATGTTACAGAAAAGTTCTAGACTGTTGTGCATGAGCTGGGTCAACGTTTAGCATGGCTGATGACTAGCATCAAGACATGCTCAGACCTCCACATGGATTGGCTGATGAGGTCCACTGTTTAGCACCTATACACAGTCCTATCCATCATGGGACTTAAGGATAGGCTCATGCCTAAATTGGTTAGCTTTGTGTTGTAATGTTATTGGCCAAAAAGCAATGTCCAAGTCCAACATGCTGGTGGACTCTTTCAACACACACAATTAGACACGCATGCAAAGACATACACACACAATCTAGCACACAGGCTCACCGTGCCTTGCAAACAAATTCATCCCCCTTGGTGTTTTTCCTATTTTGTTGTATTACACACTGTAATTTAAATTGATTTTTATTTGGATTTAATGTAATGGACACACAAAATAGTCCAAATTGGTGATGTGAAATGAAAAAAAAAATAACTTGTTTAAAAAGATAATAAAAAATAAAAAAAGTGGTGCATGCATATACAGTGCCTTGCGAAAGTATTCGGCCCCCTTGAACTTTGCGACCTTTTGCTACATTTCAGGCTTCAAACATAAAGATATAAAACTGCATTTTTTTGTGAAGAATCAACAACAAGTGGGACACAATCATGAAGTGGAACGACATTTATTGGATATTTCAAACTTTTTTAACAAATCAAAAACTGAAAAATTGGGCGTGCAAAATTATTCAGCCCCCTTAACTTAACCTCTTTGAACTCTAGGGGCAGTATTTCATTTTTGGATAAAAAAACGTTCCTGTTTTAAACAAGATATTTTGTCACGAAAAGATGCTCGACTTTGGAAAGAAAACACCGACGTTTCCAAAACTGCAAAGATATTATCTGTGAGTGCCACAGAACTGATGCTTCAGGCGAAACCAAGATGAAACTTCAAACAGGAAATGAGCAAAATTTTTGAAGCGCTGTTTTCCAATGTCTCCTTATATGGCTGTGAATGCGCAAGGAGAGAGCCCACAATTTCTGCCGTTTCCCCAAGGTGTCTGCAGCATTGTGACGTATTTGTAGGCATATCATTGGAAGATTGACCATAAGAGACCACATTTACCAGGTGTCCGCCCGGTGTCCTGCGTCGAAATTGGTGCGTAAACCTCAGCTGCAAGTATTTTTCCATTTAATTCAGAGAAGAAAGCAGACTTCCACAAACGATATATCAATGAAGAGATATGTGAAAAACACCTTGAAGATTGATTCTAAACAACGTTTGCCATGTTTCAGTCGATATTATGGAGTTAATTTGGAAAAAAGTTTGGCCTTTTGGTGACTGAATTTTTGTTTTTTTTAAGTAGCCAAAAGTGATGTGATTTCTCCTACACAAAAGAATCTTTCAGGAAAAACTAAACATTTGCTATCTAACTGAGAGTCTCCTCATTGAAAACATCCGAAGTTCTTCAAAGGTAAATTTTTTTATTTGAATGCTTTTCTGGTTTTTGTGAAAATGTTGCCCGCTAAATGCTATGCTAAATGCTACGCTAGCTATCAATACTCTTACACAAATGCTTGTTTTGCTATGGTTGAAAAGCATATTTTGAAAATCTGAGATGACAGTGTTGTTAAGAAAAGGCTAAGCTTGAGAGCTAGCATATTTATTTCATTTCATTTGCGATGTTCATAAATAGTTAACGTTACGTTATGCTAATGAGCTTGAGGCTATAACTGGATACAGGTTTTTTCGTAGCCAAACGTGAACAAAACGGAGCGATTTGTCCTACACAAATAAAAAAAATTTTTAAACTGAACATTTGCTATCTAACTGAGAGTCTCCTCATTGAAAACATCTCAAGTTCTTCAAAGGTAAATTATTTTGTTTGAATGCTTTTCTTGTTTTTGTGAAAATGCTTGTTTAGCTATGGTTGAAAAGCATGTTTTGAAAATCTGAGATGACAGTGTTGTTAACAAAAGTCTAAGCTTGACAGCAAATATATTTATTTCATCTCATTTGCGATTTTCATGTATTAACGTTGCGTTATGCTAATGAGCTTGAGGCTATAAATAGGATCCCGGATCCGGGATTGCTCGTCGCATGAAGTTAATACTTTGTAGCTCCACCTTTTGCTGCGATTACAGCTGTAAGTCGCTTGGGGTATGTCTCTATCAGTTTTGCACATCGAGAGACTGACATTTTTCCCATTCCTCCTTGCAAAACAGCTCGAGCTCAGTGAGGTTGGATGGAGAGCATTTGTGAACAGCAGTTTTCAGTTCTTTCCACAGATTCTCGATTGGATTCAGGTCTGGACTTTGACTTGGCCATTCTAACACCTTGATATGTTTATTTTTGAACCATTCCATTGTAGATTTTGCTTTATGTTTTGGATCGTTGTCTTGTTGGAAGACAAATCTCCGGGCCAGTCTCAGGTCTTTTGAAGACTCCATCAGGTTCTTCCAGAATGGTCCTGTATTTGGCTCCATCCATCTTCCCATCAATTTTAACCATCTTCCCTGTCCCTGCTGAAGAAAAGCAGGCCCAAACCATGATGCTGCCACCACCATGTTTGACAGTGGGGATGGTGTGTTCAGGGTGATGTGCTGTGTTGCTTTTACGCCAAACATAACGTTTTGCATTGTTGCCAAAAAGTTCAATTTTGGTTTCATCTGACCAGAGCACCTTCTTCCACATGTTTGGTGTGTCTCCCAGGTGGCTTGTGGCAAACTTTAAACAACACTTTTTATGGATATCTTTAAGAAATGGCTTTCTTCTTGCCACTCTTCCATAAATCCTGTTAAGGCTCGGGACAATACTGCCCCCTTTGGATGAATTGTGTGCCCAAAGTAAACTAAAAAAAAACTGTCAAATTGCTAATATATGCATATAAAATTTATTATGGAATAGAAAACACTCTAAAGCTTCTAAAACCGTTCAAATTATGTCTGTATGTAAAGCAGAACTCACAGGGCAGCCATTCTCCCGAACTCTCTCTCTCTCCTAAGAAAGTTGCTCCAACTTTGACGTCATCGCCACCACCCTTTCCAACCAGCTATGGATCTGGGAACAGTTTCTATTTCTTCAGCACACTCTCGTCTTTCAATGAGACATGGAACGGAGAAAATAGCACTAGCTTTGACTGCTTGGCAGGCAAAATACTGAGGTGTCACGAGTTTTCAGGTGCGCGCTCTGTGAAAAGGGTCTTTTTTTCCAGTTTGCATGAGGAGAGTTCGTTATGTTTGATTTAATCGCCAATTGTTTTGTACGTTAAAAACATCCTAAAGCTTGATTCTGCACTTAGTTTGACCAATTTAGTCGACATATAATATGTAAATTTGAAGTTTTGATGCGCAATTTTCGTGATCAGAAGTCCTTTTTGGGGTAATTCACCTGAAGATGTTAGCATTTGCTAATACAAAGACACACCAACAGCAACCAAACGTTATATTAGGTAAGTATAACTCCTTCCACGACATTCTTGTCGAAGACCATCAAAGGTAAGGGAATATTTATGTTATAAAATTGTATTTTTGTCGAATCCAACATTGTAGAGAAATAATGCTAATGCCTGAGCGCCGTCTCAGATTATTGAATAGTGAACGAATTCTGTAATGTTAAAAATAAATGTAACACAGCGTTTGCATTAAGAAAAAGTGTATCTTTCTAAATATATGTAGAACATGTATATTTAGTCAAAGTTTATGATGTTTATTGCTGTTATCTGGCGTTAGCTGCCGGAGCTATTTATTTCTCCGGACATTTCTGCTGCATTTTTTGAACATGGCTCAATGTAAACGGTGATTTATGGATATAAATGGCATATTATTGAAAAAAACATAAATGTACTGTGTAACATGTGCTATTACTGTCATCTGATGAAGATTTTCAAAAGGTTAGTGAACTATTTCTTTTAATCCTGCGTTTGTGATTGTGCTATTTTGCATAGCAATGTGGCTACATATTGTATGCTTTCAAAGTGGTGGTTTAACATAAATATGTGCTATGTTTTCGCTGTAAAACATTTTAAAATTCTGACATGCTGGGTAGATGAACAAGGTGTTTATCTTTCATTTAAGCTATTGGACTTGTTAATGTGTGGAGGTTAAATATTTTTAAGAATATTTTTGCTTTCCCTGCGCCACCGTTTGGGCTGAAGGGGGGGGGGGGTGTTCCTAGTTGGGAACCTGCAGCCCCTTCAGGATAAAGGCCAGATTTGTGCAACATACGACTGATTGTTGTCCTATGGACAGAGTCTCCCACCTCAGCTGTAGATCTCTGCAGTTCATCCAGAGTGATCATGGGCCTCTTGGCTGCATCTCTGATCAGTCTTCTCCTTGTATGAGCTGAAAGTTTAGAGGGACGGCCAGGTCTTGGTAGATTTGCAGTGGTCTGATACTCCTTCCATTTCAATATTATCGCTTGCACAGTGCTCCTTGGGATGTTTAAAGCTTGGGAAATCTTTTTGTATCCAAATCCGGCTTTAAACATCTTCACAACAGTATCTCGGACCTGCCTGGTGTGTTCCTTGTTCTTCATGATGCTCTCTGCGCTTTTAACGGACCTCTGAGACTATCACAGTGCAGGTGCATTTATACGGAGTCTTGATTACACACAGGTGGATTGTATTTATCATCATTAGTCATTTAGGTCAACATTGGATCATTCAGAGATCCTCATTGAACTTCTGGAGAGAGTTTGCGGCACTGAAAGTAAAGGGGCTGAATAATTTTGCACGCCCAATTTTTCAGTTTTTGATTTGTTACAAAAGTTTGAAATATCCAATAAATGTCGTTCCACTTCATGATTGTGTCCCACTTGTTGTTGATTCTTCACAAAAAAATAAAGTTTTATATCTTTATGTTTGAAGCCTGAAATGTGGCAAAAGGTTGCAAAGTTCAAGGGGGCCGAATACTTTCGCAAGTATATTCACCCCCTTTGCTATGAAGCCCCTAAATAAGATCTGGTGCCATCAATTGCCTTCAGAAGACACATAATTAGTTGAATAAAGTCCACCTTGTGTGCAATCTAAGTGTCACATGATTTGTCACATGATCTCAGTATACATACACTTGTTCTGAAAGGCCCCAGAGTCTGCAACACCACTAAGCAAGGGGCACCACCAAGACCAAGGAGCTCTCCAAACAGGTCAGGGACAAAGTTGTGGAGAAGTACAGATCAGGGTTGGGTTAGAAAAACATATCCGAAACTTTGAACATCCCACAGATCACCATTAAATCCTTTATTAAAAAATGGAAAGAAAATGGCACCACAACAAACCTGCCAAGAGAGGGCCACACACCAAAACTCACAGACCAGACAAGGAGGGATTGAATCAGAGAGGCAACAAAGAGACAAAAGATAACCCTGAAGAAGCTACAAAGCTCCACAGCGGAGATTGGAGTATCTTTCCATAGAACAACTTTAAGCCGTACACTCCACAGAACTGGGCTTTACGGAATCGTGGCCAGAAATAAGCCAGGGCAAGGGGGAGATATTACTAAGTGAGAGAGCGTGTAGGAAAGGGAGCAGGTGGAGATGGAGAGAGAAAGAGAACGAAAAGTGAGAAGTGTCATGGAGGGATGAAATATGACATGAGAACAATTTGTGAAAAATAGAGCAACTGGATGTTAATTAAGAAACACAGACAGAATGGGAGGAATTGAGAAAAGAGAAAGAAATGGAACTGGGAATAAGATTAGCTTTGTCATCAAAAAGCGCTTCTCGCCATGAATGTAAAGCTCGTTATCAATAAACATCACAATAAGGTGTTGAGTGTTCGATTTGCCTGCTGGGGAGCAAGGAGACCCACAGCTCCACTAAAACCATTGACAACTGCATGTTGTTTTCAAGGGATTGTTAAATAAATGTTAACTATTTGATTGTAATATCATCACCTCCTGAAGAGCAAATATCAAATTACTCCATTCAGAACAATTGTGCACATTTAGTTATAAACCTACAGCAAGTACCAGCATGCTTTTCATGATCATTAAACATAAATTGATCATGTAATTTTAAATACACTACATGACCAAAAGTACTTGGACAACTGCTCGTCGAACATCTCATTCCAAAATCCTGGGCATTAAGTTGGGCTAGTCCCCCTTTTGCTGCTATTACAGCCTTTACTCTTCTGAAAAAGCTTTCTACTTGATGTTGGAACATTGCTGTGGGAACTTGCTTCCATATTCAGCCACAAGAGTATTAGTGAGGTCGGGCTCTGAAGTTGTGCGATTAGGTCCAAGTCATCCCAAAGGTGTTCGATGAGGTTGAGATCTCGACAACCCATTTCTGTATGGACTTCGCTTTGTCCACAGGGGCATTTTCATGCTGAAACCGGAAAGGGCCTTCCCCAAGCTGTTGCCACAAAGCTGGAAGCACATAATCGTCTAGAATGTCATTGTATGCTGTAGTGTAAATATTTCCCTTCACTGGAACTAAGGTGCCTAGCCCGAACCATGAAAAACAGCCCCAGACCATTATTCCTCCTCCACTAAACTTTACAGTTGGAACTATGCATTCGGGCAGGTAGCGTCCTCCTGGCATCTGCCGAACCCACATTCGTCCTTCAAACTTCAGTTTGGAACTCAGTAGTGAGTGTTGCGACAGAGGACAGATGATTTTTACTCGCTTCAGCAATTGGTGGTCCCATTCTGTGAGCTTGTGTGGCCTACCACTTGGTGGCTGAGCTTCACAAATTGAAAACCCTAGTCATTGGTGATTCCATTACCCGCAGTATTAGACTTGAAACGAATCAGTTGATCGGGGCAGCTCTAGCAGGGCAGAAATTTGACGAACTGACTTTTTGGAAAGGTGGCATCCTATGACGGTACCACATTGAAAGTCACTGAGCTCTTCAGTAAGGCCAATATTTGTCTACGGAGATTGCATGGCTGTGTGCTCAGTTTCATACACCTGTCAGCCACTTGTTTTTTCCTGAAAAAGCCGAATGCACTAATTTGAATGGGTGTCCACATACTTTTGTATATATAGTGTATGTAAGGGTAGACTCACGGTATCTCTCAATATTGGTCACTATTAGTTGGATGTTTGAGTGATATAAATTAAAAGTTAATTATACCTGACGAGTAATGTGGTTAGTTTCCCATGGTTTGTGGCGTCTGCCTGTCAAGCAGCAGATGGGTGCATATGCCGATGCAATGTTACTGTTAGCTGAATGTTTATTTTGTAAGCTACAGATAGAACCTTTGTACATTTGTACATTTGTACATACAGACCTAATGTACTTTTTCACCAACTAACGTAGGCCTACTTTGCAAAGTAGCTAACAGTATCCCATTTAAATAATGTTTAATCACGTTTGCTGCTGACAGACATGATAGGCTATGTAGATTGATGGACCACATTAAATTGGCTAGCTAACTAATAACAAATCACGTCAATATGGCTAGTTAACAAAATAACTTTCAGGGGATAAATTAGGTGGCTATTTCCAAATATTGTTTGGTTTTGCTTTCTTTTTATAGTGGTGATGACGGCAGGGTAGCCTAGTGGTTAGAGTGTTGGACTAGCAACCAGAAGGTTGCAAGTTCAAATCCCCAAGCTGACGAGGTACAAATCTGTCGTTCTGCCCCTGAACAGGCAGTTAACCCACTGTTCCTAGGCCGTCATTGAAAATAAGAATTTGTTCTTAACTGACTTGCCTAGTTAAATAAAGGTAAATAAATAAACTTTACCAGCGTGACGTCTAGCTCTTTCCGAAAGCTCAGTGACACGTTGTTTGCTTTAGCTATTTAGCTAAATGCCAAATGGATCTGGCTACACTCACGTGTCTGAAAATACATACATTTTATTTCATTTAACTTAACTGAATTGCCTAGTTAACCTTTATTTAAGAACAAATTCTTATTTACAATGACAACCTGCCCCGGCTAAACCCTAACCCGGACGACTCTGGGCCAATTGTGCGCAGTCTTATGGGACTCCCAATCACGGCCAGTTGTGATATAGCCTGGAATCAAACAGTGCCTTAGACCGCTGTGCCACTCGGGAGCCCTTGATGTTGTTGAAATGATGTTTACTGATTGCTGTAAAACTCTGATGATAGAGCTAAGTGTGATATTAAAACCAAATAGCAATAACATTTATTTAACATTTCCTTGAAAACGGCACATAGTTGTCAATGGTTTTAGCGGAACTGGGAGTCTCCTTTCCCCCCCAGCAGTCAAATCGATCTCTATTGTGACGTTTTATTGATAATGACCTATTGGTGTTATATTTATCATTGTTTCCATGGAAAACCAGCAGTAGGAGAGATGTGAACAATGCAAAAACAACGTCTGTGGGTGTAAGACCAAGGCTAATTGAATAATAATAGAATACAGTTTGGACAACATTAGTGACCGTACATCTGGCCATTATAGTTGATGTGTTCTCTCAAAGTTAGAAATGTGTGAGGCTTTGCCTTTTTGCTCCAGTAGTGTTGTCCTATATTCCCAGATGCCATACATACACAGCCTCTCTAAATAAAGACCACTGAAAGGGTGCTGATTCCGGCAGACAGGGAGAAAGACTGAAAGAGGGAGGGGGGTACAGCACTGTCCACTGGTATATGTAAGTGCTAGCTAGTCATCTACAGTTAGTGAGAGGGGGAGCGGGTTGGGTGGTCCTGGGGTGAGGGTGGGGTTAGAGACTGTGTCTGGAGGTAGGTGTTGGCAGGAGTCATACAGGCCCCTCCGTCATTCCCTTCAGAGGCAGGATGGTGGCGTTCTCAGTGGGCAGGACCCGAGGATCGCCCTGGGCAGAAATGAGGTGGGGGGCTTTGTCCAGACTGGCATAAGGCAGGTGGCAGTCCATGTGCAGGAACGGAGGGTAGTGCTGTCGATAGCAGATGTAGGCAAAAAGCAGACCGATCACCCCTCCAACAAAGGCATCTAGGGAATAATAGTAATAATATATTAATACTGTAGATATAATATATGCCACTTGGCAGACATTGGTATTATTAGTTCCACACTCTTACCTTGGGTCTAACTTACCTACAGTATATCTCAGAAATCTACAATAGGAAATTAACTTGAGTACTTAGTTATTTATACAGTGCATTATTTATTGATATGTTACTTCATTATTGGTGATATTGGAAATGTCAGCTAATTTAGATTATAAATAGCTAAGAAAAATGGTGGTACACTCAGCCCAACAACAGACTTCAGAGAGGTATTGCAGGTAGACAGATATGAAAACAAGAGGAAAGGTCAGCCTTTGAGTTTGGTCTAGATAGGTGCTGGGAGCAGATTGTTTTAAGGTCCAATGCAGCCGTTTTTTTTCTCGATATCAAATAATTTCTCAGTAAGTACCTTACGTTGATTGTTTTTTACATAAAATGGTCAAATATAAACAAAAACAGCTTCTTAGCAAAGAGCATTTTTCTCAAGAAGGAAAATCAAAACTTCATCCCACCAAAACAGGCAGAAATTTCAGGCAGTATTTTCAAACAGCACTAAAAGGGCAATATCATAGTTTTCACAATTTCACAGTATAATTCCAACCTCAAAGTATGGAAATATATATAAAACACGGGAAAATCATGTTTTTGACTGCACTAGGCCGTACAGCTTTCGTGAATGTTGGGCTGCCGTCACTGCTGGGGTTGGCTATATTAGAAATGTCAGATAATTTAGTTTATCAGTAGCTAGGTAAAACGGTGGTGGCATGGTCATGGAGGTGAAACACGTGAGGCATTTGCAAATGCTCAAAAACAGACTTCAGGGAGGTATTCCTAGAGTCTTGCTGGTAGACAGATAGGAAAAACAAGTGGAAGGGTTTGAGTTTTCTCTGTGAGAATAACATGTTGGATTGGTGCAGGGTAACAATTTGTTTCAGGTCTTTTGAACGTTGGGCTAATATTGGGCTGATGTTGGTCTGACATTGTGTTGAATTCATTACTGGTGCTGGCTGAGTCTCAACATGTCACTGGTTTGGACAAACCATCTCTGTCACTTTGTCACCATAGCTGAGAACATGTCACCTCACAGTGACCACAACTCTATAACATGCTAAATCATTGCCTTCTCATGATCAATGATCTGAAAAAAAGGCAAAAGTGTTGTAGAGAGAATGACTAGCTTGTGCAGTAGTTGGACCGGCTGAACTAGACTCAAAGATTTTGGAAACATTTATCTGTCCTGCTGGAGAAAATGAATTAGCTTACCGCCCCAATAGGTCCACAGACTACGCAATCACACTGCCCTAACCCATCTGGACAAGAGGAATACCTATGTAAGAACGCTGTTCATCGACCACAGCTCAGCATTTAACACCATAGAACCCTCCAAACTCGTTATTAAGTTTAAAAAGTTTAAGTTCCTAGGCGTACACATCACTGACAAACTGAAATTGTCCACCCACACAGACAGCATGGTGAAGAAGGCACAACAATAAACACTCACACACTTTTACAGGTGCCCAATCGAGAGCATCCTGTCGGGCTGTATCACCACCTGATACGGCAACTGCTCCGGCCCACAACCTTAAGGATCTCCAGAGGGTAGTGAGGTCTGCACAACGCATCACAGGGCGCAAACTACCTGCCCACCTTCACCACCCAATGTCACAGGAAGGCCAAAAATATCATCAAGGACAAAACCACCCGAGCCACTGCCTGTTCACCCCGCTATCATCCAGAAGGCGAGGTCAGTACAGGTGCATCAATGCTGGGACCGAGAGACTGAAAAACAGCTTCTATCTCAAGGCCATCAGACTCTTTAAACAGCCATCACTAACATTGAGTGGCTGCTGCCAACATACTGATTCAAATCTGTAGCCACTTTAATAATTAAAAATTGGATGTAATAAATGTATCACTAGTCACTTTAAGCAATGCCACTTTATATAATGTTTACACACCCTACATTACTCATATCATATGTATATACTGTACTCTATATGCCGTTCGGCCATCGCTCATACATATATTTATATGTGCATATTCTTATTCATTCGTTTAAACTTGTGTAACAGGCAGTTGTTGAGAAATTGTTAGATTACTTGTTAGATATTACTGCATGGTCGGAACTAGAAGCACAGGTATGATGCTACACTCACATTAACATCTGCTAACCATGTGTATGTGACCAATAACATTTGATTTGATTTATACACAGTGTACAAAACATTAGGAACACCTTAATATTGTGTTTCACCCACTTTTGTCCTCAGAACTACCTCCATTTGTCATGGCATGGACTCTTTAAGCTGTCAATTGTGTCAAGTTGGCTGGATGTCCTTTGGATAGTGGACCATTCTTGATACATTCTTGTTGAGTGTGAAAAACCTAGCAGCGTTGCTGTTCTTGACACACTTAAAATGGTGCGCCTAACACTTACTACCATAGCTTGTTTAAAGGTACTTAAATATTGTTGTCTTGTCCATTCACCCTCTGAATGCCACAAATACATGTCTCATTTATATCAAGGCTTAAAAATCCTTCTTTAAACCTGTGTCCTCCCCTTCATCTACACTAATTGTGGATTTAGCAGGTGAAATTAATACGGGATCATAGCTTTCCCCTGGTCAGCCTCATGGAAAGAGCAGGTGTTCCTAATGTTCTGTACTGTGTATATCAAAATAAACAATTACCAGTTGTAAGTAGACATAAATACACAAAAAAATGTGACTAAATATGGAAATTAGACAATTTCCATCTGCCTATACTGCCTTTTTGTGGGTTATGTCAGTATATTTTAGGTGGCTTTCATATGAAAAAATACACTACAGGACTATTCACAGATTGTTGATTAAAAAAAACTTTTCTTATCATTCTATCTAAAAAAAATAGTACTCTCATGCAAGAGAAATGCATTTCAGCATAAGGTACCAGTCAAAAGTTTAGACCTACTCATTCCAGGGTTTTCTTTTTTTTGTCACGCCCTGGTCAAAATATATTATGTTTATTCTTCATTTATTCGGTCAGGCCAGGGTGTGACATGGGTTATTGTGGTTTGTTTTTGTCTTGGGGTTTTGTGGGATGTCTAGCGTAGTCTATGGCTGCCTGAGGCGGTTCTCAATCAGAGTCAGGTGATTATCGTTGTCTCTGATTGGGAACCATATTTAGGCAGCCATATTCTTTGAGTGTTTCGTGGGTGATTGTTCCTGTCTCTGTGTTTAGTTTCACTAGATAGGCTGTATAGTTTTTTCACGTTTCCGTCTGTTGTTTTTGTACATTTCGGTATTTTCATGTCAAGTCATTTTTCCATCATTAAACATGAGTAACCACTACGCTGCATTTTGGTCCGCTCCTCCTTCAACAGAGGAAAGTCGTTACAATTTTTACTGTTTTCTACATAGTAGAATAATAGTGAAGACATCAAAACCAGGAAATAACTCCTATGGAATCATGTCGTAACTAAAGAATGTGTTAAACAAATCTAAATATATTTTTAATTTGAGTTTCTTCAAAGTAGCCAACTACTTGGGGCTATCTTCCTTGAGGACAGCTTTGCACACTCTTGGCATTCTCTCAACCAGCTTCATGAGGAATGCTTTTCCAAAATATGCTGAGCACTTGTTGGCTGCCTTTCCTTCACTCATCCCAAACCATCTCCATTGGGTTGAGGTCAGGTGATTATGGAGGCCAGGACATAATGAAGCACTCCATCACTCTCCTTCTTAGTCAAATAGCCCTTACACAACCTGTGTGATAGTCCCACTAAACGCAAACCCGATGGGATGGCAAATCGCTACAGAACGCTACAAAATGTTCAAGACACTGGTTGTGTGCCTTGAATTTTAAATAAATCACTGACAGTCTCACCAGCAAAGCACCCCCACACTGTCATACCTCCTCCTCCACGCTTTACGGTGGGAACCACACATTTGGAGATAATCCGTTCACCTACTCTGTGTCTCATAAAGACACGGCGGTTGGAACCAAAAACCTCAAATTTGACAATAGGACAGGTTTCCACCGGTCCTATTGCTCGTGTTTCTTGGCCCACACAAGTCTCTTCTTCTTTTTGGTGTCCATTTAGTAGTGGTTTCTTTGCAGCAATTCGACCTCGAAGGACTGATTCACTCAGTCACCTCTTAAAAGTTGATGTTAAGATGTATCTGTTTCTGGAACTCTGTGAAGAATTTATTTGGTCTGCAATATCTGAGGCTGGTAACTCTAATGAACGTATCCTCTGCAGCAGAGGTAACTCTGCGTCTTCCCTTTCCCGTGGTGGTCCGCATGAGAGCCAGTTTCATCATAGAGCTTAATGGTTTTTGCGATTGCACTTAAAGAAAAGATGGACTGTTGTTTCACATTGCTTATTTGAGCTGTTCTTTCCATAATATGGACTTGGTATTTTGCCAAATGGGGCTATCTTCTGTATACCACCCCTTCCTTGTCACAAGGCAACTGATTGGCTCAAACGCATTAGGAAAACAATTCCACAAATTAACTTTTAACAAGGTGCACCTGCTAATTGAAATGCATTCCAGGTGACTACCTCACAAAGCTGGTTGAGAGAATGCCAAGAGTGTGCAAAGCTGTCACCTGGAATGAGTAGGTGTTTCCAAACTTCTGACTGGTTCTGTATATTTTCCTAGCTTCTGAAGCGTAGATATGATACATAAATATCCATCACATCAAGAAACATTATGGATGTTCAAGATACTTGTGTAAATATAGTGTATGGGGACACCCCTTCAAATTAGTAGATTCGGCTATTTTCAGCCACACCCATTGCTGACAGGTGTATAAAATCGAGCACACAGCCATGCAATCTCCATAGATAAACATTGGCAGTACTGAGAGCCATCTCAAGAAAATGGGGAAGAATTACAACCCAGAGCACGATGCATCATCTTCAAATGATGAAGAAGAAATCCTCCAAGCTGAAAAAGAGACATTTTTTGTCAAAGAACAGCAAAATAACATGGTCCTTGTCACCATATGACAAGCAGGACAGGATGGCAGTAAAAAATGTTATAAGGATGACCCCAGGGCCCACAATACATGCAGTTGCCCATATCCAGGACATCGCCTCAACATTCATCACACCAGCCATCAAAAAAATCATCCTGGAGATAACAAATTTGGAGGGTTTCTGTAAATATGGAGACAACTGGAAAAGGATGGATGAGATTGACCTGCGTGCCTACATAGGGCTAATAATCTTAGCAGGTGTGTATAAGGTCCCGAGGTGAGGATACCTGTAGTCTCTGGGATGCAGAGAGTGGAATGGCGATTTTCCATGCCACGATTTTCTATGCCACAGAATGTTAAGACTACACACGGGTTAAACATTTCAAAAGAAGTCTGAACTCCATCATATAGACCATAAACCTTTCCAATCGCAGCCGCTGTTATCCCATATAAGGGTTGAAGTAGCATGTTGTCATTGAATAGGTGCCAAAGTTGAAATGCAGTGGCTGGACAGTAACATTCTATACATGACATCAGAGATCTGGTTCTCCACTTCATAGAAGTGATTGACTGACAGATATTTTAAACTTGAGCACTACTGGCTACAAGAAGTTGCCCCCATCCCTTCCGCTAATTGCCTACTTTTGCACATTTATTGTTGTGAGGAAAATCCCTAAAGTCGATGTGTTCTGAAAAGATGAAACATTGAGGATTATAATAAATACCACTTTGATGTCACACAATACACATTTTATATAGGCCTAC
The DNA here is from genome assembly GCF_036934945.1 of Oncorhynchus masou masou. Classification (NCBI taxonomy): domain Eukaryota; kingdom Metazoa; phylum Chordata; class Actinopteri; order Salmoniformes; family Salmonidae; genus Oncorhynchus; species Oncorhynchus masou. Next base: position 48,259,974 of record NC_088229.1, on the reverse strand, counting down.
ATTCATGGGGATTGTTTTTTTAATGTCTTCTATGTACATTGTGATGATAGGTTTGCAATTCCCCGGTTTTCCAGAAATCCTAGTTCAAAGATTCCTAGAATTAACAAAGAATATGCAGGAGGTCCAAGGATCCTCCAACCTGGATTTCTTTATTATAATCCTCAATGTTTCATCTTTTCAGAACACATCGACTTTAGGGATTTTCCTCACTCAGACAACAATAAATGTGCAGAAGTTTGGAGAAAATTACCAGAATGTTGCAACCCTGGTGAATACCAAATTAATTTCTCCATGTATGATAATAAAGGTAGCTGAATTGAACAGCCATTAAGTCATGTAGTCAGAAAAAACTCCTAGACCTAAATGGCATATCTGCTGATTTATTTGGATGTGGACATAACCGACCTTGCCAGTGGTGTTTGTAGTCGCAGGTGCGGGATAGGGCGATCATCAAAGCACTGTAGAGAGGCAGTAACATGGCACACAGACGCCAGCTGCACCCGCGGCCCCCGTCTGTGAAGCACTGCAGCTTCCCAGCCAGATAGAAGGAGGTGAAGCCCAAGCCAGAGAATGCAACTGAGGGATGGGGGAAAGAGGGAGAGACAAAAACTTATTCCACTTTTAGTTATATCATAACATTGGAGGCCCCGCTTTATATGATGTGCAATGTATAAGTGCTCCATAAAACCTTCATAAACACTACATAAATATGTTACAAATGGGGCTGCTGCGGTGACCATATTACCGCAATCATCAGTCATGACCCACATGATCGTTGAGTCACAGTAATCTCCTTTTATGCACTCTGGACATGCTTTGGTAGTACACAACTTGCTAACTACCATCAGGTCCTAACCACTCTGACAACAATGCAAATGCAATCAAAAATCACATCAAACACTTATCATCTCCACAGGGGGCCTATTGTACTTTTAAAACTAACCTCACTGTGATGATCAATTTGAAGAAAGATGTAAAACACCAGGTTGAAACATTGTAAAAGGCAAAAGCTACTCTTCCAGCGGTCAGGCAAAATTGAGACTTTAGAGATTTAAAGATTTAGAACACCTACTCATTTAAGGATCTTTCTATATTTTTACTGTTTTCTACATTGTATAATAAAAGTGAAGGCATCAAAAGGCATTAAATAACACATATAGAAGCATGATGCAATGAAAAAAGTGTTTTTATATTTGATATTCTTCAAATTGCCACCCTTTGCCTTGATGACAACTTTGCACACTCTTGGCATTCTCTCCAATAACTTCATGAGGTAGTCACCTGGAATGCATTTCAATTAACAGGTGTGCTTTCTTAAAAGTTAAATTGTGGAATTTCTTTCCTTCTTCATGCCTTTGAGCCAATCAGTTGTGTTGTGATAAGTTAAGGGAAGTGTACAGAAGATAGCCCTAATTTGGTGAAAGATCAAGTCCATATTATGGCAAGAACAGCTAAAATAAACAAAGAAAAATGACAGACAATCATTACTTTAAGACATGAAGGTCAGTCAATACGGAAAATTTCAAGAACTTTGAAAGTTTCTCCAAAGTACAGTTGAACCATCAACTGCTATGATAAAACTAGTTCTCATGAGGACCGCTAATGGAATGGAAGACCCAAAATTTCCCCTGCTGCAGAGGATACGTTCATTACAGTAAACTGCATCTCAGAAATTGCAGCCCAAATAAAATGCTTCACATAGTTTAGTAACAGACACATCTCAACATCAACTGTTCAGAGGAAACTGCGTGAATCAGGCCTTTGAGGTCGAATTGCTGCAAAGAAACCACTACTAAAGGACATCAATAATAAGAAGAGACGTGCTTGGGCCAAGAAACACGACCAATGGAGATATTTGGCTCCAACCGCCGTGGCTTTGTGAGACGCATTGTGGGTGAACGGATGATCTCCGCATGTGTATTACCCACCATTATAGCATGGAGGAGGAGGTAGCAATACTCCATCCCATCTGGTTTGGGCAAAGTGGGACTATCATTTGTTTTTCAACAGGATGACCCAAAACACACCTCCAGGTTGTGTAAGGCCTATTTGACCAAGAAGAAGCGTGATGGAGAGCTGCATCAGATGACTTGGCCTCCACAATCACCCAACCTCAACCCAATTGAGATAATTTGGGATGAATTGGACCACAGAGTGAAGAAAAAGCAGCCAAAAATGCTCAGCATAATGATTGTTGGAAAACCATTCCATGTGAAGCTGGTTGAGAAGAATGGCAACAGTGTGCAAAGCTGTCATCGGGGCAAGGGGTGGCAATTTGAAGAATCTCAAACATAAAATATATTTTGATATCTTTTTGGTTACTACAAGAACACTTTTTTGGTTACTACATGTTGGAACGTCGGGTGAGGGCTCGGGCCATCTCTAATCTTTACAGGAATGTGGTTCTGAATATTGAAGCAACTCCTCCACCACTGTCTTTTCTGTAGGGTGTAAAGTACTGAGGGAAATTTTTTCTGTTTGTGTTTCAAATCAATGCTGTGTGTATCACATCGATGCTACCTTTCTAATAACCACTTAGATGGTTCATGCAGGTGACTGACTGATCGGGTATGGAGGAATTCTCAATATCGCTGATAAGCAACTTGGCAGTACGCCCAGAACGTTGCTTTAGAACCAAGGTATCTCAGTTTTAAAGTCTCAACTTGGAGAGAGGAAGCCTTTGTGAGGTATTGGTCAGTCACATGCAGGATTCAACGTTAATGATGAGTAATATAAGTCATGCAAATATTTCTGTGTAAGCAGTATATAAGAGAACTGAAGGGAACCTTTCAGCTTGCTGACAAAATAGATTGATTAATTTAATATTGACTTCAGGTGTTGAATTTCCTCTAGAATCTTGGCGTAACGAAGGTATCAAATCAAATCAAAATCAAACCAAATCAAATCAAATTTTATTTGTCACATACACATGGTTAGCAGATGTTAATGCGAGTGTAGCGAAATGCTTGTGCTTCTAGTTCCGACAATGCAGTAATAACCAACAAGTAATCTAACTAACAATTCCAAAATAACTGTCTTATACACACAAGTGTAAGGGGATAGAGAATATGTACATAAAGATATATGAATGAGTGATGGTACAGAGCAGCATAGGCAAGATACAGTAGATGGTATCGAGTACAGTATATACATATGAGATGAGTATGTAAACAAAGTGGCATAGTTAAAGTGGCTAGTGATACATGTATTACATAAGGATGCACTAGATGATATAGAGTACAGTATATACATATACATATGAGATGAATAATGTAGGGTATGTAAACATTATATTTGGTAGCATTGTTTAAAGTGGCTAGTGATATATTTTACATCATTTCCCATCAATTCCCATTATTAAAGTGGCTGGAGTTGAGTCAGTGTGTTGGCAGCAGCCACTCAATGTTCGTGGTTGCAGTTTAACAGTCTGATGGCCTTGAGATAGAAGCTGTTTTTCAGTCTCTCGGTCCCAGGTTTGATGCACCTGTACTGACTCACCTTCTGGGTGATAGCGGGGTGAACAGGCAGTGGCTCGGGTGGTTGTTGTCCTTGATGATCTTTATGGCCTTCCTGTAACATCGGGTGGTGTAGGTGTCCTGGAGGGCAGGTAGTTTGCCCCCGGTGATGCGTTGTGCAGACCTCACTACCCTCTGGAGAGCCTTACGGTTGTGGGCGGAGCAGTTGCCGTACCAGGCGGTGATACAGCCAGCCAAATTTCTTCAGCCTCCTGTGGTTGAAGAGGCGCTGCTGCGCCTTCTTCACGATGCTGTCTGTGTGGGTGGACCAATTCAGTTTGTCTGTGATGTGTATGCCGAGGAACTTAAAACTTACTACCCTCTCCACTACTGTTCCATCGATGTGGACAGGGGGGTGTTCCCTCTGCTGTTTCCTGAATTCCACAATCATCTCCTTAGTTTTGTTGACGTTGAGTGTGATGTTATTTTCCTGACACCACACTCCTATGGCCCTCACCTCCTCCCTGTAGGCCGTCTCGTCGTTGTTGGTAATCAAGCCTACCACTGTTGTGTCGTCCGCAAACTTGATGATTGAGTTGGAGGCGTGCGTGGCCACGCAGTCGTTGGTGAACATGGAGTACAGGAGAGGGCTCAGAACGCACCCTTGTGGGGCCCCAGTGTTGAGGATCAGCGGGGTGGAGATGTTGTTGCCTACCCTCACCACCTGGCAGCAGCCCGTCAGGAAGTCTAGTACCCAGTTGCACAGGGCGGGGTCGAGACCCAGGGTCTCGAGCTTGATGATGCTTGGAGGGTACTATTTTTTTAAATGCCAAGCTGTAGTCGATGAACAGCATTCTCACATAGGTATTCCTCTTGTCCAGATGGGTTAGGGCAGTGTGCAGTGTGGTTGAGATTGCATCGTCTGTGGACCTATTTGGGCGGTAAGCAAATTGGAGTGGGTCTAGGGTGTCGGGTAGGGTGGAGGTGATATGGTCCTTGACTAATCTCTCAAAGCACTTCATGATGACGGAAGTGAGTGCTACGGGGCGGTAGTCGTTTAGCTCAGTTACCTTAGCTTTCTTGGGAACAGGAACAATGGACGCCCTCTTGAAGCATGTGGGAACAGCAGACTGGTATAGGGATTGATTGAATATGTCCGTAAACACACCAGCCAGCTGGTCTGCGCATGCTCTGAGGGCGCGGCTGGGGATGCCGTCTGGGCCTGCAGCCTTGCGAGGGTTAACACGTTTAAATGTTTTACTCACTTCGGCTGCAGTGGCACTGTATTGTCCTCAAAGCGGGCAAAAAAGGGATTCCACTTGTGGAGCATCCCAGTGAAGTTCTGTGAGGGAACACCGATGGTGCATTCCGTTTGAAGGCATGCAAAAGGGAAATTCCTGTCTGACCAAAGACGATGTGGAACCGCTCAGATTATTATTTTACTGTGAGCTGCCCGGGGGAAGATACCTGATCTGTAAACCTCTGAGTGAAACAGCTACTGAATTTCAATAAGTACATTTAAATGAATTTGTATAATAAAAAATAAAAAATTGTAAAACCAATAAAATTGACCAAAAAGATCTAGAAGAAGGATAGAACTAGTCTTAGGAGAAGACTAGAGTGAGGGAAGAAGAGACCCCACTGACAGTTGTCTGTAGACATTTATATGAGATGTGTCTACGTGGTCTAGTAATAGCGTGAGGTGCTATTTTTTACATTTATTTAGAAGAAGCAGCATGTATGGAGACCATAGCATTTCTAACTATATAAACTATTATACTATGGATTCAGAGGGACTGTAGATGCTGAGGGACTATAGATGCTATAACTATAGGGACTAGGGATGCTATTGGGACTATTGATGCTCAGTGGAGACTATGGTGACTATGGAGACTATAGAGTTACCACAGAAGACACATATGTATACATAGGAGGTAACAACAAGTAATAAGGGGGATTACTGAGTATGTTTGGGAATAGTACTAAGTGAATGAGAGTATTGTGTGTTTGACTAATTAACTGAACAGGGGTTTAGCCCCGGTGTGAGAGTTGTGTGAGTGTGGGATGACATTTTAAGCAGGACGTTTTTTTCTAAAGAGTTATACAAAGGGTTTGAGTATGGAAAAGGGAAATAGTAAGAGTAGGATGAGGGATCTTTGCTAGAAACCAAAAGGGTCGTGTAGTGTAATAGCAAAATAAATGGTAGGTGAGTCTGTGAGAGGCCAACTTGAAAACACAAGAAAAGTGAAGTGGGACGATTTCAGAAAGTGGGAAAGAGAAAGCAGAAAATGCAAAAGATAAATCTGTAAGATGCTAAGGCAAGTGGAACCAGAGAAGAGAGAGGAAGAAGAAGGAGAAAAAGAAGAGACAAGCTCTGAAGACTGCTGTAAACAACAACTTATATTTGCATGGGAAACAAAACCACTGATGTAAAGCCATATATCACTCATGTGGAAAGACAGTTGAAGGAAATGAAAGTAAGGATGGAAAGACACTAAAGAAGGTACAGCTGGAGGAGGGAAAGGACATCGAGAAAATGGTGACAGCTGCTGGAGCTGACAGAGTGAGAGACTGGAGTTGCTACAACTGTGGGAAGGTAGTGCATCTTTCAAGACACTGTCCTGGAGTGGGCCCTGGAGCTGACAGAGGGAGAGACTGGAGCTATTACAACTGTGGGAAGGCAGGGCATCTTTCAAGGCACTGTCCTGGATCAGGAAAAGTCCAAGGAGAGTGGCCGTCCCCACCTGCGGGTGTGCAGGCGAACAACCCATTTGGACGAGGATGTGGACGAGTGTGCTACCAACCATAGAATGAGGCAGAAACAGAATAAGAAACTAATGAAGAAAACAATGAAGAACAGAAGGAATCTGTAATATGCTAAAATGGACCACCTTTGTCTACTCAAAACCCCCTTATTGATATTTTAGTAAATAAACATACAATTCAATTTTTGCTGGACACTGGGGCCGTGGTCTCTGAAAATGTCCGCCCTGTCTGTCTCAACTTCAAAGAAGTTGGATATAAAGTTTGGAACGTAGGATAAGGTAACCAGTCCATCAAATACTCATAATAATTACAGTCCACACTCAAAAGTGATTACTAGAATGTGTTTAATTTTGGAGTATAGAACAGACCAATTATGTACCAAAGACATCTTAAATCCTTTTATTTTTATTTTTATTCTGCCATGTGTAATAAAGCGGGAAGCTATGTATAGCATAACGGCACAATCCTTATTTTAATTAAGTTTTAATCTCCATTATGTGTATGTGTGTTTTGAATCAATCATCACCTTAGAAAGTGCTATCAATTTCGTTGTATTAGGCTTAACATTTACATTACATTTACATTTAAGTCATTTAGCAGACGCTCTTATCCAGAGCGACTTACAAATTGGTGAATTCACCTTCTGACATCCAGTGGAACAGCCACTTTACAATAGTGCATCTAAATCATTAAGGGGGGGGGGTGGTGAGAAGGATTACTTATCCTATCCACAATGACCATGGCTTGACCATGACAATGACCATGGCTTCCACTCAGTTTCAACCTGTTGTTGAACGTCTTTCTTCAAATTGATCAATCACAGTGACGTAAGTTTTAAAAGCAAGATAATGTTTTGATTATGTGTTTGATGTGATTTTCGATTGAATTTGTATTGATGTCAGAGTGGTTAGAGGAACAATAGAGCCCTGAGGAGCAGGCCATTTGGGAACTTGATGGTCATTAGTGAGTTGGGTATGTCCAGTTGGGTATGTCTAATGAAAGCCTAATGAAATGGAAGGTTTTTTCCTCTCCAATTATCCAATAATCCTGTGAATGCTTCTAGACAGGATCAATGCCAACTATGGCACCCTATTTCCTATAGTGCACTTATTTTGACCAGAGCCCATAGGGGCCCAGCTAGCAAAGTGGACTCGGCCTAATCGCGGCCCTATTCTGGTTTGCCAACCGGTCTCTGGTCTCTGAGTGGACTCGGCAAAGTGGACTCGGCATTTAAATCAGCCAGAGACCGGATGGGGCTACTGTTCTCATACCAGACTGAATTGAGTTTAAAAATCAAATAGGGTCCCCAAATACGGGGACCTTAATTTTAGAGGTTTCAGTGTTGTGGCTGGTGATTGACTGGTACTCACAGGAGGAGTGGCTGCTGGGGAAACTCTTGCGTCCCTCTGACACTAGGTCTGGTTCTCCGGTGCACAGCATCTTAATATTCACCTGTCCATCTGGGAAACAGCGCTGATAGTAGTCTGGCCTGGGCCTGTAGAGAATGGAAAAAAATACACTTAAATCAATCGCTCTCTTAATTAAGATCGGTGCCCCCACCCCAACCACCCCACTCCACGGGACGGTTGCGCTAATGTAGTCTAATGTGATTAACATGACGTTGTAAATAACAAGAACATTTCCCAGGACAGAGACATACAGTATCTGATATGGGAAGAAAGCTTAAATTCTTGTTAATCTAACTGCACTGTCCAATTTACAGTAGCTTTTACTGTGAAAGAATATTAATAAACCAATTAGGCACATTTGGGCAGTATTGATACAACATTTTGAACAGAATTGCAATGGTTCATTGAATCAGTCTAAAACGTTGCACATACACTGCACCTAACCTTGATTAGTACATTGTGACCTTTCCCTTGCATTTCAAATATAAAAAAATATGCATCTTTATCTTTTACCCAGATTTAATGTGTGATATTCTCCTAAATTAATTTCACATTTCCACAAACTTCAAAGTGTTTCCTTTCAAATTGTATCAAGAATATGCATATCCTTGCTTCAGGTCCTGAGCTTTAGGCAGTTAGATTCGGTTTTGTAATTTTAGGCATAAATTGATAATAAGGGTCGGATCCTGAAGAGAAAGAGGTTTGTTATTGCTTATGCCACCTGAAGTTAACTTTCAATACTGTAAGGGGTGCGTAAACTGGTGGCAGGGAAGTCAAAAGCTGAGCAGAACTTGGTGAGTAGCCGGAGCCGTTTAGCATACAAAACAACAAACACATGGGTAAAAAACACCAGCACCTGTAACAGAGTACTTACAAATAAACAATTCCAGACAAGGAGGGGGGAAACAGAGGGAAAATATACAACATGTAATTAGTTAATAATTGAAACCAGGTGTGTGCGAAAACAAGACAAAAGAAATGGAACATGAAAAATGGATCGGCGATGGCTAGAAGACCGGTGACACCGCCACGGACAAGGAGAGGAACCGACCTCCGCAGAAGTCGTGACAAATACACGAAAAAGGCATTTAGTTAAATTTTGAAAATGACACCCAGCATAACTGAATGTTATGCAATCAATCAAGATAAGGTACAGTACTCTGCTTGACATATAATCAAACCTTTTCCCAACATGTATAGTGTTTGAGTCTAGTATTGCATTATTTATTTACCTGCCAACTATCAACTTGATAGTGTTTGTGAAGACTCCATTCAAAGCCAGAGCAAGTGAGACAGCTGTAGGACAGAGCAAAACAATGTATTTATTAATGATTCATACCCACTGATTCTTAAAAGTTTTTTTATTAATATTATTTAATAAGTGAAATATGTCTGAAGCCAAAAAAGACAGGAAATTCAAAAGTTAATTTGACTTATGCACTAATAAGGCTTTTGATGGAGAAGTAGGTTTACCCTATTACTGTCCTTAGACATTATGTAGATGTTTTCATGTACAAAGATGAAGGCTAATCCTGGACAAAAAATCAAGATCAATGGAAAATCTCCAACCACATTCCGTGAAACCTTACATTTGACCAAGCCTAATACATAAACCTACTCAGATGGGGCATGTAGAAGGTAGTTGACAGTTTGAACATATTTTGAAGCTATACATGTTTTATGTTCTTGTTATAAACAATGGCGTAATGCAGCCTTATATTTTGGGTTATGATAGGGTTTGGGTTAAAATAAGAATTTGTTCTTAACTGACTCTTCTAAAAAACACAGTTGCTCTTGAGACATTTCTGGTTAGTTATTTTTGTCTTATTTCACTGTAGAGCTCCCAGCCCTGTCCAACATGCCTTAGATATCCCTTTTGTCCCACCCCCCACCGATGCGGTGACCTCACCTGGTTTAACTGGTGCCTCTAGAGACAAAACCTCTCTCATCGTCACTCAATGCCTAGGTTTACCTCCACTGTACTCACATCCCACCATACCCTTGTCTGTACATTATGCCTTGAATCTATTCTTCCACGCCCAGAAATCTGCTCCTTTTACTCTCTATCCAGAACGTACTAGAGGACCAGTTGTTATAGCCTTTAGCCATACCCTTATCCTAGACCTAGTCTGTTCCTCTGGTGATGTGGAGCTTAACCCAGGACCTGCAGCCCCCAGCACCACTCCTATTCCCCAGGAGCTCTCATTTGTTGACTTCTGTAACCGTAAAAGCCTTGGCTTCATACATGTTAACATCAGAAGCCTCCTTCCTGAGTTTGTTTTATTCACTGCTTTAATACACTCCGACAATCTGGATGTCCAAGCCGTATCTGAATCTTTGCTTAGGAAGTCCACCAAAAATGTGGAAATTTCCATCCTCATCCACAACATTTTCCGGCAAGATAGTCATAACAAAGGTGGCAGAGTTGAAATCTACTGCAGAGATAGCCTGCAGAGTTCTGTCATACTATCCAAGTCTGTGCCCAAACAACTTGAGCTTCTACTTTGAATAATCCACCTGTACAGAAAAAAGTCTCTCACCGTTGCCGCTTGATATAGACCCCCTTCAGCCCCCAGCTGTGCCCTGGACATCATATATGTGAATTGATCGCCCCCCCCATCTAGCTTCAGAGTTCGTACTGTTAGGTGACCTAAACTGGGATATGCTTAACACCCCGGCAGTCCTACAATCTAAGCTAGATGCCCTCAATCTCACACAACTTATTAAGGAACCTACCAGGTACAACCCCAAATCCGTAACCATGGGCACCCTCTTAGATATTATCCTAACCAACTTGCCCTCTAAATACACCACTGCTGTCTTCAACCAGGATTTCAGCAATCACTGCCTCAATGTTTGCGTCCGTAATGGGTCACGGTCAAACGACCACCCCTCATCACTGTCAAAAGCTCTGGACAGTTCTGACTTATATGTGGACAACTACAAATATCTAGGATATGTGAATAGAACATGTGGACAACTACAAATACCTGGTGTCCGTAAACACTTATTCCAGACACACACATTAAGCATCTCTAATCCAAAATTAAATCTATAATCGGTTGCCTATTTCGCAACAAGGCCTCCTTCACTCATGCTGCTGAACATACCTTCATTAAACTGACTGTCCTACTAATCCTTGACTTTGTCGATGTCATTTACAAAATAGCCTCCAACACTCTACTCAGCAAACTGGATGTAGTCTATCACAGTGCCATCCATTTTGTCACCAATATACTACCTACTACTGCGACCTGTATGCTCTCGTTGGCTGGCCCTCACTACATTTTCATTGCCAAACCCACTGGCTCCAGGTCATCTAATAAGTCTTTGCTAGGTAAAGCCCCACCTTATCTTAGCTCACTGGTCACCATAGCAACACCCGCTCCAAGCAGGTACATTTCACTGGTCATCCCCAAAGCCAACACTTCCTTTGGCCGCCTTTCATTCCAGTTCTCTGCTGCCATTGACTGGAACAAATTGCAAAAATCATTGAAGCTGGAGACTTATATCTCCCTCTCTAACTTCAAGCATCAGCTGTCAGAGCAGCTTACCGGTCACTGTACCTGTACACAGCAAATCTGTAAATAGCACACCAAACTAGCTCATCCACATATTGTTATTTATCTTTTAGCTCTTTTGCACCCCAGTATCTCTACTTGCACATCATCATCTGCACATCTATCACTCCAGTGTTATGCTAAATTCTAATTATTTCGCCTCTATTGAGTATTTATTGCCTTACCTACCTAAATCTTCTACATTTTGCACACACTGTACATAGATTGTTATATTGTGCTATTGACTGTAGGTTTGTTTATGTGTAACTCTGTGTTGTTGTTTTTTTCGCACTGCTTTACTTTATCTTGTCCAGCTCACAGTTGTAAATGAGAACTTGTTCTCAACTGGCCTAACTGGTTAAATAAAGGTGAAATAAAATAAAAATAAATGTATAAGTTATAGTTATTTAAAGTGTCAATCTTTGATTACTTCATACATTTCTTTACTTTTACATTATTTACACACACCCATTGATTCTTGAGACATATTTCTTATATAAGAAATGCCTCTTGTGCTTAGTCAATTGTCAAACCCAATCAGAACCCAAAATAGATGTTTGTTCTATGCTATTTTAAACACTGTTTAGACTTATGGTGGAAATTGTCAGTTTGCATCCATAGCTCTATCGATTAATTAGAGAGTGGTTACAATTCTCCACGCCCCCCCTTCTAAAGGATTTTTACCAAAATAGTGGCGAGGTACTGGCTCAGTTGTTGTTTGAACTGCAGAATGCCCCTCTAAGAAACAATGGGTGCCTTCGGAAAGTATTCAGACCCCTTGACTTTTTCCACATTTTGTTACAGTCTTATTCTAAAAATGATTAAATTATTTATTTCTCTCAATCTACACACAATACCCCATAATGCAAAGCAAAAACAGGTAACTTGACATTTTTGCTAATTTATATATTTTTTAAAACTTATCACATTTACATAAGTATTCAAACCCTTTACTCAGTACTTTGTTGAAGCACCTCTGGCAGCAATTACAGCCTTGAGTCTTCTTGGGAATGACGTTACAAACTTGGCACATCTGTATTTGGGGAGTTTCTCCCATTATTCTCTGCAGATCCTCGCAATATCTGTCAGGTTGGATGGGAAGCATCGCTGCACAGCTATTTTCAGGTCTCTACATAGATGTTCAAGTCCGGAATCTGGCTGGGCCACTAAAGGACATTCAGAAACGAAGCCACTCCTGCGCTGTCTTCAAATCAAATGTTATTTGTCACATGCGCTGAATACATCAGCTGTAGACCTTATCGTGAAATGCTTACTTACAAGCCCTTAACCAACAATGCAGTTTAACTTCTTGAAACTCCCCATCCCGGATCCGGGATTGTGACTAAGCCTCAGGCTCATTAGCATAACGCAACGTTAACGATTTCTGAAAATCGCTCTCAAGCTTAGCCTTTTCTTAACAACACTGTCATCTCAGATTTTCAAAATATGCTTTTGAACCATAGAAATTGACTAATTTGTGTAAGAGTATGCAAAGCTAGCATAGCATTTTGTGTAGCATGTAGCACGCAACATTTTCACAAAAGCCAGATAACCAAATAAATAAAATCATTTACCTTTGAAGAGCTTCTGATGTTTTCAATGAGGAGACTCCCAGCCACATACCAAATGCGCAGTGTTTCCTGAAAGCGTCTGTGTGTAGGAGAAATCGTTCCGTTTTCTACATTGCGCCTGGCTACCGAAACGAACCAAAAATGCAGTCACCTACAACGTGAAACTTTTTCCGGATTAACTACATAATATCGACCGAAACATGGCAAACGTTGTTTGGAATCAATCCTCAAGGTGTTTTTTCACATATCTCTTCATTGACATGCAGTTCATGGAAGCTTGCTTCTCTCTGTGCCCCATGGAAAAATACTGGCAGGTGACTTTTGCGCACCAATTTCGGCGCAGGACACCGGGCGGACACATGGTAAATGTGGTCTCTTATGGTCAATCTTCCAACGATCTGCCTACAAATACGTCACAATGCTGCAGACACCTTGGGGAAACGACAGAAAGGGCAGACTCATTCCTCTTGCGTTCACAGCCACATAAGGAGATCATGAAAGACAGAGCCTCAAAAATCCTTGTCATTTCCTGGATGCCAAGTCATCTTGGTTTTGCCTGAAGCTCACGTTAAAGGGCACGCACAGAGAAGATATTTGTATTTCTGGACACGTCAGAGTGTTTTCTTTCGAACAGTAGCAATTATATGCATAGTCGAGCATCTTTTTGTGACAAAATATCTTGTTTAAAACGGGAATGTTTTTCTTCCAAAAATGAAATAGCGCCACCATAAGTGTAAGAGGTTAAATGCAGTTTAAAAAAACAAGTGTTTCGTAAAAATATAAAATAAAAGTAACAAATAATTAAAGAGCAGCGGTAAAATAACAGTAGCGAGGGGATACAGGGGATACTGGAACAGAATCAATGTATGGAGGCACCGTTTGGTGGAGGTAATATTTACATGTAGGTAGAGTTAAAGTGACTATGCATAGATAATAAACAGATAGTAGCAGCAGCATAAAAGAGGGGGTCAATGCAAATAGTCATTTGATTAGCTGTTCAGGAGTCTTATGGCTTGGAGATAGACCCAAACTTCCTCCATTTGGGAATGATGGAGGCCACTGTATTCTTGGTACCCTTCCCCAGATCTGTGCCTTGATAGATCTGGGGACAGTTCCTTCGACCTCATTGCTTGGTTTTTGCTCTGACATGTACTGTCAAACTGTGTGGCCTCATATAGACAGGTGTTTGCCTTTTCAAATTATATCGAATCAATAGAATTTACAAAAGGGGGACTCCAATCAAGTTGTAAAAAGATCTCATGGATGATCTCATGGATGATCAATGAAAAGAGTCTCATAGCAAAGGGTATGAATAATTATGCAAATTGGGTATCTGTTTTTATTTTATATCAATGTGCAAAAATGGCAAATCTGTTTTTGCTTTGTCACGGGGTATTGTGTGTAGATTGATGAGGATTTCTTTGTATTTAATCCATTTAAGAATAAGGTTGTAATGTAACAAAATGTGTAAAAAGGAAGTGGTCTAAATACGTTCTGAATGCACTGTATATCATTCAGGGCTCATTTGTAAAATAGACCTTAGTCTCAGTATGACTTCCTGGTAAAATAAAGGTAAAGTAAATTAAAATATGACATTCATGGGCAAACAGAGAGTAGCCCTACTAAAGCAAATTACCATTCCCCGACTAGAGCTTGCAGCAGAATAACTTGCATTACGTGTTGATACAATGTTGATATCAGTTTTAGATTCAACTGGAAAAAATCAGTCTTCTGGACTGAAAGCACATCTGTGTTGTGCTATATAGCCATCAAAACAAGAAAGTTCCACATATTTTTGGCAAAAAGTCTCAGTCATCAGAGGTTTGACTTCAGTGGCGGAATGAGAGCTCCAAAGTCAATCCAGTTGAATGTGTCACGTTGCAAAAGTGAATAATCTTTCCTAAAATCCAAGAGATGGATTGAAGGTCCAGACTTTCTGCTGAGGGCGGAGTCTCAGTAGAGACTAAAGCTGCCAGAGGACCTGAGCCCCAATTCCTTCTGATGACCCTGAGGTAAAGAAACTTAGACCAATTTGTAATTATATAGTCCTTTATGACCATATGTATCTCTGTGATTAATTATTATTGACTATGTGCAAAAGTTAATTTAGTTGTTTCCACACCCAGCATACGTCACGTGCGTAATGGTCATGTGAGGTGAAATGTGTATATTTTGGGATGCGAGCACTCTGTTTCGGATCGAGATGTCAATGAAGCGGTGAATTGGGAGCATAAACAGTGTGAGGGCCTTCCTGACGTAAAGACATCACTGTTAATTGCATAGTGGTGAAATAAGAAAATAACCCTAAAAGTCAACTAATTGACCACTTTTCATAGTGGAGTAATTTGAAAAGGGCAGCAGCTTGGAAGCTGAAAGTCAAGACGACACTACAGCAAGTGATAAAATAAAATAACCCAAGAACAGTAAGAACAAAGAAAAAGTTGAAGGACAGATGAAGACATTCAAGACATCACTGAGTGGCCAAAGTCTCTCTGCGGACTCGATGATGCAGGCTGAGAAAGCAATTCTAAATTTTAGAGGAAATGGCTGATTTGGAAAGAGGCACAAATCTGAAGAGAAACAGCACGGTCTTCAGGCTTGATCCAGTCATGAAGAGTGGCTTGTTGAGAGTTGAAGGAAGGCTAGCCTTGTACGAACTTTCCTAATCTCGAGTGCTCACATTATGTTTTGCTACAGTCTGGCCACGTCCAGATTCAAACCATTTGAGCCCTCCCTCTCCTTCCATCAAATGAACAGACCAATCACCGTCCTCTGATAATCTGTGGAGAGGGTTAAATTGATGACGACAACGAGAATAAACTGTAGTGGACGCTGTCTATGGCTGCTCTTGAGGAGGTTGGTGCTGATTCTGCTATAGCATCAGTTATATCAGAACAGGACGGCATAACTTAATTGAAAGCACAGCAAATAACTGCATTGAATGCTTTGAGAGAGAGAGAGAGAGAGAGAGAGAGAGAGAGAGAGAGAGAGAGAGAGAGAGAGAGAGAGAGAGAGAGAGAATTCTGTCTTAGTCCTGTATTGACGATTTGCCTGTTTGATGGTTCGTTGGAGGACATAGCGGGATATCATATAAACTTCTCCCGCTCCTTGAAAGCGGCAGCTCTACTATATATCAGTGCAGATGTTGCCTGTAATCCATGGCATCTGGTTGGGGTTAATACAGTTGAAGTCTTAAATTTACATACAACTTAGCCAAATACATTTAAAAACTCAGTTTCTCACAATTCCTGACATTTTACTTATTATGGCTGGGGGCAGTATTGAGAAGCTTGGATGAATAAGGTGCCCAGAGTAAACTGTCTGCTACTCAGGCCTAGAAGGTAAGATATGCATACTATTAGTAGATTTGGATGGAAAACACTGAAGTTTCTAAAACTGTTTGAATGATGTCTGTGAGTAAAATAGAACTCATATGGCAGGCAAAAACCTGAGAAAAAAATCCAACCAGGAAGTGGGAAATCTGAGGTTTGTAGGTTGTCAAGTCTTTGCCTATCCAATATTCAGTAGAAAATTTGGTCCGATTGCACTTCCTAAAGCTTCCACTAGATGTCAACAGTCTTTAGAACCTTATTTCAGGCTTCTACTGTGAAGGGGGAGAGAGTAAGAGCTGTTTGACTCAGGTGTCTGGCAGAAAGTGAGAGTTAGCTGCTTTCTAAAGACAAAGGAATTGTCCGGTTGGAATATTATTGAAGATTTAAGATAAAAACATCCTAAAGATTGATTCTAAACATCGTTTCACATGTTTCTACAAACTGTAATGGAACTGTTGTCTGAACTGAGTGCCTGCCCCTTGGGAATTTGGATGTGTGAACCAAAAGCGCAAACAAAAAGGAGTTGGACATAAATGGTGGACTTTATCGAACAAAACAAACATTTATTGTGGAACTGGGATTCCTGGGAGTGCATTCTGATGAAGATCTTCAAAGGTAAGTGAATATTTATAATGCTATTTCATACTTCTGTTGACTCCACAACATGGCGCGTATCTGTATGGTTTGTTTTGGTCTCTGAGCACAGTACTCAGATTATTGCATGGTGTGCTTTTTCCATTAAGCTTTTTTTAAATCTGACACAGCAGTTGCATTAAGGAGAAGTGTTTCTATAATTCCATGCACAACACTTGTATCTTTAATCAATGTTTATTATGAGTAATTCTGTAAATTGATGTGGCTCTCTGCAAAAGCAAAACATTACTGAACATAACGGTGCCAATGTAAATGGAGATTTTTGGATTTAAATTTGAACTTTATCGAGCAAAAAGTACATGTATTGTGTAACATGAAACCCTATGCGTGTCATCTGATGAAGATCATCAGAGTTTAGTGATTAATATAATCTCTATTTCTGCTTTTGTGACTCCTATCTTTGGCTGGAAAATGGCTGTTTTTCTGTGACTAGGTGCTGACCTAACATAATCATATGGTATTCTTTCGTCGTAAAGCCTTTGTGAAATCAGACACTGTGGTGGGATTAACAACACGTTTATCTTTAAAATGGTGTATAATACTTGTATGTTTGAGGAACTTTAATTTTGGGACTTCTGTTGTTTAAATTTGGCGCGCTGCACTTTCACTGGTTGTTGTCATATCGATCATGTTAACGGGATTTCCGCTGTGAGATGAATCCTAGGAAAAATTCTCTGTTTTAGGTCGGTTAGGATCACCACTTTTTTTAAAGTATGTGAAATGTCAGAATAATAGTAGAGAGGAGGATTTATTTCAGCTTTAATTTCTTTCATGACATTCCCAGTGGGTCAGAAGTTTACATACACTAGTTCAATTAGTATTTGGTAGCATTGCCTTTAAATTGTTTAACTTGGGTCAAACGTTTCGGGTAGCCTTCCACATGCTTTCCACAATAAGTTGGGTGAATTTTGGCTCCTTCCTCCTGACAGAGCTGGTGTAACTGAGTCAGTTTTGTAGGCCTCCTTGCCCGCACACGCTTTTTCAGTTCTGCCCACACATTTTCTATTGGATTGAGGTCAGGGCTTTTTGATGGCCACTCCAATACCTTTACTTTGTTGTCCTTAAGCCATTTTGTCACAACTTTGGAAGTATGCTTGGGGTCATTGTTCATTTGGAAGACTCATTTGCGACCAAGCTTTAACTTCATGACTGATGTCTTGAGATGTTGCTTCAATATATCCACATAATTTTCCTACCTCATGATGCAGTCTATTTTGTGAAGTGCACCAGTCCCTTCTGCAGCAAAGCAATCCCACAACATGATGTTGCCACCCCCGTGCTAATTTGTTAGGATGATGTTCTTCGGCTTGCAATCCTCCCCCTTTTTCCTTCAAACAAAACGATGGTCATTATGGCCAAACAGTTCTATTTTTGTTTCATCAGACCAGAGGACATTTCTCCAAAAGGTACGCTCCTTGTCCCCATGTGCAGTTAAAAACCGTAGTCTGTCTTTTTTTGCCGTTTTTTGAGCAGTGGCTTCTTCCTTGCTGAACGGCATTTCAGGTTATGTTGATATAGGACTCATTTTAATGTGAATATAGATACGTTTGTACCTGTTTCATCCAGCATCTTCACAAGGTCCATTGCTGTTGTTCTATGATTGATTTGCACTTTTCGCACCAAAGTCTAGGATACAGAACCCATCTCCTTCCTGAGTGTGAAAGCTGCGTGGTCCCATGGTGTTGTTACTTGTACTATTGTTTGTACAGATGAACTTGGTACCTTCAGACATTTGGAAATTGCTCCCAAGGATGAACCAGACTTGTGGAGGTCTACAAACGTTTTTTCTGAGGTCTTTTCTGATTTCTTTCGATTTCCCCATGATGTCAAGCATAGAGGTGTTGAGTTTAAAGGTAGGCCTTGAAATACATCCACAGGTACACCTCCAATTTTGTCAAATGATGTCAATTAGCTTATCAGAAGCTTCTAAAGCCATGACATAATTTTCTGGAATATTCCAAGCTATTTAAAGGCACAGTCAAAAGGGTATGTAAGCTTCTCACCCACTGGAATTGTTATAGTGACATAATCTGTCTGTAAACAATTGTTGGAAAAATGACTTGTGTCATGAACAAAGTAGATGTCCTAACCGACTTTCCAAAACCGTTGTTTGTTAACAAGAAACTTGTGGAGTGGTTGAAAAACAAGTTTTAATGACTCCAACCTAAGTGTCCGTAAACCTATGTCTTCAACTGTACTTACAGTCACTGTGGGGACGACTTCATTGATGATGTCACGCCCTGGTCGAAGTTTATTGTGTTTGTCTTTATTTATTTGGTCAGGCCAGGGTGTGACATGGGTTTATTGTGGTGTGTTTTGTCTTGGGGTTTTGTTAGGTATTGGGTGTGTGGCTTAGTGGGGTATCTAGCATAGTCTATGGCTGTCTGGAGTGGTTCTCAATCAGAGGCAGGTGTGTATCGTTGTCTCTGATTGGGGACCATATTTAGGCAGCCATATTCTTTGAGTATTTCGTGGGTGATTGTTCCTGTCTCTGTGTTTACCAGATAGGCTGTATAGGTTTCCACGTTCTGTTTGTCATTTTGTATAGTTCGTTATTTCATGTAGAGTTCCCTTTCATTAAAGAACATGAATAACCAACACGCTGCATTTTGGTCCGCTTCTCCTTCGACAGACGAGAACGGCTACAGATGAAGCCAGTGACTGATGTGGGGTACTCCTCAATGCTATCGGAAGAATCGCGGAACATATTCCAGTCTGTGCTAGCAATAAAGTCCTGTAGCTTAGCATCTGCTTCAACTGACCATTTTTTTATGATCGAGTCACTTCTATTAAGTTTGTAAGTGTAGGTGTATCAGAAAACAAAACTGTAAAATTACGAATCAGACCGACCAACTCGTGTCGCCTATCAGCAGTTAGATGAGTGAGAAGGTTGTCCAGAACATCCAGTGTCTTTGAATTTTTCAATCTACACTGCAGTACTCAATCGTCAGGACCAGGGACTCCTAACCATGCCCTAACCATGCCCGGACCTAAGCATGACAGAAAGACCCCAGCGATGTAACAGTAACGGCCAAAACAACAGGTTTTTACTGTCCTCTGCGGACTTCCACTCTTCGGCCAAAGAGGAACATGTATAATAGGGTTTTAGCAGATTTACATGCACATATGATGCGCTTCCCTCCGTTCCGGAGTGGCAACTAAATAGTTTTGCTCAGTGCACTGGCGCACAACCGGATATGGACCTTGAAACTTGCCTTGAAAAGGAGAACCAACAATTGACAGCAGAGCAAGAACCTGGTCACCTGGAATAAAGTGACAAGGCTCATCACGCCGATCAAAAATTACTTTTAATCCCCCTGTGAAGATAATAGATTCTCTTTAGCCATCTCACCAGCAGTGTACAGGCATCGTCGGAAATGCTAGAGCAACACACATAAGATAACAGGGATTGAGGTGGCTCGGGAGACTTCCGGTCATCCTGGAGCACCGCATGTGCGAACACAAGGTAATTTGGTGGAAACGTTCCAGCGCTGCTTGACTCTGCAAGTGATAGGCGCTGGCCAAATTGCGGCTAATATGGAGCTGTTGGAGAACCTGACCAAACAGATTAGAGGGGAAATTAGAACATTGGTCACTTTGAATAATCTTGGGGATTCCAAACAGCGAGATAAACAGAGTTCAAAGCTTTTAACACAGACTTAGTCATAATAGACCGGAGAGGATAAGCAGCAGGAAACCTGGTGGTCTGCCTTCACAGTGAACAGGTAACTACTACCATTCTTATAGCAAGGCAGAGGGCCAACACAGTCGATAATCAGATACTCAAAATGTTGGCTGACTTCCGGAATAGGAACCAGTGGTACCGGCGTAATAGCTTGATTAGGTTTACCCATTAATTGACAGGTGTAACCAGTTTTGATGAATGCAGAAACATCTCTCTTTAACCTAGGCCAAAAGAAATGTCTCAGTATGTGATTGTAAGTTTTCCTCATGCCCAGATGTCCAGCAACATCGTCATGGGAAGTGTTCAGCACCAACTCACAAAGGTTAACTGGTACAAAAACCTGACTAATAGCCTCCCCCACAAAACTACTACTATGAGACACCCACTTTCTCATCAGGACATCAACCTGGAGAAAATAGCCATGGGTGACATCTCCCAACTGTTCCACAGGCACAATTTTGTCAAGCAACTCTTCTAATGTGGAGTCAGTCCGTTGCTCCTTGATTAGATCAGAGCGGGACACAGATAACGGGATAACACGGAAAGTAGTGGCAGATTTCTTTGTAACATCATCATTAGCCGGCGCAGTGACCAGGTCATCACGGATCATGGAACGAGTCACCAAGCATGCAGGGAAAACCTCTGAGAAACTCTCCGCGCTCTCATCGGGAATCCCTACAAATGACAGCTTACAGGAAACCACTAGAGATGGAGACATTACAGGCCATACACGCTCACCAACCAAGTTATTCCCAAGGATAATGTTGATACCCTCAATAGGCAATGGTTGACCCATCCCTACGACAACCTCGCTTTTCACCGGTTCAGAATCCAACATCAGTTTATGCAATGGAACTGACAGTGTTAAAACCAATTACCTGTGTACCTCAGGATCTTCACTGGCACTGGGTTGTTTCTTCCTAACAGAGAAACAACAGCCACCACTCATTCTGATAACGGGGCTCTGCAAAGCCACTTTTCAAAACATCCTCATCTGCCAAGACCGCAGCTTCAGAGACAGTCTCACATTCGTTTGTACGTGGCTGTATGATCAGGGATTGCATCCTTAAATTGCTCTAGCACAATCAGATCACAGAGCCCCTGGAAAGTCATAACCGCAGAGGTGGAACACCAGCGATTAAACTGTGAAGATAATTTTCAGGCAAATTCAACATGAGTCTGTTTATCAGCCTTTTTTAAAGTTCTAAATTGTTGGGGGTCAGTTATCGTCAGGTATGTGGATGATTGGGCTTTATTCAGGAATGCTTCCTGGGCTACTTTGATGTGTCAAGTGGGCGAGATGCACAGTCTCTGTTTAACTTCTCGCGTCAAGCAATCCCGTATCCGGGAGCGTAATCATAGCCTCAAGCTCATTACCATAACGCAACGTTAACTATTCTTGAAAATCGCAAATGAAACTAAATAAATATATTCACTCACAAGCTTAGCCTTTTGTTAACAACACTGTCATCTCAGATTTTCAAAATATGCTTTTCAACCATAGCTACACAAGCATTTGTGTAAGAGTATTGATAGCTAGCATAGCTAGGTGGGTTTCTCCTCGGAAGCAAATGGAAAAATACACTCAGCTGGAGATTACGCAATAATTGCGACGGAGGACACCAAGCGAGCACCTGGTACATGTAGTTTAAAATGGTCAATCTTCCAGTGATATGCCTACAAATGCGTCACAATGCTGCAGACACCTTGGGGAAACGACAGAAAGTGTAAGCTCATTCCTGGCCCATTCACAGCCATATAAGTGGACATTGGAACACAGCGCCTTCAAAATCTGGGGCACTTCCTGTTTGAAATTTCATCTTGGTTTCGCCTGTAGCATCAGTTCTGTGGCACTCACAGACAATATCTTTGCAGTTTTGGAAACGTGTTTTCTTTCCGAAGCTGTCAATTATATGTATAGTCGAGCATCTTTTCGTGACAAAATATCTTGTTTAAAACGGGAACGTTTTTTTTATCCCAAAATTAAAAGAGCGCCACCTATATCCAAGAAGTTAACATCATGGACAAACTTGTTGTTCAAACCTACGATGGCGCAAACCTACGATTTCATTTGTGAAATGTATCTGCTATCTGTATTTCAATCAATCAATCAAATGTATTTATAAAGCCCTTTTTACATTAGCCGATGTCACGAAGTGCTATTGTTAAGGGAAGTTTTATCTATAATGAATAATTATGTATACATTTCAATCAGGATGTACTAATCAGAATACTATTATGTTACTGTATATGTACTAATCAGAATACTATTATGTTACTGTATATGTATGAATTTTCTTTCTTGATCCCAGTACTGAATATAATGTGTGTGAATGTGGTCAAGAGTTAGAACAATGACTGTCTGTTCCTTGGTACAAATGAATCAGACTGGCTAGAATGCTCATCTACACGAGAAAACCTTGACTCGTAAATTATATTAAATTGGTAGGGAGACGGATGTGGGAAGGCTTGAGATACAGCCTTTGTACTGGAACGGAGAAGGCACGGGTTGGTGCTGGAACTAATGACGTCATTTTCAGTTTATAACCTGTGGTAACCTGTATCGTGTTCAGTACTCTCGTGAATAAAGGCTGCTATTTGACTTTAGACAGGGCTCTGTCTATTTCTATAAAATAAGGGTCATACAAATTCTTATGAATTGACAGAGTGTTTCATTTTAATTGGGAATTAAAACAGAGGAATTAAATTCCTTCAATAGCTATACAGAAACCCAGCCTAGACCCCAGAGAGCTAGAAATGCAAATGTTGTAGCACGGTGTGTAGGAAAAACTCCCTAGAAAGGCAGGAACCTAGGGAGAAACCTAGAGGGGAACCAGGCTCTGATGGGTGGCCAGTCCTCTTCTGGCTGTCCCGGGTTGAGATTATAACATTACATAGCCAAGATGTTCAAACGTTCATAGATGACTGTCAAGGTCATTTAATAGTAATGATGACAAAGGTTGTATAGGTCAGTACCTCAGGAGTAAATGTCAGTTGGCTTTTCATAGCCGAGCATTGAGAGATAGAGACAGCAGGTGCGGTAGAGAGAGTTGAAAACAGCAGGTCCGGGACAAGGTAGCACGTCTGGTGAACAGGTCAGGGTTCCATAGCTGCAGGCAGAACAGTTGAAATTGTAGCAGCACCACAACCAGGAAGTCCTGAGGCATGGTTCCAGGGCTCAGGTCCTCCGGTAGGGGAGGGAAAGGGAGAGAATTAGAGGGAGCATACTTAAATTCACACACGACACCGGATAAGACAGGAGAAATACTCCAGACAAAACAGACTGACCCTAGCCCCCGACACAAACTATTGCAGAAAAAATACTGGAGGCTGAGACAGGAGGGGTCGGGAGACACTGTGGCATCATCCGACAATAACCCCGGACAGGGCAAAACAGGCAGGATATAACCCCACCCACTTTGCCAAAGCACAGCCCCCACACCACTAGAGGGATATCTTCAAACCACCAATGTACTACACTGAAACAAGGTTGAGTATAGCCCACAAAAATCTCCCCCACGGCACACACCCAAGGGGGGCGCCAAACCCGGACAGGAAGATCACATCAGTGACTCAACCCACTCAAGTGATGCACCCTCCTAGGGACGGGATGGAAGAGCACAAATAAGCCAGTGACTCAGCCCCCGTAATAGGGTTAGAGGCAGAGAATCCCAGTTGAAAGAGGGGAGCTGGCCAGGCAGAGACAGCAAGGGCGGTTCGTTGGTCCAGTGCCTTTCCGTTCAGCTTCACACCCCTGGGCCAGACTACACACAATCATAGGACCTCCTGAAGAGATGAGTCTTCAATAAATACTTAAAGGTTGAGACCGAGTCTGCGTCTCATGTGGATAAGCAGACCATTCCATAAAAATGTTGCTCTATAGGAGACAGCCCTGCCTCCAGCTGTTTGCTCAGAAATTCTAGGGACAATACGGAGGCCTGCGTCTTGTTACTGTAGCGTACTATATAGGTATGCAGGACCAAATCAGAGATAGGTAGAAGCAAGCCCATGTAAGGCTTTGTAGGTTAGCAGTAAAACCTTGGAATCAGCCCGAGCCTTTACAAGAAGCCAGTGTAGAGAGGCTAGCACTGGAGTAATATGAATAAATGTTTGACTTTCAGTCAAGAATCTAGTAGCCGTGTTTAGCACTAACTGAAGTTTATTTCGACTTTATCTGGGTAGCCGGAAAGTAGAGCATTGCAGTAGTAGTAGTAGTAGTAATCTAGAAGTGACAAAAGCATGGATTAACTTTGTGAAGGTTTCATATTTTTGCAATGTTACGAAGATGTACACAAGCTGTCCTTGAAATAGAGAGTAATGCCGAGGACCTTCACACTTTTATTTGAGACGACTGTACAACCATCAAGATTAATTGTCAGATCCAACAGATCTCTTTGTTTCTTGGGACCTAAGAACTCGCATCTCTTTTGTCGGATTTTAAAAGTAAAACATTTGCCGCCATCCACTGCCTTATGTCTGAAACTCAGGCTTCCAGGGAGGGCAATTTTCGGGGTTAACCATATTTAATCTAAAAAGTACAGCTGTGTGTCATCCACACAGCAGTGAAAGTCAACATTGTGTTTCCGAATGATATCACCAAGAGGTAAAATATATAGTGAATACAATAGTGGTCCTGAAACTGAACATAGAGGAACACCGAAACTTACAGTTGAGGACAAACCATCAACAGAGACAAACTGACAGTCTTTCCGACAGATAAGATCTAAATCAGGCCAGGACCTGTCCGTGTAGACCAATTCAGGTTTCCAATCTCTCCAAAAGAATGTCATGATTGATGGTGTCAAAAGCAGCATTAAGGTCTAGGAGTACGAGGACAGGTGCAGAGCCTTGGTCTGACGCCATTAAAAGATAATTTAGCAACTTCACGAGTGCGGTCTCAGTGCTGTGATGGGGTCTAAAACCAGACTGAAACGTTTTGTATACATTGTCTTCAGGAAGGCAGTGAGTTACTGCAACAGCTTTTTCAGCAAAAAATTGAGAAATTGGAGATCTTAGTTTTTAATATTTTCTGGGTCAAGATTTGGCTTTTTCAAGAGAGGCTTTATTACTGCCAGTTTTAGTGAGTTTGGTACACATCCGGTGGATAGGGATCTGTGTATTACTGTCGACAAAGGAGGGCCAAGCACAAGAAGCAGCTCTTTCAGTAGTTTAGTTGGAATTAGGGTCCTTGAAGAGGCCATCACTAGTTTCATGAAAAAAGTTTCATAAAAAATCTTGAGTGTCTCCCTTGATCCTAGGTCCTGGCAGAGTTGTGCAGACTCAGGACAAATGAGCTTTGGAGAAATACACAGATTTAAAGTGGAGTAATTTGCTTTCTAATGATCATGATCTTTTCGTCAAAGAAGTTCATGAATGTATCACTGCTGAAGTGAAAGCCATCCTCTCTTGAGGAATGCTTTATAGTTAGCTTTGCAACAGTATCAAAAATATATTTTGGATTGTTCTTATTCTACTCAATTAAGTTGTAAAAATGATTGAGCATCAGTGAGGGATCTTTGATATTGCACGGTACTGTCTTTCCAAGCTAGCTGGAAGACTTCCAGTTTGGTGGAGTGCCATATCCTTTCCAATTTTCTGGAAGCTTGCTTTAGGCTCGGGTATTCCGTATACCAGGCAGCTAGTTTCTTATGACAAATGTTATTTTTGCTATTAGGGGTGTGACTGCATCTAGGGTATTACGCAAGGTTAAATTGAGTTCCTCAGTTAGCAGGTTAACCGATTTTTGTACTCCGATGTCATTGGGTAGGTGGAGGGAGTCTGGAAGGGCCAGCTAAGTCCCCTCCTCTTCCCTGTCTTAAGAAGTTAAGAAGTGATGAACACTCCACTCCCATTGTCAACTCTCTCATGACATGAACTGAAGCCATGTCTCAAGTGTCCGCTCATCCACTGTCACATTGTATGTTTCCTCTCCAAGAACTGTGAGTACCTCTATCATTTTTCTCTCATTACTGTGTGTAGAGTCAATCACATTATCAAACACATTATTACACATTAATGATTTTACTCCTTACTTGGACTAACTCATTCTTAACTCTTTTGTCTAACTGTGTAGTGTGTTGTGTTATTGTTTTTTGTCTTCCCAGTCAAATTCGATAGGCTGGTGATTAACTGAAGTGTTTTGTTTCATAACAGAAAGTAGATAGGATTTAACATTATAACTAAGCTACTGACTGAAGAAGTTATGACTGATTTCCAACAATACCATTTTCTGCTACTTGTGGCAGTAATGTACAACATTTGAAAATGTGTTCTTGATATAACTGTAACTGATTCCTGGTTTTTAAGTGCGTTGACACGTGTGGTAAGACGACCTGAGCTCTCGGAAAGTGAATTTAAGTGGCGATAATTCTGTTGACTGATCTTTGGAATTTAATTTAAGTGAACCAAATTTAATGAGAGTAGACAGTATACATTTCAATAAGCATTTTTGTACGCCTGGCAATGCTTTCCACCTGGCTACCCCTAACCCGGCCAACATCTCAGCACCCCCTGTAGCAACTTGCCCAATACTTATTTTCCACCATAATTTGCAAATAAATTAATTAAAAATCCTACAATGTGATTTTCTGGATTTTTTATCTCATTTTGTCTGTCATAGTTGAAGTGTACCTATGATGAAAATTACAGGCCTCTCTCATCTTTTTAAGTGGGAGAACTTGTACAATTGGTGGCTGACTAAATACTTTTTTGCCCCCCTGTAGGTTACAGAAGAATCGGCATGCATTCATTCAATGCATTCAGTGCAGGCAAGTTCACATTATTGTCACATATTTAAGAATTTAATAATTTCTATATTCTATTTTAGGCAATATCATACTATTGTTCAACATGTAGGTCCTTAAATGACAATTAAGTACTTAGAAAAAGTCCCTGAAACTCCTTGAATATGACGTGCCATTGTCTGTTGGAACCCTGCTTTCAGTAAGTATAATCCGATGTTGTTGTATAGGTGGAGTTATTAGACAATTTGCATACACACACACACACACACATGCAATGAGGAGAACAAGTATTTGATACAATGCCGGTTTTGCAGGGTTTCCTACTTACAAAGCATGTAGCGGTCTGTAATTTTTTTAATCATAGGTACACTACAACTGTAAGTAGGAAACAAAAATCCAGAAAATCACATTGTATGATTTTTAAGTAATTAATTTGCATTTTATTGCATGACATAAGTATTTAATACATCAGAAAAGCAGAACTTAATATTTGGTACAGAAACCTTTTGCAATTACAGAGATCACATTGTAGTTTCCTGTAGTTCTTGACCAGGTTTGCACACACTGCAGCAAGGATTTTGGCCCACTCCTCCATACAGTCCTTCTCCAGATCCTTCAGGTTTCGGGGCTGTCGCTGGGCAATACGGACTTTCAGCTCCCTCCAAAGATTTTCTATTGGGTTCAGGTCTGGAGACTGGCTATGCCACTCCAGGACCTTGAGATGCTTCTTATGGAGCCATTTCTTAGTTGCCCTGGCTGTGTGTTTCGGGTTGTTGTCATGCTGGAAGTCCCAGCGACGACCCATCTTCAATGCTCTTACTGAGGGAAGGAGGTTGTTGCCAAGATCTCGCGATATATGGCCCCATCCATCCTCCCCTCAATACAGTGCAGGCGTCATGTCCCCTTTACAGAAAAGCATCCCCAAAGAATGATGTTTCCACCTCCATGCTTCACGGTTGGGATGGTTTTCTTGGGGTTGTACTTATCCTTCTTCCTCCAAACACGGCGAGTGGAGTTTAGACCAAAAAGCTCTATTTTTGTCTCATCAGACCACATGACCTTCTCCCATTCCTCCCCTGGATCATCCAGATGGCCATTGGTAAACTTCAGACGGGCCTGGACATGCGTTGGCTTGAGCAGGGGGACCTTGTGTGCTTTGCAGGTTTTTAATCCATGACGGTGTAGTGTGTTACTAATGGTTTTCTTTGAGACTGTGGTCCCAGCTCTCTTCAGGTCATTGACCAGGTCCTGCTGTGTAGTTCTGGGCTGATCCATCACCTTCCTCATGATCATCGATGCCCCACGAGTTGAGATCTTGCATGGAGCCCCAGACCGAGGGTGATTGACCATCATCTTGAACTTCTTCCATTTTCTAATAATTGCGCCAACAGTTGTTGCCTTCTCTAGTCTTGGCCATTGTGAAGAGGTTGGAGTCTGTTTGATTGAGTGTGTGGACAGGTGTCTTTTATACATGTAACACGTTCAAACAGGTGCAGTTAATACAGGTAATGAGTGGAGAACAGGAGGGATTCTTAAAGAAAAACTATCAGGTCTGTGAGAGCCGGAATTCTTAATAGTAGGTAGGTGATCAAATACTTATGTCATGCAATAAAATGCAAATTAATGTGATTTTCTGGATTTTTGTTTTAGATTCCGTCTCTCACAGTTGAAGTTATGATAAAAATTACAGACCTCTGCATGCTTTGTAAGTAGGAAAACCTGCACAATCGGCAGTGTATCAAATACTTGTTCTCCCCATTGGATCTGTGAAACTGCATACAAATATGTTTGATTTGTTTCAAACCATTTTAAAATATTTAGCGCAATATCACACTTTTGCCCCGTTATTTATAGAAAGAACCACTTGTATCTCTCAAATCAGCTGTGGATGTGAGTCAATGAGATTGTCCAGTGACAGTTTAAGATTAGCAAAATTCTTCTCACTGTCAGTGGTGAAATCTGCTAAAGTGGCTGAGGTTGAAATACATTGAAGACTGGACCCATCTGCTGAGCTACACCTCAGGAGGGGGATGGCTGCAGATACCCTTTATCAACTGGATGTTGAACTTGCTGTGGGGAAGCCTGGTAGAATAGCTCTGGAATTTGCTGCGAGTAAGATGTGCACTTTGACTGAAGAGCTGGGTATGGAATGTGTTGTGGGTACTCTGGAGCAGGGTGAGGAACTTGCTGCAGTTCCAAAGAACCCAAAAGTGCTATAAGTAGAAGTACTGAAATGGCAGTAAGAACTGAAATGGACAATATGAACATTCTAAAGGCTAAGTAGCAGTAGGCAAACAATAGGGCAGTAAAGCGTAAAAAAATAAGGTTCAAACATCTGATAAGAACCTATAGAACAATTTAAAGTACATATAGTAGCAACAACATAAATCAGCAAAAATAACTCCCTTCAATCAATGATGCATACTGGAGTGTCATAGGATGATGGCTGCCATACAACACATTTTTTGGTGTGGTGCCCATCTTAATATGGTCAGCTGCTGTCTCCCTAACTTGTCAGGTGACTTAGCAGCTATCTTGGATAAGCACTTTGCCACTTTGATAGTGAACTTGGTATTTACATGAGATAATCCACAATACCCATAATTACATGCTGACCAAACTGCCGCCGTGTGCGCGCATGTTGATTTGTCTATCCCCACCAGACCCATTCAAATACTAAAACCAACTGTGAACCAACTATATTACAGAAAAAAATAAGCAAACACGTTTGGTGTTCGCCAAAAGGCATGTGGGAAAGTACCCAAACATCTGGTCAGATGAAACAAAAATTTAGCTTTTTGGCCATCAATGAAAATGCTATGTCTGGCACAAACCCAACACCTCTCATCACCCGAGAATACCATCCCCACAGTGAAAGCATGGTGGTGGCGGAATCATGCTGTGGGATGTTTTTCATTGGCAAGGACTGGGAAATTGGTCAGAATTGAATGAATGATGGAAAATCCTTGAGGGAAACCTGTTTCAGTCTTCTAGAGATTTGAGACTGGGACAGAGGTTCACCTTCCAGCAGGACAATGAACCTAAGCATACTGCT
Organism: Oncorhynchus masou masou; assembly: GCF_036934945.1. Taxonomy (NCBI): domain Eukaryota; kingdom Metazoa; phylum Chordata; class Actinopteri; order Salmoniformes; family Salmonidae; genus Oncorhynchus; species Oncorhynchus masou. The sequence continues at coordinate 48,229,744 of NC_088229.1, read as the reverse complement.
AAAGCAACACCCGGGTGGTTTAAGGGGAAACATTTAAATGTCTTTGAATTGCCTTGTCAAAGCCAAACCTCAATCCAATTGAGAATCTATGGTATGACTTAAAGATTGCTGTACACCAGCCAACTTGAAGGAGCTGGAGCAGTTTTGCCTCGGTGAATGGGCAAAAATCCCAGTGACTAGGTGTGCCAAGCTTATAGAGACATGCCCCAAGAGACTTGCTGCTGTAATTGCTGCAAGAGGTGGCTCTACAAAGTATTGACTTTGGGGGTGAGAATAGTTATACACTCTCAAGTTTTCAGTTTTTTTTTGTTTTATTTCTTGTTTGTTTCACAATAAAAACATATTTTGCCGCTACAATGTAGTTGGCATGTTGTGTAAATCAAATGATACAAGCCCCCCAAAAATCAATTTTAATTCCAGGCTGTAAGGCTTGCGAATACTTTACCTGTTGTGTAATGAGCACAAATAAAGATAGCTGTAAACTGTATTACTTTGTTTATTCACCACTGTCTTAATTTAGCTGGTCAGTTTTTTAAGAGCTTGTGTTATTGTCTTAGCATAAAACATGCTGTATGCCTCACATGACAATTTCATCTGACCTGCTAATGTGGCTCCTTTCACCTAAATGTGACCATGGCTCTTTATTCAAAATTGGCCTTGAACCATGAAAAAATACCAAACTAATAACGTAAAGCCTAAAAGTAGCATATTGTTACTTCAGAAGGTGGAATGTGATCAGGAATAAATGTTTTCCCGACAAAAAGATTGCTCATATTTTGGTAGGTTAAAAAACATTATGCTATTAGTAATAACTTTATGTCACCAGATAATATAGCTTACATGAAAATGCCTGGAAAAATGCATATCTTCAGTAAATGCATGTTCAAATGCACAACTATGCATTTCAGACTTCAAATAAATAGTTGCAATGGCAAAACTGAGAAAAAGTGGAATAATGTACAAAATATGGAAAAACAAGCACACTAATTACCCTATAGTTTAGCCCATTTTAAGGAATAGGAATTGTTCTACTGACTTACATTAACTATTGTGAAAGACCAAATAAATTAAACAGATGTGTGGTAAATGTGAGTGAGTCATAGTTGGAGGCAAAAATGCTGACAGGAGACTGCACTTGAGCCTATTTTAATGATTGTTTATTGAGGATTTTTTTGTTTGTTTAAAGCTTATTTTCTGTAACTCTACATAGTGTAACTTGATGCATGGCATATTTTGTTCAGGCTTTTTCACAATAATATTGATAGGGAAAATAAAGGAGAATATTTTCACAAATGTTTATCTGCTAAGAAATACTGTATGTTGTAATATTGTAATTTATTTGACCCATTATTTATCGTTTACATATTTCTCAGAAAATTATTGACATTCAGCTGCTGAGCTACTTCCCAAGCAGTCTTTTCTTGACTCCTTGACTATAGAATGTTGTAGCTCAGCCACTGAATGTCATAAAGATGAACAATATCCTCATGTGCATCAAGAGTCACACAATGGTCTACTTACTAAGCAGTCTTTTTTTGACTCCTTAACTGTAGAATGTTGTAGCTTAGCCACTGAATGTCATAAAGACGAACAATATTCTGATCGGCAGATCGACAAACATCTGCTATCTGAGCAGCTAACCGATCGCTGCAGCTGTACATAGTCTTATCGGTAAATAGCCCACCCAATTTTACCTACCTCATCCCCATACTGTTTTTATTTATTTACTTTTCTGCTCTTTTGCACACCACTATCTCTACCTGTACATGACGACCATCTGATCATTTATCACTCCAGTGTTAATCTGCAAAATTGTAATTATTTACCTACCTCCTCATGCCTTTTGCACACAATGTATATAGACTCTCTTTTTTTCTACTGTGTTATTGACTTGTTTATTGTTTACTCCATGTGTTACTCTGTGTTGTCTGTTCACACTGCTATGCTTTATCTTGGCCAGGTCGCAGTTGCAAATGAGAACTTGTTCTCAACTAGCCTGCCTGGTTAAATAAAGGTGAAATAAATAAAATAAAATAAAAATCCTCATGTGCATCAGAATCACGTCTCTCTTGTGGAATTTGCACTTGTTTCTAGCCTAAATCATCACAGAGTTAATCGCAGAGTCGTTATAGATTGCTTCATTTAATCAAGATACATATTTGCCCCTTCAAAATCTGAAAGTAACAAGAGGTATGCTTTTGCACTTTTCTTTAACAAGAGGTAGGGCATACCCTGACATAGCCCCTCAATTCAAGCACTGATGATAACAATAAAAGGATGAGTCAACATAAGGGTCCATACCTAGACACGCCTCCTTGATTTCTGTCTTATCTGTCCGCTGAATGATCTTCACCACAAATATCACAGCCAACGGAGTGAGAAAGGAAATCACCTGGGAAGAAAACAAGAATAAAACACAATCTAGACACATACAACACACATTGCTGTCAATTTCAGAAACTCTTAATCATTTCACAAAGAGGTCCCCAAAAGCATTATCTTTCCACTGGGAGTGTGCAGTGTGATATCTTCAATGGAGAGTTTTATTCCAAATATTGATAAATGAGCTGCCACCAACAAGGTTCTTTATTGTGCTCGGGAGTCTCCTGCTGTTGACGGAATTTAATTCCTCTGTTTTAATTCCCAATCAAAATTAAACACTCTGTCGATTCATAAGAATTTGTATGACCCTTATTATATAAGAATGGACAGAGCCCCGGTCTTAAAAGTCAAGTAACAGCCTTTAATTCAAGAGAGTACTGAGTTCATACACATTTTACCACAGGTTATAAACTGAAAATGACGTCAGCGTTTTCTAAATGTTCCGTCTCTTCTTGACACTGGTAGAAAGGCTCTATAGATCTCAAGCCTTCCCTCCTTGCCTAGAGCCAAGGTCAGTCAGTGTAGATACACATTCTAGACAGTCTGGAGATAGTTGATTAATTTGTACAAGTAACAGACCATCATTGTTCCAACTTTTGCCCACGTTCACACACCTCCGTTCCAGTACCAAGGCTGTGTCTCAAGCCATCCCACATCCGTCACCCTACCAATTTAATATAATTTACGAGTCACGGTTTTCTTGTGTAGATAAGCATTTTAGCCAGTCTGATTCATTTGTACCAATGAACAGACTGTCATTGTTACTAAACTCTTGACCACATTCACTTCAGTACTGGGATCAGATAAGAAAATTCATACATATACAGTAACATTTAGTATTTTGATTAGTACATATACAGTAACATATTTGTATTCGGATTAGTCAGTCCTGATTGAAATGTATACATAATTCGTCATCATTGATAAAAATTCCCTTAACACCTGCACTAAAGGGATAGTTCTGTTTGGTGTTCAGTGGCTGTAATTTCATAGGAGACTTGGGCCATCGCAGCTCCCAAGTAATTATTTCTGCCTCAAAATGTGTTAATTACTTTCGGCCCCAAATCAATAATCCTTCAGGTTCTGCAGTGGGGGGGGGTTGTGTTTGTTTCTTAAGATGTGTAGCACATTGATGTGCACAGCGCATTTAATTTCCCTTGAGATAGAGATCCTTGGACTTTCGACTCTCATTCATCATATCAGTTTAGCAATCTGTGTCAAAATGACTATCGTTCTCTGCCAATAATAACCTCACCAGGGAGATCATAGCAGGTCTATGAGAGGACAGACTGAGTAGGGCTCTTTAAATTCTGGGATGATGGATAACTATGGAATAGGTACAGGATAGACACAGTCCTGTCTGGGTGCAGCACAAAAGTGATAGAGGGAGAAGCAGAGAGTGTGTATTGTTGCTTTGTCAACACAAATGTGTAATTTTGTCATGACAATTTAAAAAATACATTTGAGAGTGTTATTTATTACAGTCGTTCTTGCTTTTTACAGAAGGCTCCCCTTTATGGTTTGAACCTTCTTCAGTGTGTATCGGGGAACAGCAATATGCCGCTGCTTGCTATGGGAAAGTTTGAGGGTTCGTTGGAAAGTATTTCAGGATGTCATCGTGATTAAGGAGAGATTTTTAGGGAGAGATAGAGAACATTAAAAAGTAATTGACATTTCTTAAGAGGTTACCCTCAGTTACCAAGAGGTATAAGAGTTCCTAGAAAGATAAGGCGTGTAAGCATTCATCCGTGCTTGCGTACTTGGGTTCTGTGTGTGTGTATGTGTGCCTGAGTGCATGCATTTTAGGATGTGAGCCTGAGGCTCTGTACTTTTATAGTTGTAGATCCTGGCAAATGCCAAAGATATTAGCGCTCATGACATCATGGAGGAGAAAATAATATATTCCATCCTGCCTATTTTAATTTCCAGATATATTTTCCTCAGTTCAGGGACATGCTCAGATGGATGACCTTAAAGAGAGCTCGTGTCTGTCATCAGAGATGCAAACACATTCCCTGAGATACCAGTTGCGTCCCAAATGGCACACTATCCACTTAATATTGGCCACTATTTTTGACCAGGGCCCATAAAATAATGTACTATATAAAGAACAGGGTTCCATTTGCAATGCACACACTGTGTATTGACCCCTCTGAAGGCAATCTTTCATTCACTGACGTTTTATTGCACCTTGTCATTGACAGAGATCCTTGGGCGTTACGTTTGTGACACCTATCGCCAATCTTTATGAGTGGCGCATTAAAAAAGGAACTAAATTTAATGGACTGCAGTTCCAGTTTTTCTCGATTGCTTGATGGTTCACTTTGGAAAAACAGTTAACACAGCCCACTAAACTGAAATTGTTTGCCAAACAACACTTTTGCTAAATACACTAAGGCCATAGAAATGTAATTCATGTTTAATGGATGCCTGCCTTTATTTTCCCCCCAAAATGTATACAAATACAAATGTGTAACATTGGAAAGTTGTACTGACAAATTGCAAGATTATAGAAAAAATAATGTTCTCAAGCATTCAGAGATACACTTTAAAGGGATACAGAACTTCTTCTCAGAATTTTGGTTTAACTATGCATCTATTATACAGCCCATTTTCACCAGATGCGGCTTAGGCAAGAGAAGTTCTGCACTCATTCATTTTCAAAGAGGGCACGCAGAGAAATGTGTGGGGATTGTGGGAAGGTGAGCAGCGAGAGCCCTGCTGGCGGACCGGTAGAAAAGGTTCAGCTCTGCTCAACTTAATGGAAATGTCACAAGGCCACCGCTGCCTTTATCCAATCAGGTGAGGAGCAAAACAAAAAAAGAAGGTTTTCCAATTCTATGTGATGTCGCTTTAACTTCTTGGATATAGGGGGCGCTATTTAAATTTTTGGATGAAAAACGTTCCCGTTTTAAACAAGATATTCTGTCACAAAAAGATGCTCGACTATGCATATAATTGACAGCTTTGGAAAGAATACACTCTCCAAAACTGCAAAGTTATTGTCTGTGAGTGCCACAGAAATGATGTTACAGTTCGAAACCTGGATAAAAATCCAATCAGGAAGTGACGCATTTTTTGAAACCGCCTCATGCCAATGACTCCTTATATGGCTGTGAATGGGCCATGAATGAGCTTAGGCTTTCTGTTGCTTCCCCAAGGTGTCGACAGCATTGTGACGTATTTGTATCATTGGAAGATTGACCATAAGACACTACATCTACCAGGTGGTCGCTTGGTGTCCTCCGTTGCAATTATTGCGTCATCTCCATCTGCAGTATTTTTCCGTTTGCTTCTGATGAGAAACCAACTGTCACGACTGATATATTATCGAATAGATATGTGAAAAACACCTTGAGGGTTGATTCTAAACAACATTTGCCATGTTTCTGTCGATATTATGGAGCTAATTTGGAAAAAAGTTTGGCGTTGTAGTGACTGCATTTTTCGGTCTTTTTCTTAGCCAAACGTGATGAACAAAACGGAGCTATTTCGCCAACACAAAAAATATTTTGGGAAAAAATGAACATTTGCTGTCTAACTGAGAGTCTCGTCATTGAAATCATCCGAAGTTCTTCAAAGGTAAATGATTTTATTTGAATGCTTTTCTTGTTTTTGTGAAAATGTTGCCTGCTGCTGCTATGCTAGGCTATCAATACTCTTACACAAATGCTTGTGTAGCTTTGGTTGAAAAGCATATTTTGAAAATCTAAAATCTATGACAGTGTTGTTAACAAAAGGCTAAGCTTGTGTTTCAATGTATTTATTTCATTTCATTTGCGATTTTCATGAATAGTTAACGTTGCGTTATGGTAATGCGCTTGAGGCTATGATTACGCTCCCGGATATGGGATTGCTCGTCGCTAGAGGTTAATAAAATCCAGAGACAAAATCTGAATCTCAATGGCAGGAGGATTGCAGAGATTATTGGTGTTGATGATAGATTAAGAGAAATTTGCACAACAGTGTTTGCTTGTGCTGCTAGTTAGTTATGAAACTTCAAAACTGTGATCAAAGCACCATTTGTGAATGTGTTGACTACATTAAATTGTGAAATTTGCCCACCAAAGGACAGAATTCACCAGTAACACACATAATTACACTGTAAATTAAAAACTAAGCATGAATTTCCAGTGATATAATATTCTACCAGTTGGATTATGGTATTTTACCATCACTCATATATTATAAACTCAGCAAAGAAGAAACATCCCTTTTTCAGGAACGTCTTTCAAAGATAATTAGTTAAAATCAAAATAACTTTACAGATCTTCACTGTAAAGGGTTTAAACACTGTTTCCCATAACATAAACAATTAAAGAACTTGCACTGTGGAATGGTGTATGGTGAACACTGTTCAGCTTACAGACGGTAGGCAATTAAGGTCACAGTTATGAAAACTTAGGACACTAATGAGGCCTTTCTACTGACTCTGACTTTCTAATGAGGCCTTTCTGCTGAAAAACACCAAAAGAAAGATGCCCAGGGTCCCAGCTCATCAGCATGAATGTGCCTTCGGCATGCTGCAAGGAGGCATGAGGACTGCAGAGGTGGCCAGGGCAATACTACATTGCAATGTCCGTACAGTGAGACACCTAAGACAGCGTTGTGAGACACTAGACACCTGACTCATTCAGCTCTTATGAGCCCGCATTCACAGTAGAAGCGTCAAACAAGGTTCTAAAGACTGTTGACATCTAGTGGAAGCCTTAGGAAGTGCAATATGACCCCATAGACACTGTATATTCGATAGGCAATGACTTCAAAAACTACAAACCTCAAATTTCCCACTTCCTGGTTGGATTTCTTCTCAGGTTTTTGCCTGCCATATGAGTTCTGTTATACTCACAGACATCATTCAAACAGTTTTAGAAACTTCAGAGTGTTTTCTATCCAAATCTACTAATTATATGCATATTCCAGCTTTTAAGACTGAGTAGCAGGCAGTTTACTCTGGGCACCTTTTTATCCAAGCTACTCGATACTGCCCCCAAGTCCCAAAAAGTTGAGAAGATCATGGGTGAACAGCCACACCCGTTGATCTGGTCAGAGGAGCCGAAGAGGCCTTCAGTGCCAGTTTGCCTGGTGTTGGGCAGATAAGCGGAGCAAGGCAGATCGCACTCTGATCAAAGTGCGGCGACATCGTCGAATGAACGCCTCGGCTGATTGCACCCTCGCTTCGGCCTCTTGTTCAGGGAACAGGGGGGGTGAACAAACAGCAGAGGAACTTCTTTAGCTCCTGGTTGGCCCGCTCGACTGTGGGTGGAATCCCACCCGAGGAGAGACTCACCGACCCCAAACATGGAGCAGAAGGCTTTCCAATACAGTACGACGAACTGGGACTCACGATCCGAGACAATGTCTAGGGGAAGTCCATGTAGTCGAAATACATGGGTAATCATGAGATCACCGGTCTCCTTCATTGAGAGAAATTTGGGTAAGGCAATGAAATGGGCTGCCTTGGAAAACCTATCAATGACCAGCGGGATAGTGGTAAGCCCTTGGGATGGAGGTACCCCTGTGATAAAGTCTTAGGACAGGTGGGACCAGGGCCAGCTGGGGATGGGCAGAGGTTGGAGCAAATCCCACATTGTGGCTCCGCACTGGGAAGACTTGCTTTGGGCTGAGGTGGAACAGGTCGCAATAAAGGATCTCACATCCTCAATTATTTTGGGCCACCAGAATTTCTGCCTCAGGAACTCCAGTGTCCGATTAACCCCTGGATGACCAGTTAATTTAGAGGAGTGTCCCCATTGTAGAACTCGGGAACGGGCTGGTAGTGGGTCCCCTGCCGGGGTCAGGTTCTTGGGCCTGGCTTGTTGGACCATGGTCTCAATAGTCCATATCACAGGGGCAACAATGTGGGAGCTGGGGATGAATGGCTTGGAGTCCCTCTCCTTGCTAGAGACATCGTGTTGGCAGGACAAAGCATCTGCTTTCGCATTCTTGGATCCCGGGCGATAGGCTAGTATAAAAAAAAACTATTGGCTTCTTGAATGGCGACCAAGTTATTGTGGTCTGTCCAGATCACGAACGGATGAGTTACCCTCTCCAACCAGTGTCTCAACCCCTCAAGGGCCCACCTAACAGCCAAGAGCTCCCGGTTGCCTACATCGTATTTGGGTTCCAAGCGAGAACAGTTTGGAGAGAAAGGAGCATGGGTGCAGTTTCTTGTCGTCCTCGATCCGCTGTGAATGGACCGCCCCTGCTCCAGTGTCCAAGGTGTCCACCTCTACCACAAAGGGACGAGTAGGATCAGGATGAATGAGGATGGGTCCAGCAATGAAATGTCCCTTGAGCTCCATGAATGCCCTGTCAGCCTCGGGAGTACAGCAAAAACAGCTCTGGGACTTACGGTTTAGGACAGTGCGAGGCACTGCCACCTTCACCAAAGTTGCGTATAAAACACCTGTAAAAATGGGCAAACCTCAGGAACTGCTGGACCTGCTTTAGTGAGGTGGGACGGGGCCAGTCGGCGAACACCTCAACCTTTACGGGGTCTATTTGCATGCCTACAGTAGAAATATTGTGACCCAGGAAGGACAATTGTTATACTTGGAAATCACACTTCTCTATCGGGACATATAGTTGGCACTGCAGGAAGCTTCTCAGTACTTGGCGGAAGTGCAATGTGTGTTCTGGAAGCGATTTGAATAAGATCCGGATATCTTTGAAATAACAAACACGAACCGATTCTACATATCCCTAAGACTGTCATTGACCAATGCATGAAAGACTACTGGTGAGTTCCATAATATGAAGGGCATGACTAAATACTTATAGTGACTAAGGCTCGGGACAATACTGCCCCCTTTGGATGAATTGCGTGCCCATAGTAAACTGAAAAACAATCTGTCCAAAATTGCTAATATATGCATATAATAATTATTATTGAATAGAAAACACTCTAAAGCTTCTAAAACCATTTGAATTATGTCTGTATGTATAGCAGTACTCACAGGTCAGCCAATCTCCCAAACTAGTTTTCTCATCCAGAAAGTTGGGCCAACTTTGACGTCATCGCCCCCACCCTTCCCAACCAGCTATGGATCCGGGAACAGCTTCTATGTCTTCCGCGAGATGTCCTCTATTAGTAGAGAAAATCCCGCGAGCTTTGACTCTTTGGCAAGCAAAATTGTGAGTGTCGCAAGGAAATAGATGCGCGTTCGGGCACGAATTGTACACAGTCATTCCTCCGTTCCAGATTGTCTGAGAGGAATTGCTTTTGTCCGGTTGAATCGCCAATTGTTTTGTACGTTAATAACATCCTAACGCTTGATTCTGCACTCAGTTTGACCAGTTTAGTTGACATATAATATGTAATTTTGAAGTTTTGATGCGTAACTGTTCGGGACCAGAAGTCATTTTGGATGCATTTCAGCTGGAACTTGAAGCATATGCTAATACAAAGACACACGACTTGAAACCAAACAATGTTTTGGGTAAGTATGACTCCTTCCACTACATTCTGATCGAAGACCATCAAAGGTAAGGGAATATTTATGTTGTAATTTTGTGTTTCTGTTGACTCCAACATAGCGGAGAAATATTGCTTATGTCTGAGCGCCGTCTCAGATTATTGAATAGTAAACGATTTCTGTAACGTTAAAAATAAATGTGACAAAGCGATTGCATTAAGAAGCAGTGTATCTTTCTAACTATATGTAGAACATGTATATTTAGTCAAAGTTTATGATGTGTATTGCTGCTATCTGGCGTTATCTGGCGGAGCTATCTATAATTTCTCCGTACATTTCTGTTGCATTTTTAGAACATGGCTCAATGTAAACGGAGATTTATGGATATAAATTGCATATTATTGAAAAAAAACATAAATGTACTGTGTAACATGTCCTATTACTGTCATCTGATGAAGATTTTCAAAAGGTTAGTGAATTATTTTTCTTTTAATCCTGTGTTTATGATTGCATCTTTTGTTTGACAAAATGGCTACATATTGTATGTGTCTTTGTGGTGGTTTTATGTGCTATATGTGCTATGTTTTCACCATAAAACATTTTAGAAATCTGACTTGCTGGGTAGATGAACAAGGTGTTTATCTTTCATTTGAGCTATTGGACTTGTTAATGTGTGGAGGTTAAATATTTCTAAGAATATTTTTGCATTCTGTGCGCCACTTTTTGAGTTGAGAGGGTGGGGGGGGGTGCCCTTGGGGAACGTGTAGCATGAACACGTTAAAGGCAGTTTCCCAAATATCTCCCTCCCTAATTCTCACCAGATTGTAAACGTTACGGAAGTCCAGATTGGTGAAGAATTGGGCCACTTGAGCCAACTCCAATGCAGAGGACATCAGGGGTAGGGGGTAACGATTCTGGGTCGTAATCCGGTTCAGTCCTCTGTAATCGATGCAAGGATGCAGGACTCCATCCATTTTACCCATGAACAAGAAGCCTCAATCACCCACATGGGTATAACCAATGAGGAGATGGCACGTGGGTACCTGCTTCTGTAGCCCAATGAGGAGATGGGAGAGGCAGGATTTCAGTGCAATCTGCATCAGAAATAGAAAGGAGTTCTATTTTATCCCCTGGCATCACAGAAGATCGTTGGCGCGCGCGAGCAGTGTTCGTGCAATAATTGAATAACATGGATTTCTAAATTTACTTTGCAACACTCGCACACGCGACGTGTCTGGTCTGGTCAGCATGTAAATATTTGGATGAAGAACTTAGGCAAATTGAGCCTCAGTTGGCCACTGCCTCACTAGCCACTGAAGCCGCAGCAGTAGCTGGACCACAGCTCCAACCCATCCCCAGAATCAACACAGACTGGTGATGCAATTGTGGAAATTGCGCTCCAATGCTGTCAATGAGGAATGTTTGTGCTGCAGAGAATTTGAATGTGACTAGAATTCTTACAGAAATTGAGAAACGTCATGATGACAAGGAGCAGTTAGTTTGCTTTTGTAACCTTTAGGATTTTGCTACCCAAACTATTGTGTCCTTGACATTTTTTTCCAAATTCCCAGTTGGGCTAAATGGACAGTTATATATTTTTTAAGATTTAAATGTTTTATATACAGTTGATGTCTGACATTTACATTCACCTTAAACTGATATTAAATATATTCACAATTCCTGACATTTAATCCGAATAAAAATTCCTTGTCTAAGGTCAGTTAGGATCACCACTTTATTTTAAGAATGTGAAATGTCAGAATAATAGTAGAGAGAATGATATATTTCAGCTTATATTTCTTCCATCACATTCCCAGTGGGTCAGAAGTTTACAAACACTCAATTAGTATTTGGTAGCATTGCCATTAAATTATTTAACTTGGGTCAAACGTTTCGGGTAGCCTTCCACAAGCGTCACACAATAATTTGTGATGGCCACTCCAAAACCTTGACTTTGTTATCCTTAACTTCTTATGGCTGGGAAGCGCTGTTTCCAAGTTCAGATGAAAAGTGTGCCCAGAATAAACTCACAGTTGGGATGGTGTTCTTCGGCTTGCAAGCCTCCACATTTTTCTTCCAAACATAACAATAGTCATTATGGCCAAACATTTCTAATTTTGTTTCATCAGACCAGAGGACTTTTCTCCAAAAAGTACAATCTTTGTCCTCATATGCAATTGAAAAACGTAGTCTGGCTTTTTTATGGCAGTTTTGGAGCAGTGGCTTCTTCCTTGCTGAGCGGCCTTTCAGGGTATGTGGATATAGAACTAGTTTTACTGTGGATATATATACTTTTGTACCTGTTTTCTCCAGGTTCCTCCAGCACCTTTGCTGTTGTTCTGGGATTGATTTTCACATTTTACACCAAAGTACGTTCATCTCTAGGAAACAGAACGTTTTTCCTTCCTGAGTGGTATGATGGCTGTGTGGTCCCATGGTTTTTATACTTGCATACTATTGTTTGTACAGATGAACGTGGTACCTTCAGGCATTTGGAAAATGGTTCCAAGGATGAACCAGACTTGTGGGGGTTGGCTGATTTCTTTAGATCTTCCGATGATGTAAAGCAAAGAGGCACTGAGTTTGAAGGTATGCCTTGAAATACATCCACAGGTACACCTCTAATTGATACAAATTATGTCAATTAGCCTCTAAAGCCTCTATTAGCCTCTAAAGCTTCTAAAGCCATGACATCATTTTCTGGAATTTTCCAAGCTGTTTAAAGGCACAGTCAACTTAGTGTATGTAAACTTCTGACCGACTGGAATTGTGATACAGTGAGTTATCCTCTTGGAACTCCCCATCCCGGATCCGGGATCGTGACTAAAGCCTCAGACTCATTAGCATAACGCAACGTTAACGATTTCTGAAAATCGCAAATAAAATGAAAATAATGCGTCTGCTCTCAAGCTTAGCGTTTTCTTAACAACACTGTCATCTCAGATTTTCAAAATATGCTTTTGAACCATAGAAATTGACTAATTTGTGTAAGAGTATGCAAAGCTAGCATAGCATTTTGAGTAGCATTTAGCACGCAACATTTTCACAAAAACCAGATAACCAAATAAATAAAATCATTTACCTTTGAAGAGCTTCTGATGTTTTCAATGAGGAGACTCTCAGTTACATACCAAATGCGCAGTTTTTCCTGAAAGCGTCTGTGTGTAGGAGAAATCGTTCCGTTTTCTACATTGCATCTGGCTACCGAAACGAACCGAAAATTCAGTCACCTACAACGTAAAACTTTTTCCGAATTAACTACATAATATCGACCGAAACATGGCAAACGTTGTTTGGAATCAATCCTCAAGGTGTTTTTTCACATATCTCTTCATTGATATATCGTTCGTGGAAGCTTGCTTTCCTCTCTGAATCCCATGGAAAAATACTGGCAGCTGACTTTTGCGCACCAATTTCGGCGCAGGACACCGGGCGGACACCTGGTAAATGTGGTCTCTTATGGTCAATCTTCCAATGATCTGCCTACAAATACGTCACAATGCTGCAGACACCTTGGGGAAACGACAGAAAGGGTTGACTCACTCCTCTCGCGTTCACAGCCATATAAGGAGACAATGGAAAACAGAGCTTCAAAAATCCTGCTCTTTTCCTGGATGCCGTCTCATCTTGGTTTTGCCTGAAGCTCACGTTCTAGGGCACGCACAGAAAATATCTTGGTAGTTCTGGACACGTCAGTGTTTTCTTTCGAAAGCTATCAATTATATGCATAGTCGAGCATATTTTTGTGACAAAATATCTTGTTTAAAACGGGAACGTTTTTCATCCAAAAATGAAATTAGCGCCCCCAGAGCATCAACAGGTTATAAGTGAAATAATAGGTCTGTAAACAATTTTTGGAAAAATGACTTGTGTCATGCACAATGTGGATGTCCTAACCGACTTACCAAAACTATAGTTTGTTAACAAGAAACTTGTGGAGTGGATGAAAAACACATTTTAATGACTCCAACCTCAGTGTATGTAAGCTTCCAACTTCCACTGTATTTTATTTGAAATTATTTTATTTTGCAATTTTGTACAAAAGCACATAAGATAATTAAATTAAATTGGCTAACAGACATATGAAATTAAGTATTGCTTTGGCAGGGCATGGAACAAGATTAGAGCAACAATGACAGTTACAACAATACGTTTTCCTAGTCAGTTTTCACAGTCAGTCTCTGTCCAGATGGTCCAGAAACGGACCTCAACCCTGTTGAGAAAGATGCTGGAGGAGTTGGTCCTAAAAGGAAATTAACATTTTCCAAGTTAATGGTGTTTATGATTTCTGCTAGCCATCTACTGAAACAAGGGGCAGACAAAATGATTGAATAAGGGGCAGAGCCAAAAAAAGATGAGTTAAGGAACCCTCTGAGGCTTTACACCTGTCACACAGTGGGGAGACCTGGGGTAAATTTTATGTAATTTGGTTTTGGAGTCTACTAGTCATCCTTGAGATGACTAGTAGAGACATATGTGTAGTTGGAGAAAAAAAGAGACAAACTGTGAGATGAGGTGTTTTGAATTGGAGGGCGCTGTAGCAAATCATAAAACAAATGTTGTATAGGGAGGGTGTCAGCATTTAAAATGTTCCCTTTGATATAGTCTGTCTTGTAAGTAACGGAAAAGATTGAACTTATTCTTTAATTGGATGAATGATGCAAATGTCTTATCTATGTATAAGTCTTCAATTGTGGCCACTCCCTTCTCCATCCATTCAAAAACACCTTATCAGACCGAGATGGAACAATATAATGATTAAAGCATATCGCGTGTACACAGAGATATCAGGCACCTTACAAACATGCTTAAAACTTGTTAAGGCTAGGGGTTCCGCTATATTTAACTTTTGTACATTCACAAGTTCAATACACCAAATTAAAGCTTAATCAGGTTTTAAATTCTTAAAGAATTTCTCAAAGTGATGTTGTTGCCTGTCAGTCTGCTTTGGGAAAAGAAAGGCTGGAAGAGAGGAATTCGTGACAGACTTGAGTTCCATTTTTAGCCACAGGGGGGCAACAATGTTCAACTTATCAGGGAAACCCAGTTTCCAGTACGATAATGCCCTGTCATTGGTAGATCAGTGATAATGCTTAAAGATGGGTAGGCCTAAGCAGCCGCTTTCCATGGGCTTTTGCAATTGGGCTTTACGAATACTGTGGTTTTTGAAACTCCAGACAAATGACACGATTGTCGAGTCCAAAGTCTTAACAAATTATTAGGTAAGAGAAATTGGGAGATTCGGGCAAAGATAAAGGACACTGGAAAAAAAAAACATTTTATGTGCCCCATCATAGAAAGAGGCAATATTCTCCAGCTGTCTATGTTTTGTTTTAGCTTTGCAACCAGTTCATTGTTGTTCAGCTTGAAGATGAGCTTTGGATTTATAGTTATTTTTAGTCCCAGTAAGTTAAATGGTCATGCACCACTTTAAACGGTATCCCCTCTAGCTCACTTGTTGTAAAATTATCAGCGATACACATGAGATCACTTTTTCCTCAATTTTTTGAATAGCCAGATAGTTTGCCAAATGAATTAAGTCTGGTAGTTGAGGGACAGAGGCTACTGGGTCCGAGAGGTATTAAAGCACATCGTCTGCATATAACAAAATACGACTTTCTATGTTTCGTACTTTAAGACCTTGGATACTAGGATGATCCCTTATTTGAATTGCTAGGGATTCAAGGGCAACAGCGAAGAGCAGAGGACTGAGTGGGCAACCCTGTTGGCCACATCTATGCAGTTCAAAGGGACTGGAGGATGTTGGGCAGGTGTAGAGTATTTTGACCCAGGTGAGAAATGAGTCGCCAAATCCAAATCGAGTGAGTGCTTCGCACATATAGGTTATACGTTTTGTTGCTAAGGATTTCACAAAGCGGTTAGCCTTTACGGCTGGGACTGCAAGTTTGTGTTCCTTTTTTTGCGTGAATTCTGTGAGTGCAAGCTGGTTGTACGACAGACACATGTTGTCATCGTGGGAAAGATTCATTGTTACATTTTTGTAAAGCAAATGGTTGCTGTAGAGCCAACCTGGATACTAAGGAAATCCAGAGGGAAATCGACAAGTACCAACAGCTTTACGCTATGGAGGAACAACATACTCCATCATGGAAAGATCCGACAACCTCACAAAATAACTCACGACAAAAAAAGAAAAACGGATTAATCTATAGACAAGGACGATTTACTTACCATTGTAGTAGGGGCTCTGGCTGGAATCCATGCAACACTGGAAAAGTTGTGTGCAGAGGTAGCAGGGCTGAGGGGGGAGTTTGGAGTTCAGCCAGAGTGAAATTGTCATGCTCCAAAGAGAAAACAAGACACTCACAGCCATGGTAAAAATCCACGATTCCAACATGGATTGTCTACTCAGGAGTCGCTACTAGACATACAAAGTCGTGGGATCCGTGAAAATCAATTTTTTTCTGGGATTCCTGAGGATACATCCAATAATCCAGAGGGAGCGATCAGAGAATTCATACAATCTGCCTTGAAACTTCCTACAGAGACTGTAAACAAGGTAGCCTTCCACCGAGTAAACAGAGTTGGAGCTCGAGTGACAAGACCAAGGGTCCCTGACCGATCATCGCAAATTTGAACACTACCAACAAAAGGAGCTGATCAAAAGCAGGGGAAGTGAGCTTAATGTGTTTATTGTTTGTCTATCTTTTTTATGTATTTGTCTACAAGTTAATAAATGTTTACAACAAGCAAGGGAAGATATCAGAATAAGGGCATTGGGGAATAACAATATATTCTATGGAATACATTTGTACTGTAGTGTAATGCAAGGTCTCTTTCATGATCGTGTGAAAAAGTCAATTGCTTTGGAAATGCTGGGATGTGGTTTTCAATTATGTTAAAGGTAATTATGATGCAACTATGATGGTGATACGATATGGATTACAATTATCATTATGAACATTAACGTTATACACACTACATGTTACACACATAGACGATCAACCATGCAAATTGGCAGAGTTATTATTTATTTGGACATCAAATCACACATTTGGACATCACACATTTATTTGGACATCACACATTGTAGTCTCTTATAGACATTGTACACACTCTCACTAAATCACATCCAATATCATACACATTAACCTACTCAGAATTACTACACACATAATATCTTGTCTCAATTTTCTAACATCTGTGGCATTGGCTCACAGGCAAGGGAATAAAACAAATATTGCTAGAAACTATTTTTTTAAATTCTAAATATCAGACATTTGAAAGCTCTAGTTTTGACCGTCATTAATACCTCTGATGGTAGTAACTTCATAAGCACTAATTATGTTAAATTTAGACTGAGAATAGTGTCTAGTTATGGTAAGGGGTTAAATAAGTATAGCCAGTTGTAATTTTAATGGTTTAGCTGATTATAAAAAAAGAATGTCAGTCTTTACATGACTAAAAGAAAGGGAATATAACATGTACTGTTTACAGGAAACTCACTCTACATTCTTGGATGAAGTTGCATGGAAAAAAGGAATGGGGGTTGCGTGGAAAAAGGAATGGGGTGGTGAAATTTTCTGTCATGGACAAAGGAACTCAAAGGGTGTGAGTATATTAATTAACAAAAATGTTGATATGAATGTGCAACTAGTCAGGAATGATTCGCAAGGAAGGTGTATCCTATTAAATATGAAAGTGGATGAAAATTAGATTTGGCTCATTAATCTATTTGGTCCAAATCAGGATGATCCATACTTCTTCGAAAACATTAATGCCAATTTATTGAACTTACAGGCAAAAAATGATCTAATCATTATGGTAGGAGACTATAACACAGTGTTATTAAGTACCTCAATGGATCGTAAAGGTAATCATTCTACAAACTATCATCACCGTGCCCTTAACCTCTCTGAGCACGGAACCCGGTAGCGGGCTGAAATTCCACAACATACGGTGATCGCTACATAAATAGTCATATTAAACATTAATGAAAACATTAAGTGTCTCACATGTATCGGAAGCCTAGAATCTTGCTAATCCAACTGCGTTGTCAGATTTAAAAAAGGATTTACTGCGAAAGAATACGATGTGATTATCTGAGGATAGAGCTCCATAAAAAAAAACAATTTCAACCAGCACAGGCGTAACATAATCACAAGCTGCATTAAAATAAATCGTTTACCTTTGACGATCTTCATCTGTTTGCAATCCCAATGCTCAATGTTATACAATGAAGGATCTTTTGTTTGATGAAATCCGTTTTTATAGCCTAACACAAAACATTTTGTGGACCGCTTGTGTTGTGAATTCCGTCTCATTCCATTGTTGATGACACATTCGGGGTAAATACCCACACAGAACGTGACTTTTCCAGTCATGTTTGGTTTCACTGCAATCAACTGGTTTGTTTGTAACACAACCAAACCTGATGGGTCATTTCACGGGGCGTATTGACTGAAAGAAACCGATTTGAAGACAACAAGTAATGACATCATTGTGCACCAAAGATTTGCCCACTGTTTCGTTGATTGACTGTATTTTAACCCAATGACCACTGATCATCTTGAAATCTAGCTGGTATATAGCCAATGAGCTGAGCTAAATGGCAATAGGTCATGTTATGTGTTGCAAGACCAACCCATGTAGTAAACTCCGGCATAAAGAGAGTCATTCACTATTGAAGTCTCATGCCGGAAGGAGCAACACATATTATGCACAGCGTTGTTTCACATATTCAGCTGTTTATATATCAATCATATGGCGACTAAGTCAGGGAAAGCTAAATCTAAGTCTAGATATACAAATGTACACACAATTTTAGAATAAATTGATCGGGAAAGTGAGACAGAGATGGTTGTATGACGATTCATTTCGCGATTCCCAAGTGGAGGAATATTTTTTGAACGGGAGAGGACATCGTTTTGGACTGGTAAGTTCTTCTCTTGCTCATGCCCTTGTTAGAAATTAATAATATAAAATATTATTTGTGATTTTTTATTTATTTTAGAAGCTATATACAGTATAAATGTGTAATGTCATGAAGTGTGAGATGCGTGTGTCTGCCGCCCCACCCCTGTCACGACTTCTCCCGAAGTCGTTGCCGCTCCTTGTTTGGGCGGTGCTCGGCGGTTTACGTCACCGGCCTTCTAGCCATCATTGATCAATTCTTCATTTTCCATTGGTTTTGTCTTGTCTTCGCACACACCTGTTTTCAATCCCATTCATTACCTGTTGTGTATTTAACCCTCTGTTTCCCCTTATGTCTTTGTCAGAGATTGTTTTATGTCAAGTGTTGTTTTATGTTGAATAGGTGCGCGACTAGTCCTCGTACCCATGTTCATTTAGGTATGTACGTATTTAGTGTTTGGAGCATGTTAACCTCTTAAGTGGACTTATATTAAAATAGTCAATTTACACTCCATTTGACTCTCCTGCGCCTGACTTCCTTGCCACCTATACACACGACTTTGACAACCCCAACCCACATGAAATAGCCTATTTGAGGCTGTTGAGGGGAGGGCAGGCCCACAACAATGGCCAAAGTGAAATGGAGACAGTAGATACAGCTGGTCTGTTGTAATATAATAAAGACAGTAGATCTAGCTGGTCTGTC